>NC_091418.1:6155526-6506078 GCF_032191515.1 Phaenicophaeus curvirostris | reverse complement strand
ATCGTTCAGAGTGGACGCTTCGCAGCATGCGGTCACATGTACGTGAGCACTTCTGGGATGTGAAATGTGAACTCTCAACTCCTTCTTCATAGAGGTCTTGACACTCTCTAAGTCCAAGCTTTTAGAAAAGAGCCGTATGCATCTCATGTTCTTACGGTGCCACCTTAGGCTGCGGCTGACCCAGGAAACCATGGAATCGCAGAGTGGTTTGTGTCAGGAGGGACCTTAAATCCCATCCAGTTCCAGCCCCTGCCATGGCCAGGGACACCTTCCACACCAGCTTACTCAAAGCACCATCCAACCTGGTCTTAACCATGCTGGGATGAAATCTTTCAGCATGACCTCTCCTTGCTGGATGCATGCTTCAGTTTTTCTATTTAGTCTGCCGTGTTCAGGTGAATCTGACCTTGCCCCCACTTACCAAGAATAACTTAATCAGTATAGCTCTTTTTGGCGAACACAGGCTTTGGAAATGTGTTTGGAATTTGGGATAATTATTCTGGTTGGGAGCACAAGTCCTGGTGTGTGACAAAGCAGAGGGTTGAGTGGGTGTTTCCCTGAGTTGGGCTCCATGAAAGCTGGGGAGGGGCTTACCAAGGGCATGGAGCGATAGGGCAAGGGGGGGTGGCTTTAAATTGGAAGGGGGAAGATTTTCGTCCTAATGTGCAATCCAAATTCCTCATGATGAGGGCAGTGAGGCCCTGGCCCAGGTTGCCCAGCTCAGTGTTGGCTGCCCCATCCCTGGAGGTGTTCAAGGCCAGGCTGGATGGGGCTTGAAGCAGCCTGGTCCAGTGGGAGGTGTCCCTGCCCAAGGCAGGGGTGGGACTGGGTGGGCTTTGAGGCCCCTTCCAACCCAAACCATTCCATGATTACTTAGTCTCTTCTAAAATTGTGGAGAGAGAGAATTTGACTCCTGTATCTTGGGTCTGCCGGAGCAGGGAGGGCATCTTTCCTAGGAGGCTGCTCTCCCTTCTCAGCCTGCCAAGAACTTGGATTGTAACACCCAAGTGAAGAGCTGATGTGTGGTCAATCAGGTCTGTTCCTTGAGTTGTGTGATGGTGATTGGATTGTCCCAAGTGTCTGTTAGGATGGGTAACAAGTAGTGCTTCCAAACTGCCTCTCTTTTACGGTATTGGAAAATTCTGCTTCTTTGCATTCATTAGGAAATCCCTCAGCAAGAAAATGGAGATGACTGTGGAGTTTTTGTATGCAAGTATGCAGATTACATCAGCCGAGACAGACCATTAACTTTTACACAGGTGAGTGGGAGTTCAAACTGGCTCCAGACATCTTTGCTCAGATACAAGAGCCAGGGAATGTTAGAGATTCCTAGACTGTCCTGAGCTGGAAGGGACCCACAAGGCTTATTGAGTCCAAGTGCTGTCCCTGCACAGGACACCCCAACATTCCCACCGTGGGGCTGAGGGCGTTGGCCAAAGCCTTCTGGAATATTGTCAGGCTGTGACTGCTTCCCTGGGAGCTGTTCCAGGGCTCCACCACCCTCTTGGGGAAGAACCTTCTCCCCGTGCTCAACCTAACCCTCCCGTGGCATCTTCCTGCCATTGCATCGGGTCCCAAGTTCCACAGCAGCTGCTGATTGTGCCTGGAGCAGGGATGGTGGTTCTATCCCTTGCTCTGGTGTTGGTGCGTAGCTGGTGGGGTTGGAGCTCCACGGTGGCCTTGGAAGGGCAGAGCTGTGTTCTCTATCCTTATATCTGGTGTCTGCTACCTACTTCACTACACGAGATGCCACAGGTGGTGGGTTTTGGATACCTGGCCCTTATGTCTTCTGGAGAAGTGGGTTTTCCCCTGTTAGATGTTTGTGCCTATTTTCTGCCTTGACTTTGTGTTTAAAGGATTTTTCCTTTTCTTTCCAGAGTGACATGCCGTACTTCAGAAAGAGGATGGTCTGGGAGATCATCCACCAGCAGCTGCTGTAAGAGGTGTCCGATGAGAGCAGCACTGTGATCACCTCAAGGTGACTGATAAGGCTTTTAGTTATTTTTCGAATACTTTATTTGGATGGGTAGTAGGCACACAAATTTTCCTCTTTAGGCTATGCAGTAGTGGTTAAGGTGGGGTGGTGGTTTCCCGGTTATGGAGGCAGTAACTCTTGTTGCTGTTAGCTAAGGCACCTGACAACACACAAGCAGAAAGGTGGCTGTGATGGGGAGGAGCCAGCACTGTCAGCCTCCGTCACTGAGATGCAGCACACGTGGCCACGTTACAGGCAAAGAGGACTCTCACCCGCGGTGCTGGCGACCCCTGCGTTTGCTGAGCTCATCTGGGCTCCCTGCTTGGCTCCTCGAGGGGACAGGGTTTTAAAAATTCAAGAAATCTTACGACAAAATCAATTTATTATGATGGGGAACAAAGAATTTCACTAATAATAGATTGAAGCAGAAATGTAAATAGTACTTAGAAAAGCTCTTTTTAAGATACGCAGGAACCACATGCTTTTTTTGTAATTCCTCATAAATATTGGTCAACGTTATTAAAAAAAAAATTATCATAAAAAAAGGTTACGAATCATTTGAAAGAGACACATTTCAAAGTTATAAGTGTAACACTCAATCTCCATTCTAATAATAGTTATCATTTAGCATGTGTTTTAACAGGAAATTTCAAAAAGATCAGGAATATTTAATGAATTATTACAATTTACTGAAATTATCTTAGTATTACCATTGCTTTATATTCCTGGTTTTACTTCTTTAAAAGGTGGACAAACTAAATGGTAGACCTTTTCTTTATGGTATCAATAGTTTCTTATGAATATAGAAATGATGGAGCAGAATTTCTCACCCTTAATTTTTTGTTTGGACCTAGAAATATTGTCATTTAGTGACATTTATGTTCATTTTGGCAGAGAGATATTTAAAGTATGTTATAATTCTTTTCTCCTTCCTCTCATTTTTCTCCTAGGGTGGGTGCAAACATACAGTTTTCCTGTGAAGACAATTATGTGCTGTAAGGTTGTAAAAGCATCACTTGTCAGAGATACGCTGACAGATGTGCTGGCTGCCTGGAGTGACCACAGGCCAATTTGCAGAGGTAGGTGTTATTCCTGGAATTTTTTTCCTGAAGTTTAAACGGGTAATTTATAATTTCTGCTTCAAAATACAACTAAATTCCATTCAAAACAAAGCAAAAACTGTATATATCCTATATATGTGTGTGCATATATGTGATTATGTACATTCAAACATCTTTCTGTAGTTTGAAGCATGCAAGTAAAGATGCAGAAACAGTATCAATTCAGGGAACTCATTTCCTTTTAATAGCTCTTCTTCATTTTGTCATGTTAAGCTTCTTTTAATTAGAACTTGTTAGCTAGGTTTCAGTTAATTTTTCTAATTAAATTCCAAAAGAATAGCTCCTCACAATCATATTGCATTTCTATCAGTTCCAGATATGTACATATTCCTCATTGTATGGTGAATTCCCTTCTAATTCTTCTGTTTTGTGCAACCTTACATAGGTTATTACCTAACCTTCTGACTTCTTTTCTAATTGTTTTCTCATCCTGCTTTGAACTAATGAATAAGTTCCTCCCGTTGCTTTAAAGCAGGAGAGGGGAAGGTGGCTTTTTATTTGTTTGTTTGGGTTTTTTGCATTACAGTCTACAATCTAAAATAAAAGCAGAGAAAAATATGTAAATCCTGTCAAAGTGGTCCAAAACTGAAGTATATAGGAAAAGTAAAGAGTATCTCTGTATGTACGGAACTTTTCCTTTTTCTTAGTAGAAAAATTGAGTTGCAGATTTGGATTGTACATATTAATGGCATTCTTAACTCTAGAAAAGTGCTTGCCTTATGCCCTCCTAGAACCAGATCACCTAGCCAGGACAGGCACTAGAAAACAGGTGAACCCACCACCATGAATATCAAACAAATGAAAACATAAAAAATCCCAAAGAAAAAAACTAACAAAAAATGCATACAAATTTTTTCATATACTTTATTTTTCATTTTGAGGTAGATGAAAGAAGTACTTCTTATACTCACAAATTCCTATGCTGAATGGCAGTTACCGGGGCAGCAAATGATAGGCTGTGGAGGGAAGGAATTTCAACACCTGGACTGAATTTTTCCTAGTTCAAGAATGAGCTAAAGCATAATCTCACTTATATAAAACTCAGATACTTATTAAAAAAAGTTCTATTACGTAGTTATTTCATAATACCAAAAGAAAAACAATTTTTCCTGTTGCTAGAATAAGTTTTTTCAACTTCTATAATGACAAATGTAATATACTTGTAAATTATGCTTTCTTCATTAAAGAATATAAGCAGCAGTAGTGGGTTGATCCCAAATGACATTTAAAAGTCTACCCAGCCCCTCACTGTCTTGCCCCCAGAAGGATGGGGGAGAGAACTGGCAGAGGAAAAGCTGTGAATTCATAGATGGATATCAAGACCGTTTAATACGCAAAGAAAATCTGTACAAGCAACCAAAGCAAAAAAAGGTTTTTATGTTTAGCCATTTCCTGGGAAGCAGGGCCTCAGCACAAGTGATGGTTACGTGGGAAGACAAATCTGTAACAATGAACATTCCCACTTCCTGCTTCTTTCCCTGAACTTTTATTGCTGACCATGTTGTTATGTGGTATGGGATATCCCTTCAGTCACTTGGTACCAGCTCTCCCAGCTGTGTTCCCTCCCATCTTCTTGACCACTCCCAGCCTACTGGCCGTCGGGGCAGCGTGAGATACAAAAAAGCCCTTGATGTTGTGCAAGCAATGTTTAGCAACATCCAAAATCCTGTTGTGTTCTCAGCGCTTTTCTAGTTACAAGTGTAAACAACAGCACGTATAAACTGCTATGAAGTAATTTAACTCCATTACAGTCAAATCTAATAAAATTACGTAAATACAGCTCTTGGGTAGTTTACTACAAACTATATGCAACATGAGTAGTATTACATAGGCGTATCATGTAAAGACTGTAGAATCTAAAACATAGTAAAAGATAAATAAATAACACTCCTACACTTTCCAGAGCAGCAAAGCAGCTGTGATTCCTAAGTGTCTCTTGAGCTCAGTGTATGTATGTATGTGAAAAATGGAAATATACCTTCTCAGTATTTGATTTCATGCTACTGCAGAATAACGTGTCCATGCAACTCCACTGTTCCCTCGTTAGTCTTTTTTTGTCTTTGTTTTTTATTCTATCTCCTGAATGTGTTATTCTTTGCTAATACATTGCAGAAATGAGCTGAAGTAATCTATGCCTGGTAAAAGTAATGCTCAGCAGAAAGGGGCTATTTGCTGCTGAATTATCTGTGTGTTATTACTGGTGTTTGCTGTTCCTTCCAATTTATTATCTGCAAATATCTTTATAATGCTTTACTCCCTCCAGTAAACTTCTAACAAAATAAGCTAAATTACTCCCGTACCACTGTTAAAACCTCGGTTGGAAAAACAAGTTACTTTCTGCAAATACAGAGTCATAGAAAGGTTTGGGTTGGAAGGAACCTTAAAGATTATCTAGATCCAACCCCTGCCATGGGCAGGTACTAATAGATCAGGTTGCTGAAAGCCTCACACAACCTGGCCTTGAACACCTCCAGGGATGGGGCATCCATGACCTCTCTGGGCAACTTGTTCCAGTGCCTCAACGCCCTTGTGGTGAAGTTTCTTCCTAGTCACAGGAATCATCTTACTGAAAGCAAGTTCCTTCATTATTGATGTTAAACAACATCCATGTAATGACCTTACTTACCAGGGCACAGGATGGGCTGGTGGCTACTTGGAGACTTAGAGCTACAGAGCCTGCCTGAGGCAGCCGTGCAGGGGCATGTCTTGAAACAAGGGCCCATCCCACCACTTCAGGCATGGAGCAGGGCAGACCAGGGGCATTTCCAGCCTTGGACATTGGGCGCCTTCCTGGGATTCATAGAATCACCAGGTTGGAAACAACCTCTGAGGTCACTAAGTCCAACCATACTGATCTGCTACTAAACCATATCCTTAAGTACCTCATCTACCTGTCTTTTAAATACCTCCAGGGATGGTGACTCAACCACCTCCCTGGGCAGCCTCTGCCAGCGCCTCATGACCCTTTTGGTGAAAAATTTTTTCCTACTATCCAACTGAACCTGCCCTGGTGCAACTTGGGGCCATTCCCTCTCGTCCTGTCCCCTGTCCCTTGGGAGAAGAGGCTGACACCCACCTCACTACAGCCTCCTTTCAGGTAGTTGTAGGCAGTGATAAGGTCTCCCCTCAGCCTCCTCTTCTGTAGGCCAAACAACCCCAGTGCCCTCAGCCACTCTCCGTAAGACTTGTTCTCCAGGCCTTTCACCAGCTTTGGTGCCCTTCTCTGGAAAGGCTCCAGCTTTCCGTAAATTTTTAATGGAAAGGGTCACTGGGCACTGGAACAGGCTGCCTAGGGAGGGGTTGAATCACCTTCCCTGGAGGGGTTTAAAGGACAGGTGGATGAGATGCTGAGGGTCGAGGTTTAGTGATTGGTAGGAATGGTTGGACTAGATGATCCTGTGGGTCTTTTCCAATCTTGTGATTCTGTGATTCTCAATGACCTCCTTGTAGTGAGGGGCCCAAAACTGAACACAGGATTCAAGGCGGGTACAGGCCACGGCTGAACGGAGACATCAGAGCCTAGATGAGGGTCAGCATCAGCAGAGACTGGGCAGGCACAGCCACGACTGTGGTGGAACCGCAGGCAGCTGCTCAGTGCGATCGCTCAGGCAGGGACTGATAGACTAATCCCACCCTGAAATCGATCCCCTGAGCACACAGAGAGTGGCCCCAGGCGTGGCTGATCAGGGCAGTTTAGGCTTGTTAGTGCCCTCAGGAACTGGATGGACCTAATATAAATGTTCCCAGGTGGTTTGAATCCCCTGAATCCTTACAGCATTTCATCCTTGTATTAAGTACGTGCTGTGCAAGGTTATCGTAACAATTTTTGTGCAATGTTTTGGAGTAACTCCATTTCCTAAACAGACCTCTGGATGGAACTTCAATTGCAGTTCTTGCTTAACATTTTTTTATTATTATTATTTTTCTTTTTTTCCCTCTTCCTTAAGATCAGATGGGATAACAGTAACATAATAACAACTTGGCTTTAAAAAGAGCTGAAAGAGAGAAGTTTTCTAGACTTTCTTCTTTGTGAATAGCTAGAGGAGTTACAAACTGGATTCAAAAGCTTATTGGGACAATGTTGCACTTCTGCTCTGCATTAATTCCTTTTGTGGCAGACTTCATGCAGGGAGAAGTGAAAAAAATTAATGTGTAAAATAAATTCTACTAGTTGTAATGCTGGAAACGCGTGGCGCTTGCTTCAGTTAGGAATAAGAATATTCTCTTCAGCCTAGGAATGGGCTCTTGTCAGACTGTGTTAGGAGAACGTGTTTTGCTTGATACACAGAAGATGCCAAGCTTTCTGTATTGCTAGTAGGCACCATACAGTGACATACTTAAATGTGTTCTTTTTTTCCATGTTAAAGCACCAACAGCTTGTTAATAATCATCAGTATGCTTCAGTAGAATTTCCTATATGGTTGAGAGGGTTTTTTGGCTCCTAATGAGATCATTGTGGAAGATTTCCTTGTGATGTGTATGAGACTTAAATGAAATTCATGGAAGAGTCATAAGACAGTTTGTTACCAAATCCCTTTGAGCATGAGGTGTCTCTATAACAGAGTCAAAAACATTTGCAGGATCAGGTTACTTTCTAATTCTACATAGCAGCAGAGAGAAGATGCAGAGTAGTAAAACACTATTATATTTGAAGCCAATATGTCAATGACGCAGAGTAACCTCCAACAGTTGCAAACAGCTTTCATCAAGAGCCTTTATAATGAAACCATTTTCTGCTTACAATTTTAAAACTTCAAACTAAAGATCATCAGTTCTGTTTCCCCGTTCTTCATACATTTTACTGTAGTTTTCCTGAAGCAACAAATTCTCTCTATTCATTTTCTCATCTTTAAGAAAAACTTCTTCAAGGATACCCTGTTTATTTTTTCACTTCTGGCTTTTTTTAGACCCATTTCCACTAGCATGTGTGCTCTTTTCAAAGTTGTTTGCTTGATCTCCTTGTAAAGATCAGAGTAATTCACTTTTGTGCTGGCATCCTAAAACATATTTAGAAGCTAATAAAACAGGTCATCTTAGTAGTGAAAAGAACAGGTAAACCCAGGAATTTTTGAAATGTCACCTTGCCATGTTCCCTATTTCCATTCAGGGAGAATGGCTATAGAGAAATTTCTGTTACTATTCCTAAAAATCTGGTTCTGCTTTTTCTAATTACTTGCAATAGCAATTAAGCAAAACTATAAAGTGTGGAAGTGGCTAGGTTAAAGGAAAATGCATCTAAGGAAAAAGTAATTATAACAGGAAATTTGCTTGCAGAGCTTCCATTTGGTACCTCCTTAGGTGTCTCATATTTTTAAGCTTTTTTTCTTTTCACAGTCTATCTATGTAATCGCAAGTAATTTTTCTGAATTGCTTCCAAGGGAATTTTGCCTCATGCGTTTTAGAAAGCAAACAGGTTAGCTGGGTGGAAGTGTCGATCTGCTGGAGGGTCGGGAGGCTCTGCAAAGGGATCTGAACAGGCTGGACCGCTGGGCAGAGTCCAATGGCATGAGGTTTAACAAGGCCAAATGCCGGGTCCTGCACTTGGGGCACAACAACCCTATGCAGTGCTACAGACTAGGAGAAGTCTGTCTAGAAAGCTGCCTGGAGGAGAGGGACCTGGGGGTGTTGGTTGACAGCCGACTGAATATGAGCCAGCAGTGTGCCCAGGTGGCCAAGAAGGCCAATGGCATCTTGGCTTGGATCAGAAACGGCGTGACCAGCAGGTCCAGGGAGGTTATCCTCCCTCTGTACTCGGCACTGGTGAGACCGCTCCTCGAATACTGTGTTCAGTTCTGGGCCCCTCACCACAAGAAGGATGTTGAGGCTCTGGAGAGAGTACAGAGAAGAGCAACAAAGCTGGTGAAAGGGCTGGAGAACAGGCCTTATGAGGAGCGGCTGAGAGAGCTGGGGTTGTTTAGCCTGGAGAAGAGGAGGCTGAGGGGTGACCTCATTGCTCTCTACAACTACCTGAAAGGACGTTGTAGAGAGGAGGGTGCTGGCCTCTTCTCCCAAGTGACAGGGGACAGGACGAGAGGGAATGGCCTCAAGCTCCGACAGGGGAGGTTTAGGCTAGACGTTAGGAAAAAATTCTTCACAGAAAGGGTCATTGGGCACTGGAACAGGCTGCCCAGGGAGGTGGTTGAGTCACCTTCCCTGGAGGTGTTTAAGGCACGGGTGGACGAGGTGCTGAGGGATATGGTTTAGTGTTTGCTAGGAACGGTTGGACTCGGTGATCCGGTGGGTCTCTTCCAACCTGGTTATTCTGTGATTCTGTGATTCTGTGATTCTTCTGTAAGAAGTCTAATAGATTAATATTGTTTCCAGTTTTTCTTAATGAAAATTGATTCTTTATTTTAATCACTTCCGAGTAAGCATATTTAATGATGATGAACACATTATTGTTGCTTCTTTTTTTTTTAATTGCAAAACAGTGTTGAATCTGGATTAGCATCTTGGAGCTGCTTTTTTCCCCCCAGCATATAAATCAATATTCTTTAACCATGTATAGGCATATTGTTCCTGCTGATGTTGATCCAATCCATTGAAGACAGACGAAGACTGAAGATCTATGTCTATGCAAAGCTGTCTTACATTCATTCTCAAAAAAATACCTGACAAATAACCCTCTCTCCACCTAACAAATCTTAAAAATCGCTCTGATGATTCAGAGCTTTATCAACAGAAGAAATATTTTTGTCTAAGTATGTCTGTGTAAGTAGATAAGTAGATATGTCTAAATATATCTGTTACTCTCCCATAGACATCCCCGTAGTCAATTGAAAGGGTAACTAAATGGCAGTTTTGTCCACCTTAATGCAGGTATGTGACTGTAGATGGAGCCATGATATTTAGTTGATAAAACTTACATATTATGAATCAGATTAAAGGAATTGAAGTTAGACCTCTTAACTGTCAACCACTGGAATGTCTTTCCAACACATTTTGTGTGTTAGCATAGAATAACAATTAGCATGGAAGTGAAGGTAACAAGATTTTGTTTAACAGTCTAATATTTCTTCACACACAATATATTTCCCAAAACCAAACCTTTCTTGTGACATTTCCTATGAGCTTCAAAAGGCCTTTAAATCCTTCATTTATTGTTTATATCATATTACTTTTTTATAAATGATTTTACTATTATTAAAGGGGTGACCATTCACATTTGTTTTTAAACTGTAGTGTAAAAGAGCTTGCGAGTTTAACCAAACGGAGCATATTTAAATAATACTTCAACGTATTTTCTCAAAGATTATTCTATCAGGTTCCCCCACCAAACATAACATAGAACTTGCAATAAAAAGTAAAAGTCTTATATGCATACATATTTTTATTGTTGGAAACAATTCTGCTTTTATGCTTCCATATAATATTTTTTCTTTTCTTTGCCTTTATTAGACTTGACTTAGTAATGAAATTTTCCATGTTAACCACTGCATACTCTAGGAATGCTAGAAAGTACATCAGGAGCAGATGGAAAAGCGTATTATTTTATCTACAGCATATTGCCTGCAATTCTTGTCGTTATTGAAACATAATGTAGATAATGCAGGATACTTTAACTCAAAACCTGGCAGGTCTGCAAAGAACCTGTGTTAGATCACTAAACAAAATCTCTGACCCACTGCCAAAATAATATAGAGATCTTTGGGATAAATATGTTTTTTATAGCTATGAATATGCTGGGATCATCCAGCTTTTCTTGAAACCTCCTACTCTTTTCCCTTCCAATGACCCTCATGTCAATATTAACTCCACTTTAAAACATAGAGAATCACAGAATGGCAGGGGTTTCAAGGGACCTCTGGAGATCATCTAAACCTGCTAAAGCAGGTTAACCAAGAGCAGGCGGCACTGGGAAATATCCAGGCGGGTTTTGAATATCTCCAGAGAAGGAGCCTTCGCAGCCTCTCTGGATAGCTTGCTCCAGTGCTCCATCAACCTCACAGTGAAGACGTTTTTTCTCTTGTTGAGGTGGAACTTCCTGTGCTCCAGCCTGTACCTCCTGCCCCTTGTCCTGTTACTGGGCACTGCGGAGAAGAATCTGAGCCCATCCCCTTGACACCTGCCCTTTAGATATTTATAAACAGAAACCTCAGTGTCAAAATAAAACAAAGGTACGGTGTAAATATGTACACACACGTGTAACGTACAACTAATTCTCACCAGTACAGACCTCGAAAAAAGTGCTTGTCTTAGAAGTACTCTTGTATGAAGAGGATGAAAAATCCATTTTCACACATTTATCTTATGTAATTACACTTTCAGTAAATTATAAATACTTTTACAAACACTAAATTTTTTTTCAATATTCTGGCCAATTAATGATTGAACATTGAGTGAAATAAGAGTTTAAGGTTAGTAATTTCTGTAAGGAAATTTCTACTTCTGTATTTCCGTGCGTGACACTTCTCTACCTTCTTATGAATTGATTGTTCACACCTGCCATCTTGTTGTTATAGAATTCAAGAGACCAGTTTTTAACTTCCTGTACTTCCAATATTGTGCTGCCTCATTTTTACATAGTTACTCTAGTAAAAAGGAAAAACAGTTTTACTGATGTCTATAATAACTTTCCAATTACAAGAACAATTATCACCAGTTCCTGGTTTCTTTAGGAAATGATGCTTCAAAAACAGTATAGAAAGTTTCCCCACTTCTGCTTTTTCTATGTCTCTTTCTCAAACCATATAAGACTAATTGAAATGATGAGTGCTCTGTGACTTGATTTATGGTCCCCAAGTAATTTCTTTTAAGCTTGGGGCAGATCAGGTAAGCTGTGGGTATATTAGGAAATAACTGACATTTCATTTGAATAGGTCATAAAGCTGCTTTTGAAGAGTTTGAACTGGAAAGAGGCTGTGATACTCTTACTATTGGAGATGCTGGCTGAGTTGATGATTCCAGAACGGTGTTGTCTGTGTAAGTACAGAACTTCAAATGCTTTCCGTGGAAGTTTCTTGTCATATATTGTTTCTTCTGTGTCATGAGCTATCTATTTACCTTTGTAGTTTTGATATGTGCTATTTATTTACATACTTTAGGCTTCAAATTCCTGTACTGTCCAAGAAAACTGTGCATTTCAGAATTTCACTTCAGATATTTAACATCTTCATAGGCTTTAATAGCAGACTAAAACCTGACGAGAACTGAGCTTAGACCTCTTTGAAGCAAAAAACCTGCTTCTAAGAAACAAGTGCTCTGTGCACCATTCTAACTGTAGCCAGAATCAATTAAAAGAACAAAAAAGGCCTAGATTTCAGCAAACAGAAAAGACAGCTTCTGTAAAACAAATAGAAATAGATTCATTTCAAAATGTTTTCGCATAGAATTTGATTTGTGAACGAAATGCTCATGAAATCTCATAGGCTACTTTACAGTAAAGTTAAACATAGGATAGAGTCACAGGATCATAAATCACCCGGTTGGAAAAGACCTACTGGGTCCTGCATTGCATTAAGTTAACCAAAGTTCACTTAAAATGAATAATCTCCTCTATTTCTGGTTTTTATTTCTGTGCTAGTGTCTTTTCAGTTAGGATCTGTGAATAAACAGTTATTTGCTCTTACCAGTGAGATTTCCTTAGTTATAGTTTCTTTCATCTTTCTTCAGATTTTAAAAGAAATACAAGGGCTATGCATTTACCAAGACCCAGAGATGCATCTTTTTTGTGTGGAGTTGTAATTATTTTTGCCTCGTGCATTATTTAATATTTATCTACATCAAATTCTGTCTGCTAGCCACTCCATGTTATAACACTCTTCTGTTTTTTTCACAGCAGAACCTTGTTGCTCCCATTTTGAGAAAGGCATTTCTCATTAATAAACTTTCTCACTCTACTTCTATTACGGTGTTCCAGATTGTCTGTGAATGTGTTCAACAGCACAGCTCGTTCCAGAACTCTACTGGTGACTCTGTCAGTGCTGGAACAAACAGTTTACTCGTATTTCTAGTTTCTGGGGTTCTAACTTTTTTTTTTTTTTTTTTCCCCCCCCTCAGAAAGACCTTTTGTGCCATGGCTACCTAATTTCTGCATGAAGCTGCTGAGAGACAGGCCAAACAGCAAAGCCTCGTAATTTCTTTGTGGACGCTGACTTTCTTTTAATGTGAGTAGGAATGGAAGGGCCTATCCAGGGAGGTGTGGGCAATGGGAAACGCATGGTGCGAGAACAAGCTTGGCACTGTATAAGGCAGCGTTGTGGGTTAAACCTGGCAGTCAGCTCAGCTCCACACATTTGCTTGCTTGCTTCCCTCCAGTGGGACAGGAGAAAGGCTTGGAAGGGTAAAAGGGTGATGAAATTTCCTTTTCTGTAAGGAAATTTCCACTTCTGTATTTCCGTGCGTGACACTTCTCTACCTTCTTATGAATTGATTGTTCACACCTGCCATCTTGTTGTTATAGAATTCAAGAGACCAGTTTTTAACTTCCTGTACTTCCAATATTGTGCTGCCTCATTTTTACATAGTTACTCTAGTAAAAAGGAAAAACAGTTTTACTGATGTCTATAATAACTTTCCAATTACAAGAACAATTATCACCAGTTCCTGGTTTCTTTAGGAAATGATGCTTCAAAAACAGTATAGAAAGTTTCCCCACTTCTGCTTTTTCTATGTCTCTTTCTCAAACCATATAAGACTAATTGAAATGATGAGTGCTCTGTGACTTGATTTATGGTCCCCAAGTAATTTCTTTTAAGCTTGGGGCAGATCAGGTAAGCTGTGGGTATATTAGGAAATAACTGACATTTCATTTGAATAGGTCATAAAGCTGCTTTTGAAGAGTTTGAACTGGAAAGAGGCTGTGATACTCTTACTGTTGGAGATGCTGGCTGAGTTGATGATTCCAGAACGGTGTTGTATGTGTAAGTACAGAACTTCAAATGCTTTCCGTGGAAGTTTCTTGTCATATATTGTTTCTTCTGTGTCATGAGCTATCTATTTACCTTTGTAGTTTTGATATGTGCTATTTATTTACATACTTTAGGCTTCAAATTCCTGTACTGTCCAAGAAAACTGTCCATTTCAGAATTTCACTTCAGATATTTAACATCTTCATAGGCTTTAATAGCAGACTAAAACCTGAGGAGAACTGAGCTTAGACCTCTTTGAAGCAAAAAACCTGCTTCTAAGAAACAAGTGCTCTGTGCACCACTCTAACTGTAGCCAGAATCAATTAAAAGAACAAAAAAGGCCTAGATTTCAGCAAACAGAAAAGACAGCTTCTGTAAAACAGATAGATTCATTTCAAAATTTTTTCGCATAAAATTTGATTTGTGAACGAAATGCTCATGAAATCTCATAGGCTACTTTACAGTAAAGTTAAACATAGGATAGAGTCACAGGATCATAAATCACCCGGTTGGAAAAGACCTACTGGGTCCTGCATTGCATTAAGTTAGCCAAAGTTCACTTAATATGAACAATCTCCTCTATTTCTGGTTTTTATTTCTGTGCTAGTGTCTTTTCAGTTAGGATCTGTGAATAAACAGTTATTTGCTCTTACCAGTGAGATTTCCTTCGTTATAGTTTCTTTCATCTTTCTTCAGATTTTAAAAGAAATACAAGGGCTATGCATTTACCAAGACCCAGAGATGCATCTTGTTATGTGTGGAGTTGTAATTATTTTTGCCTCGTGCATTATTTAATATTTATCTACATCAAATTTCGTCTGCTAGCCACTCCATGTTATAAGACTCTTCTGGTTTTTTCACAGCAGAACCTTGTTGCTCCCATTTTGAGAAAGGCATTTCTCATTAATAAACTTTCTCACTCTACTTCTATTACGGTTTTCCAGATTGACTGTGAATGTGTTCAACAGCACAGCTCGTTCCAGAACTCTACTGGTGACTCTGTCAGTGCTGGAACAAACAGTTTACTCGTATTTCTAGTTTCTGGGGTTCTAACTTTTTTTTTTTTTTTTTTCCCCCCCCTCAGAAAGACCTTTTGTGCCATGGCTACCTAATTTCTGCATGAAGCTGCTGAGAGACAGGCCAAACAGCAAAGCCTCGTAATTTCTTTGTGGACGCTGACTTTCTTTTAATGTGAGTAGGAATGGAAGGGCCTATCCAGGGAGGTGTGGGCAATGGGAAACGCATGGTGCGAGAACAAGCTTGGCACTGTATAAGGCAGCGTTGTGGGTTAAACCTGGCAGTCAGCTCAGCTCCACACATTTGCTTGCTTGCTTCCCTCCAGTGGGACAGGAGAAAGGCTTGGAAGGGTAATAGCAAGAAACCTCGTTGGCTCAGATAAAGACAGTTTGACAACTAAAGCAGAAGCTGCATGTGTAAGCAAAGCAAATTGAGGAATTCGTTCACTGCTTTCTATCTGCAGGCAAGTGGTCAGCCATCTCCAGGAATGCAAGGCTCCATCACAGATAGTACGTACTGGCGTAAACAAACACCGTAAGTATGAATGTCTCCCCTTTCCTCTATGTTCTCTCAACTTATATAGATCAGAACAACATCACATGGTATGGGATATCTTTTTGGTAATTTGAAATCAGCTGTCCCAGATGTGTCCTCTCCCTGTTTAAGAATTTCTGCACATCCAAATCGCGTGTTCCCATAAGTCTTGAGAGTATAGATTTTGCTGAAGAGATTTGTCAGTGCTGGTGTGCAATTAATCCATTCCTGTTTCTAAGGAAATCTGCACCAGGCCGCGTGTTTGTGCTGGTGTAGCTTCTGTCAGATCCTAGAATGGAATGAGGTGGCTCTGGGAGGAAAGGGAAAGAAAGCAAGGGACAGCACCACCCCCAACAGTAGCTACTGGCTACAATGCCTTTGGAAGCATTCGGGTGTACTGAAAAATGTTCCAAAATGGCCCTCAAGACACAATATTGTGCCAGTGATGTTTATGGCTGCAGATGTGAGTCTGCCCCGTGCAGAACGTCACAGCACGTGGCTGTTTGCAGCAGCGGAGCGCGATATATTGCTGCTCGCCCTCAGGCACCCCTTGCTTGACTGGGAGTTGTCAGCCTTTAATTCATTTCTAGTGCTGTGCGTGGCTGTTTCAGTGACAGCAGAGCTTCAGAATCATGTCAGCTAACTCTATGCAGTCCCACCCTCTGGCCACGGACAGGGACACCTTCCACTGGACCAGGCTGCTCAGAGATAGAATCATAGAATCATAGAATAACCAGGTTGGAAAAGACCCACCGGATCATCGAGTACAACCATTCCTATCAAACACTAAACCACGCCCCTCAGCACCTCGTCCAGCCGTGCCTTAAACCCCTCCAGGGAAGGTGAATCAACCACCTCCCTGGGCAGCCTGTTCCAGTGCCCAATGACCCTTTCTGTGAAAAATTTTTTCCTAATGTCCAGCCTATATCTCCCCTGGCGGAGCTTGAGGCCATTCCCTCTCGTCCTGTCCCCTGTCACTTGGGAGAAGAGCCCAGCTCCCTCCTCTCTACAACCTCCTTTCAGGTAGTTATAGAGAGCAATGCAGTCTCCCCTCAGCCTCCTCTTCTCCAGGCTAAACACCCCCAGCTCTCTCAGCCGCTCCTCCTAAGACCTGTTTTCCAGCCCCCTCACCAGCTTCGTTGCTTTTCTCTGGTCTCGCTCCAGAGCCTCAACATCTTTCTTGTGGTGAGGGGCCCAGAACTGAACCCAGGATTCAAGGAGCGATCTCACCAGTGCCGAGTCCAGAGGGAGAAGAACCTCCCTGGACCTGCTGGTCACACCGTTTCTGATCCAAGCCAAGATGCCATTGGCCTTCTTGGCCACCTGGGCCACTGCTGGCTCATATTCAGTCGCTGTCAACCAACACCCTCAGGTCCCTCTCCTCCAGGCAGCTTTCCAGCCAGGCTTCTCCCAGTCTGTAGCACTGCTTAGGGTTGTTGTGCCCCAAGTGCAGGACCCAGCACGTGGCCTTGTTAAACCTCATCTGTTGGTCTCAGCCCATGAATCCAGCCTGTTCAGATCCCTTTGCAGAGCCTCCCGACCCTCCAGCAGATCAACACTTCCACCCAGCTTAGTGTCGTCCGCAAACTTGCTCAGGGTGCACTCAATGCCTTCATCCAGGTCATTGATAAAGACATAGAACAGGAGGTGCTCAGGGATCTGGTTTAGGAGTGGAAAAGTATGGGTTGCATTTGATGGTCTCAAAGGTCTTTTCCAGCCAAACAGTTCTATGATATTCTATGAAACTGCCCAAGTTCAAACTTCCTGACCGTGCAGTCGTCATTACCAGGTTTTTTTTGTATTTATCACCCAGGAAGCGAGCACTTTGTGCATCTGATGGTAAATGAAAGCTGGCTTCTTGTTCTCATAAGACTGCTTTTCTGTGCAGGTTTCAAAGATGGAGATGTTTTGCAGCTCACAGGTGCCTCCGAGAGGAGATGTGACCAGGTAGTTTCTCTTATAATCACTGTTCTCGTGTCATTTAGCTCTGTGTGTGTCTCTTATCCAGACCAATTCCATGGGACACTACGGATAGACAGCTCACTCCTCTCTCTTTTTCTCTCCCTCACAATATTGTGCCAGTGAATTTTGTGACTGCAGATGTGTCTGTGCCCCATGCAAAACATCACAGCAGAGCCTCTTAAAAGGATTTTGTCCTATCCTACTGTGTTGGTGGAACCTGAAAAATAAGCTTTGGCTGATCCATAGAGCTGCATTGCTTGTGTTCTCCATCGTTACATCTGGTGTCTGCTTCCTGCTTCACTACACGAGATGCCGCAGTCGGTGGGTTTTGGATACCTGGCCCTTATGTCTTCTGGAGAAGTGCATTTTCCCCTGTTAGATGTTTGTGCCTATTTTCTGCATTGTCTTTGTGTTTAAAGGATTTTTCCTTTTCTTTCCAGAGTCACATGCCTTACTTCCGGAAGAGGATGGTGTGGGAGATCATCCACCAGCAGCTGCTGTGAGAGATGCACGATGAGAGCAGCACTGTGATCACCTCAAGGTGACTGATAAGGCTTTTAGTTATTTTTCGAATACTTTATTTGGATGGGTAGTAGGCACACAAATTTTCCCCTTTAGGCTATGCAGTAGTGGTTAAGGTGGGGTGGTGGTTTCCCGGTTATGGAGGCAGTAACTCTCGTTGCCGTTAGCTAAGGCGCCTGACAACACACAAGCAGAAAGGTGGCTGTGATGGGGAGGAGCCAGCACTGTCAGCCTCCGTCACTGAGACGCAGCACACGTGGCCACGTTACGGACAAAGAGGACTCTCACCCGCGGTGCTGGCGACCCCTGCGTTTGCTGAGCTCATCTGGGCTCCCTGCTTGGCTCCTCGAGGGGACACGGATGAAAAAAAGGCAAGTAATCTTACAACAAAATCTGTTTATTATGATGGGGAACAGAGAATGTCACTGATTATAAATGGAAGCAGGAATGTAAATACTTTTTAGAAAAGCTCTTTTTAAGATACGCAGGAACCACATGCTTTTTCTGTAATTCCTCATAAATATTGGTCAACGTTCAGAAAAAAATTATCATTAAAATAAAGGTTACAAATCATTTGAAAGAGACACATTTCAAAGTTATAAGTGTAACACTCAATCTCCATTCTAATAATAGTTATCATTTAGCATGTGTTTTAACAGGAAATTTCAAAAAGATCAGGAATATTTAATGAATTATTACAATTTACTGAAATTAATATTTCTTAGTTGTACATCTAACTATTTATTTTCTCAGTTAGGCCTTTAGGGAGGGATTGAAATTATTCATGAAGTAAATTTTGTTGCCTGAAAGAATAGCGGTTATATATTCTTTTAAAAAATATATCGCAAAATGCATTTATTGAAGTCGTAGTTTGAAGGATGAAACTTAGTATCGCCATTGCTTTATATTCCCGGTTTTGCTTCTTTAAAAGGTGGACAAACTAAATGGTAGACCTTTTCTTTATGGTATCAATAGTTTCTTATGAATATAGAAATGATGGAGCAGAATTTCTCACCCTTAATTTTTTGTTTGGACCTAGAAATATTGTCATTTGGTGACATTTATGTTCATTTTGGCAGAGAGATATTTAAAGTATGTTATAATTCTTTTCTCCTTCCTCTCCTTTTTGTTCCGAGCGTGGGTGCAAATGTACAGTTTCCCTGTGAAGACAATTACGTGCTGTAAGGTTGTAAAAGCATCACTTGTCAGAGATACGCTGACAAATGTGCTGGCTGCCTGGAGTGACCACAGGCCAATTTGCAGAGGTAGGTGTTATTATCTGAACTTTTTCCTGAAGCTTAAGCGGGTAATTTCTAACTTTTGGGTTGGTCTAGTGGGATTGAAAGGGTCCTGGAGGAGGTTTGAGGGGGTCTTATGGGGATTGGGCGGGTCCAGGTGGGTTTTGGGGGGTGCTGGATGGATTTGGGGGTTTTAGCGGGATTGAGAGCCCTGCTGGGAGTCTCTAGTCCAGCCTCCGGGGTGGCTGTGGCTTTGCAGGGCTGGGAAGACTTCCAAAGGTGGAGATCACAGGAACGTTCCTCCCAGTGCATTTCAGTTTTCCTAAGGCTCAGCCTAAAGCTCCCAAGAGGTTGGTTGTGGCTGTCACTTCTGTCATATCATTGGACACTGCAAAAGGGACCTTATCTCCATCAACTTTCCAGGTCGATGTAAACTCTTACTTGGCTGCTCATGCTGTGGGACCCTAACTCCATCCTGGCAGACCTCCTCCAGGGCCTCTCCAGTTTCTCCACTTCTGAAATGTGAGTCTCATTGGGTCATTCTCCCAGTTAAAAAGAGTGAGGGCAGCAATTGTCTCCTTTGTGCAGCATCAGTTGTTGCTCCCTCTGCTCCTCCCAGGGAGGGGCTGGGGGTGGGCGAGAAGTTGTCAGGGGGAGACAGGCAGGAGCAGGCCCCGGCTGACCAGAGGGAGATCCCATAACATAGATGCCACGCTCAGCGATAAAAACTATGGCAGGAGAGGAAAGGAGTGGAGATTTTTATTGTTCAAGGTGATGGGTGGTGGTAGACCAATGGATTGTCAGTCTGCCTGAGGGAGGTGGCAAGTGAAGGTGTTTGCATTGGTTTTGGGTTTGGATTATGGGTTTTTTTATCTTTTTTTCTTTCACCTATTAAACTATTTTTAGCTCAGCCCTCATGGATCACCAAGGGGCAGCACGCGCAAAACCCTGGCCAGCTGAGGAGCAACCTGAGGAGAGCTCCACCAATCCCATGCCCTTTCACAAGAGATTTTCCAAAGAAATATTGATCTTCTCCTGCAACTTCCTCAGCCTGCTTCGGGGAGACCTTATTTGTGCCTTTAGTACTTGAAGTTGGTCATCAAGAAAATGGGGAGGGAAATTTCCAAGGGCATGGAGTGATAGGATTACATGGGGTGGCTTTCAGGCTTAGGGAAGATTCAGGTTAGACATTAGGAAGAAATTGTTCTCAAAGAAGGTGATGAGGCAGTGGCCCAGGTTGCCCAAGAAAGCTGTGGCTGCCCCCTCCCGGAGGTGTTCAAGGCCAGCTTGGATGGGGCCTTGAGCCCAGTGGGAGGTGTCCCTGCCCACGGCAATGGGGCTGGAGCTGGATGGGCTCTAAGGTCTCTTCCAACCCAAACCATTCTATGATTCTGAAAAAAATTAAATATAAACTTTAAACTCAAACTAAAACTACAACTACCTGAAAGGAAGTTGTGGAGAGGAGGGAGCTGGCCTCTTCTCCCGAGTGACAGGGGACAGGATGAGAGGAAATGGCCTCAAGCTCGGCCTGGGGAGGTTTAGGCTGAACATTAGGAAAAAGATTTTCATGGAAAGGGTCATTGGGCACTGGAACAGGCTGCCCAGGGAGGGGGTTGAGTCACCTTCCCTGGAGGTGTTTAAGGCACGGGTGGACGAGGTGCTGAGGGACATGGTTTAGTGATTGATGGGAATGGTTGGACTCGATGATCCTGTGGGTCTTTTCCAACCTGGTGATTCTATGATTCTGTGGTAGCAGATCTGGGTCATAGGTGATTCAGGTCATAGGTGATTCAGGTCATAAAAAGGCCATAAAATATTTGTGCCGTGGAAGAGTCAAGTCACAGAATTGTGAGTCTATTTGGATTTTAGGAGGGTTTGGCCATAGAAGGATCAGAAATGCATTGTTTCATAGTACGGTTGGTTCATCAAAGAGTCGTAGAACAGTCAGGTCATGGAAGAATCTGATCACAGAGGGTTAATAGAAGAGTCAGGTCATGGATGTAGCATCATAGAACAGTCAGACAACAGTCAGGTCTGCAAAGCCCTGCACTACGGGACCCTCCTGGGCAGCAGAGCTTGTGTCCACATGGCAGCAGCTGCCTGGGGTGCTGGGTTCTCACTGCTCTGCTGCACACGGCCAATACATTTTCCCTGCCCCTCTGCCAGGGCAATGCAATGGAACAGTTCTTCTGTGAGATCCCCCAGATCCTCAAGCTCTCCTGCTCAGATGCTTACCTGAGGGAGTTTGGGCTTATCCTGTTCAGCCTCTTATTAGTATTCAGCTCTTTTGTTTTCGTGGTGGTGTCCTATGTGCAGATCTTCAGGGCCGTGTTGAGGATCCCCTCAGAGCAGGGACGGCACAAAGCCTTTCCCACGTGTCTCCCCGATCTGGTTGTGGTCTCCCTGTCTACAAGTACTGGCATGACTGCCCACCTGAAGCCCCACTCCATCTTCTCTCCATCCCTGGACCTGGTGGTGTCAATTCTGTATGCAGTGCTGCCTCCAGCACTGAGCCCCTTCATCTACAACTTGAGGAACCAGCAGCTCAAGGATGCAAAGTGGAAACTGTTAACTGGATTGTTCTATCGAGCAATAAACTGTCAGGCTTCTGCATAGCAGATCTAATGTAACTCACCCACTCACTTCTATATTGTTTGGTTTTGGTGGTATTTTTTAAATTATAATAATGTTCTCATCCTCTCTGTCATTCACTCTACGCTTGCCTTTTCTGATTGAGTGGCTGTGTAAATGAGAACCTGTGCTCCCTGTGTGTTTGAACAAAATAAAGGGACCTGTATCACCCTTTATTTTCTTGGGAGGGGCCCTTCATCCAAGGCCTTTTTGGAGCCGCAGGGACAGTTTCTGTGGGCATGGGGAGAAGAGTCCCGGCACGGCAGCACTGCCAGGCACCAGCGCTTGATCTCCCAGAGCTGCTCTCTCTCCCCTTCCACAGTCTCCTCCTCCCCCCTTGCCTTGCTGTGAGGCCTGAGTGCTCTGAGCTTGGTCGCAGCCGTGCTGCGTGGCAGTGCTGTGCCCGCAGGCAGGGACAGGCAGTGGGCACTTGTGGGACACAACAGCCTTTCCATAAATCAAGGGGATCTCCTTGGGGCAGCGCCTAAAGGCTTAAGGCTTCTTTCAAGGTTTCCCTCAAGGGCATCTCCAAGAACACGAGCCGCAGATGAAAACAGCAGTGTAAAACTAAACAGTGAGGCAGGGTGGTGGGCTGAGGAAGGCTGCAGTTTCCTTGAACAGACCAGCAGAGCAGGGTCTGGTCTGTGCCCATGTGCACTAGATCACCTGGGAAATCTGCGCCAGGGCAACCATCCTGGAAGTAGCCCCTCAAAAACCACCATTCCCAGCACTGCCCTCTCACCCCAGCTTGGAGAGATTCTTTGTCCCTCCCTGGAAGGACACGGAATGGGGAGGTCAGTGTCTATGTTCTCACTGTACAGATGAGATGGGAGCACGTACATCATGTGCGTGATGTGAGGTGAAGCCAAGCGAACACAAACAGCCCTTCCTTGAGTCTCCACGAAGGCCTGGGGGGCAGAAAGTGTCTCAAGGTCACTTTGAGTTGAGAGCGACATCCTAAGTTCCCGAATGCAGCTCTGGGATGTGATTCCTTCAGCCAAGGTCCCTGTGTCTGTTCCTCTTGCTGTGGGCATCTCAGATGAGTGAAGAGCAGGGCAACACACCTCAGGGCTGAGACGCTTCCCAACCTCTGGAAGTGGCAACAGGAAGTCAGAGAAAGACTATGACCTTTATCTCCCCATGGACAAGGGCCTGACGCTGTCTCTGAATATCCCCGAGTGCATAAGGAGACCACAAGGCCAGCTCAGACGTGGATTCCTAACAGAACCCTGACTATTCTGTGTGTGACCCCAGGAACAAACCCCACTGGCCCAGGGAGATTCATCTCAGCTCCCCTGGACAAGCTCAGTGCAAGTGTTCCTGTCTGCTGCATCGCCCTTAGGTGATGGAAGTGCCAGAACAGAGAGGTTCCGGGGTCCTTGGAAAAGGAACTCATTGAACACACCTTAAAGGACAGGAAGAAAGAGAATTGGGAGAACTGCATGTGGAAACCCCTGGAAGGTGAGGGAGTTGAAATGCACAGTGTGCCAGACAGAGAGCTGGCAAGGCAAGGACAGGGCAAGGGCAAGGCTGCTTCTCCCACAAAACTCACATGTTCTGAAAACTCATATTTTGGCAGCATAGAAGCTCCATGGACATTTTGTTGGAAGTTTGGAATCATTCCAGTTGATGAAAAAGAGTAGTATGAGATATCTCTTTAGGCACTGAGAGCAGTTGTCATGTTTTCAGACCGAGCTCCATGCTCTGACCATCAGCACCCAGTGCAAACCTCTAGAGGCCCCGGTGTGTCTGAGGGGTTTGCCTGGGACTGCAGCTGCCAGAGAAGACTGACAGAGCCGTGTCATTGCCATCATTTCCATCCAGTCCTGAACAGTCATACACTTCACTAGGGGAGTAACAAGAGTGTAGGTAAAGGGGCAGTACAGGGAGAGCTCTTTGAAGAAGCGACAATAGAATTCTCCAATTGATATTGATGCAGGGTGTCTCCTAAGGAGGTGTGGACATAGAGGGAAATGGCCTCGAGGTCAACCACTACATGGACAACCTTGCCCCTCGTCTCCCCAGCCCTGTCACGTGTCTCTGTTGGTCTGGTTGTCTCTGTCAGTGAAAAATACATCTCCATATGACAAACAAAGGGTTTGGATCCTTCCCAGAGCAGGTCTTAGATTTGCAGTCTATTGAGACGTAGACCTTGGATTCCCTCATCTCCTCAGTTACCCAATAAATAAAAAAAATACACAGAGACAAACTCTATTCTTGGACTAGTCTTTACCTTGAAGATAGAATCATAGACAATCTTGAGTGGGAAGGGATCTATAAGGATCATCACGTCCCTTCCTCTAGACTACATAAAACCAAACTTTATCACCAAGAGCATCATCCAGACATTCCTTGAACTCTGACAAGCTTGGCACCACGACCACTTCCCTGGGGAGCCTTTTCCAGTGGCCGAATAGCCAAAGACCCATTTCCTGATGTCCAATGCAAGCTTCCCCTGATGCAGCCTCAGCCCATTTCCATTTCCTATCGCTGGTCACAAGAGAGTAAAGCTCACCCACCGGTTGTGTGGAGTGGCCAGTGCTGGAGAGCTGGCAACGGGAGAGACCAGTGCCCTGGGCACCTTCCCAGTCTGTCCCTGCCACCAAGGGCACCCACAGCCTCCTCTCTCCGGCACCTGCAGGGCTGGGCTCTGCCCTCACACCCTCTGCAGCGTGTCCTCCCCCTGCATGGTCACACAGCTCAGCCAGCACTGGTGTCGTCCTCTCCCGGGCACTTTCCAGCTCAGCCCAGACCCTCCCAGCTCTCCCCACAGCCCTGCTCTCTCTCCAGCCCCGCAGAGCAGCCCCGTCTGGGCTGGCCCCATGGCAGTGCCCAGCGCAGGCTGCAGCAGAGCTCTGGGCTCTCCCCCACAGCCCCAGCCCCTCTGGAGGGCACGGCAGCTGCTGCGGGGCAGAGATGGTCTCAGCCTCCCCCGCAGCCCCAGGGCTGGAGGCTTGACCAGCTTGGCCAGCTCTCCCAGTCTGTATCCTGACTGCATTGATGGAAAACTCCTGGCAAAGACCAGGGAGATGAGCACAAGATGGAATGCACACACTGGTCTCCCTTCAAAGGAAACAAAGGAACAAAATACCAAGGAAACTCAGTTTCATCTCCTGGTTCGCATCAGGTTCCCAGGGCAGCTTGAAGCCTCCTTGTTTCTCCAGCCAGTACAAACCCTCAGTGGACACATCCCTCTTAAGTCAGGCATGTTCACAGCACCATTTTCCCAGGAAAGCAAGAAAACTCCCTTTCAAAACGCGAGAAGAGAACTTTGCATGCTCTCACTCCACATGTTCAGGGCTCCTTACACCCCAGAGGGTCCGTTCTGGGGACTGGCTGCTTCAAGGTTCCACCAGGAGAGAGACCAGGACAATTCCCAAGGGTCTGAGCCCCCGTGCTCTGCAGGGTGAGACCTGACCGCGATGCTGGTCCCTGCCTCCTCCGCCTCCTGACTGGAGAGGTTACGCTGCTAACCCAAAAAAGCAGTGGAACTCCAGGTTGGAATAAAGGGCCATGTTGAAACACCACAGAGCAAACAGGCAGGCGGCTAAATTAGAATGGAACTTGAGCGTCCAGGCCAGGATGGCTCCCTGCACAGCCTGGAGTCAGTGATACAGCACTGGGAAACAAATCTGATCGGGGGGAAGGAGCACAGGGCAAGGCTGGCACACTTAAACCTAAACACACCAGCTGGGCTCGGAACATCCCCGATGCAGAAAATAACCAGGAGCACAGGCTCCACCTCCTAGGAGAAGCAAGAGCAGGGGCTAACAGAGCCCTCAAGAACTGGAGACCCAGCCGTGGAGATAAAACTCCGAGCAGTGACTGTGCAGAAGCAGGCATGGACAGACCTGACCTCCCCCGGCCGTGGGGCAGAGTTTCCTCTCCAGCAGAACCGGCACCGGGCACTGTGACGGCTGAACCGCAGCTGCTTTGTTTCTCACACACAGAGTGAGGCGCAGGCAGCTCCCAGCGGAGAGACCCCCTGCCTCCTCCAGATCCTCCTGGAGAGTGAGTGCAGAGAGTGCTTGGCCCGGACAGCAGAGAGGTCTCCTCGGACACAGGCAGCATCGCAGAGAGGGACATCACAGAGGCCACGGCCAGAACCATTGTAGGGGTTGGAAGGGACCTCGAACATCCATCTAGTCCAACACCTCTGCCACGGGCAACAACACCCTGAGAGGTGCTGAAGGAGGATTTGGACCATTGAAATTGTGGATAATTCTAAAAACGAGTCTTTGTTCCCTTAAAGAGGCTTTGGAAGATAAAAATGAGCTTTGGGAACCTACAAATAAGGGTTTCGCCTGTAAAACTCTGCTGTTGGAAATTCAAAATCAGATTTTGGTCCTTAAAAATGAGGCTTTAAAAAGGAGTGATTAGACACAAAAAATGAGAGTTTAGAACCTCAAAATGTAACTGTGGGTCCTCAAAAGTCTATGGGTCCTGAAAAACAGGTTGGAACCCTAGAACTAAGGATTTCAAAGCATGAGACTTGGGGCGCTGAAGGGATGGATGCACTGCTGGAAATTTGTCTTTTAACCCTGCAAGGGAGGATAACCTCTTGGTTCTTCTGTGGCCCCAAGAAATGAAACTCTCGTCCTCAATGCAGGTCTTTGAGCGCCGCAATGGAAGCTTGAGCTGTAGAATTGGGGATTGGATCCTTTACGTGAGAGCCCGGAGCTTCAAAAGGAGGCTTTGGGTCCTACAAATGGTGTTTTGAAACTGAAACTCAGGCTTTGAGCCCTGACATCAGGTTTTGTGCCTTTACATGATGATGTGGTAGTGAACAGGAAGGCTTTGCACCCTAAAAATGGGACTTGAGAGGCTCAAAATGAGGATTTGAGCCCTCACAACTGTAGACTTGATTCTAAAATGAGACTTTGTTCCCTGAAAAGGAGGCTTTGGGAGCTAAAGATTACCTTTTGAATCCTTTTAGAGGCTTTTGTCTCAAAAAATGAGGCTGTGAGCAGAAAAAATCAGATGTTGTTCCTTAAAATGTGTCATTGAAGCTCAAGAAAGGGGGCTTGGATCTCACAAAGGAGGGTCTGTACCCTCAAACGAGGCTTTTGGCCCAAAAAACGGAGGTGTCCCCCAGCCCCCTGCGATATTGCCAGGCAACGGCTCGGCCCCAGGCCGGGACTCGGGGGGAGCTGCGGGTGCTGAGGGCTGGGGGGCAGGAAGGGGCAGAGCCAGGGGCTGGGACGGGGGTTCTGCACTAAAAAAGGGGGTTCTGGCCCCAAAATGGGGCTGGGGGCACTGGTAGGAGGTGCTGAGGCCGCACGGGGCTCTGGCCCCTCAGTCACACCAGCACAGAACCATTAAGGCTGAAAAGCCTCTGGGCTCCCCCAGCCCAGCCCTGTGCACGGAACGTCCCGAGGCGTCAAATCTGCTTAACTTGAACCCCCAGGGGTGGAGAATCCCCCGCTGCCCTGGAGCCTCGGCCAGGGCTGCACCGCGCTCACACAAAGGCATTTTCCCTCCTATCCAACCAAGAAGGATCCTGCTCCTCCGGACAAGAAGGTGGATGTTCTCAGGTGCCACAGGATCTGTGGCCAACCGATAGCTGCGTTCAAGGAGCTGGTGAAATGCCAATATCCTTTCTTCTAACTGTGGCCTCAGTGCCTTGCTGATGTCTGGACTCTCTCTGTGGATGTTGACATGGACTGAGCAGCCTGGTCTGACCTCAGAGCTGGCCCTGCTTGGAGCTGGCACTGGACTAGAGATCACCTGAGCTCTCTTAATGCCCAGGTTTTCCTATGAGCATAAGATGTAGAGACCCACTTAGCAGGTTGCCCCAAGCCTCCCCAGCAGGACAAAGTGTGCCCTGACAGCCCTCGCTGTGGCCCTAACTCCATCCTGGCAGACCTCCTCCAGGGCCTCTCCAGTTTCTCCACTTTCCTTCTGAAATGTCAGACTCACTGGGTCCTGTGGCATCGTCCTGGTGCCAGAAGCGTGAGGGCAGCGATTGTCTCCTTTGCCCAGCGTCAGGAGTTGCTCCCTCTGCTCCTCCCAGGGAGGGGCTGGGGGTGGGCGAGAAGCTGTCAGGGGGAGACAGGCAGGAGAGCTGACCCCGGCTGAGCAGAGGGAGATCCCATAACGTAGGTGCCACGCTCAGCGATAGAACCTGTGGCAGAAGAAGTGGAGATTTTTATCCTTCAAGGTGACAGGTGGTGGTAGACTGGCAGGGTGTCAGTCTGCCTGAGGGAGGAGGCCATTGATGGCATTTGCGTTGGTTTGGACTTTGGATTATGTTGGGGTTTAATTTTTTTCCTCCACCTATTCAACTATATTTTGCTCAGCCACAAGTCAAATAACACTTCCCTGGCGCAGCATGGGTAGAGACCTGGCCAGCTGAGGGCTGCCCTGAGGAGATGGACCTGAGCACCGGGATGCTGGCTTGTCCTCACTCACAAGAGACCTCCACCAATCGCATGCCCATGCAAAAGAGATTTTCCAAAGAACTATTGATCTTCTCCTGTAACTTCCTCAGCCTGGAGAAGAGAAGGCTTCGGGGAGACCTTGTAACAGCCATCCCGTACATGAAGTGAGTAACCAAGAAGGCTGCAGAGGGACTTTTTACAAGGGCATGGAGGGACAGGATGAAGGGGGCAAAGATTTAAACTGTAAGGGGGAAGATTTAGATTAGACATTAGGAAGAAATTGTTCACAAAGAAGTTGGTAAGACTGTGGCCCAGGTTGCGCAGTGAAGCTGTGGCTGCCCCCTCCCTGGAGGTGTTCAAGGCCGGCTTGGATGGCGCCTTGAGCAGCCTTGTCCAGTGGGAGGTGTCCCTGCCCACGGCAAGGGGGCTGGAGCTGCATGGGCTTTAAGGTCCCTTCCAACCCAAACCATTCTATGATTCTGAAAAGTATTGAAATATAAACTTTAAACTAAACCATATTTTTCTTAGGTGCATTTCAAAATCTTCCTCTTTAACCACACTGGGAAATGACTCCAAGGAGCTGTGCGAGCCTTGAAGACCTTAAGAAAACAACAGGAAGGGAAAGAGCTCATTAAGTCTTTCTGTAGTTTAATGAGACCCAGGCTGGATTTGCTGATGAGTCCTTGAACAACCACTGCTGAGAGGAGGCTGAGGAAACATCTCAAGAAGTCAAGAGCAAAGCTCTAAATGCCTTGGAAGTCTTAACTGGTCTCAGTGGGGATTGTTAGTGACAAAGCCTCCCCAGGGACTCGTTAGAGCCGAGAATTAGAGGCCATGACTGCAGGAATGCAAAGGTGCTGTGCAGGCAGCTGTGATGCTGAGAAAAGCCGGGGTTTGACTGAGGAAGGAGAAAGGCCAAGCCCTGACCCCCAGGCCCTGGGCAGGCAGATCTGGCTTTGGCTACAAGGGCACTTGTGCCATGGACATTTTGACATTGCTGAATCAGAATCACAGCAGTCATCCCATGTAATTAAAAATACAGGCCTGTAGGGTTATGGGAGATGCCAAGGCTCTCACTCAGCTTCCTGCAGTTGTAGAAGAACTGGGTCCTAGATGGGCAGGGTCATCAAAGGGTTGAGTCATAGAAGAGAAACAGAAATCTTGGGTATGAGAAGGGGAAGCTGAGAGAAGAGTTGAGTCATAGAGGAGTAACTAAGGCATGCAGTCATAGAAGGGTTATAGAAGTTTTGGATCACAGAATTTTCATAGCAGAACTGGAGCATAGATGACTGAGTTCATAAAAGGGTCATAGAATATTCAGGCCATAGAAGAGGTGAGTCATAGAAGTGTGGGTTTTGGGGGGGTTTAGAAGGGTTTATTCATAGAAGGGTCACAAAATGGTGGGTTCAGAGAAGGGTTGGGTCATAGAAGAGTCATAGAACAGTCAGATAATGGAAGAACCTGGTCACAGAAGGTTCATGGAAGAGTCAGATCATGGAAAGTCACATCACAGAAAAGTCAGACACCAGTCAGGTCATGGTATGAAGTGTTGTGTCATAGAAGGCTTGAGTCATGGAAGGGCCTGGTCCTGTAAGAGATGGGTCACGGAACAGTTGAGTTATAGATGTATTAGGTCATAGAGGAATAACAGAAGATTTCAGTCATAGAAGGTTCATAAATGGGTCGGGTGATGGAAGTCTCAGATCAAAGGTAATAGCAGTATTGAGGAATAGAAGCCTGAGAGTTTATTTGGATAATAGAAGGGTTTGGTCATTGAAGGAACATTAAAGAGTCAGGCCACAGGAGGGTCAGGTCATAAAATGGTTGGGTCATAGATTATTCAATTCAGAGAGGAGTCAGGTCATAGAAGAATCATAGAAGAATTGGGTCATAGATGGCTTGATTTGTAGAAGGCTCAGACTCTAGATGAGTTGGATTATAAAGAAGTCACAGAAGAATGGGGTGGTAGAAGAGTTGGTTCATAGAAGAGATCACAGAATCACAGAATCACAGAATCACAGAACAACCAGGTTGGAAGAGACCCACCGGATCATCGATTACAACCATTCCTATCCAACACTAAACCATGCCCCTTAGTACCTCGTCCACCCGTGCCTTAAACACCTCCAGGGAAGGTGAATCAACCCCCTCCCTGGGTAGCCTGTTCCAGTGCCCAATGACCCTTTCTGTGAAGAATTTTTTCCTAATGTCCAGCCTAAACCTCCCCTGGTGGAGCTTGAGGCCATTCCCTCTTGTCCTGTCCCCCATCACTTGGGAGAAGAGCCCAGCTCCCTCCTCTCTACAACCTCCTTTCAGGTAGTTGCAGAGAGCAATGAGGTCTCCCCTCAGCCTCCTCTTCTCCAGGCTAAACACCCCCAGCTCTCTCAGCCGCTCCTCGGAATCCTTGTTCTCCAGCCCCCTCACCAGCTTTGTTGCTTTTCTCTGGTCTCGCTCCAGAGCCTCAACATCCTTTTTGTGGTGAGGGGCCCAGAACTGAACCCAGGATTCGAGGAGCAGTCTCACCAGTGCCTGAGGGAGAGTCCAGAGGGAGAAGAACCTCTCTGGACCTGCTGGCCACACCGTTTCTGATCCAAGCCAAGATGCCATTGGCCTTCTTGGCCACCTGGGCCACTGCTGGCTCATATTCAGTCGGCTGTCAACCAACACCCTCAGGTCCCTCTCCTCCAGGCAGCTTTCTAGACAGACTTCTCCTAGTCTGGAGCTACTCAGGGTTGTTTTGCCCCAAGTGCAGGACCCAGCACGTGGCCTTGTTAAACCTCATCCATTGGTCTCAGCCCATGGATCCAGCCTGTCCAGATCCCTTTGCAGAGCCTCCCAACCCTCCAGCAGATCCACGCTTCCACCCAGCTTAGTGTCGTCCGCAAACTTGCTAAGGGTGCACTCGATGCCTTCATCTAGGTCATTGATAAAGACATTGAACAGGGCTGGACCCAGCACTGAGCCCTGGGGGACACCACATGGAAATGGCCTCCAGCTGGATTTCACACCATTTCCCACCACTCTCTGGGCCCTCCATCCAACCCGTTTTCCACCCAGGAGAGTGTGCGCCTATCCAGGCCAGAGGTGACAGTTTCCCAAGCAGAATGCTGTGAGAAACCGTGACAAAGGCTTTACTGAAGTCCAGGAAGATCCATCCACAGCCTTTCCCTCATCCAGCAGCCGAGTCACTTTGTCACAGAAGGTAATCAGGTTAGTTTTGCAAGACCTGCCCTTCATGAACCCGTGTGGACTGGGCCTGATCACCCGGTTCTCTTGCATGTGCTTCATGATAGCACTCAAGATCACCTGCTCCATGACTTTCCTTGGCACTGAGGTCGGACTGACAGGCCTGGAGTTCCCTGCATCCTCCCTGCGACCCTTCTTGTAGACGGGCACAACATCAGCCTCCAGTCCAGTGGGACTTCCCCAGTCTTCCAGGACTGCTGGAAGATGATGGAAAGGGGTCTGGCCGGCACATCCGCCAGCTCCTTCAATACCCTTGGATGAATCCCGTCCGGCCCCATAGACTTGTGGGTGTCTAGTCGGGCTAGCAAGGCTCTGACCACCTCCTCTTGGATCATGGCAGCCTCATTTTGCTCCTCTAGCTCCTGGGTTTGTACACAGATGGAATGACTTTCTTTACAATTAAAGACTGAGGGAAAGAAGGCATTAAGTACCTCAGCCTTTTCCTCATCCCCTGTCACTGTTGTTCCTTCTGCGTCCAATAGGGACTGTATGGTCTCCCTAGTCCTCCTTCTATTATTTATATATTTATAGAAGGATTTTTTGTTATCTTTCACAGACTTTGCCAATCTTATTTCTAGTTGAGCCTTAGCCCTTCTGATTTTTTCTCTACACAATCTCACTTCCCTCCTGTAGTCCACCCAAGAGGCCTGTCCCCTCTTGCAGAGCCCATAAATGTTTCTCTTCTTCATGGGTCATGAGATGGGTCATAGAAGTCTCATAGAAGAGTAGTGTTGTACAAGAGGTGTGTCATTGAAGTGTCGGGTCATAGAAGCACTAGGCCATAGGTTGGTGATAGAACTGTTGGATCATTGAAGTCATAAAAACACAGGTGGTGGCTCATTTAAGCGTCTGGTCATACAGGAGTCAGGTCATAGAGGGTCAGTTAATAGTAGGTTTGGTTCATAAAACAGTTGGGTCATCAAAGGGTCGGGTTGGGTCATAGAAGAAGTTGGGTCACAGAAGCATCAGGCATAGATGATTTGTATCACAGAAGAATCATAGAAGACTTGGGTCATAGAAAGTAAAATCACAGAAGAGTCAGAGGATAGTCAAGTCATAGGACATAGAAGGCTCATGTCACAGAAGTGTCTGATCATACAAGAGCAGGTCAAAGAAGAGTCAGGTTATAGATGAGTTGTATCGTGGAGGAGTAATAGTATAGTTCAGTCATAAAAGGCTCATAGAAGTGTCGGGTCAGAGAAGCCTCAGGCAATAAAAGATTTGGGTGGTAAGAAGGGTCATAAAAGATTTGGGTCATGGAATAGCTGAGTCATCGAAGCATGAGAGTTTAGTCAGGAAAAGGAAGGAACAGGTCATGGAAAGGCCTTAGAAGAGTCACGTCATAGAAGTGTTGGGTCATAGAAGAGTAGGGTCAACAATTATTCAGATCATAGAGGAGTTAGGTCATAGAAGGATGGTGAGACACAATATGCCCAGGGGAAATCCCGTCCACTTCTCTTTCAGATACCCAGAAATGCAATCCAAGGAGACAACGTCTGGGCAAAGCCTTTAGATCCCCTGCCCATCCACTGGCCATTTCTAAAAAGGGCATGTCATGTGGGGGTGATGGCAGTGATCAAGGAGTTCCACTCATCTCCATGACCTTCTGAAAATGATGGAGAGTGGCCTCATGTGACATCGTCCTCCTCACTCAGCTCCCTGGGATGCTGCTCCTCCTGTCCCACAGACTGGGAAGGATTGTGTTTGCTCAAGTGATCCCTGACTTGATCCCCAGTCACCACTGGTTGATCTCCTCCAGAGTCCTGCCTCGAGTCACAGGGGCCTGGGAGATCTTGATGGGCAAGACAGAGGCAAAGAGAACAGAGAATCTCAGATCTGTCCATACCTGCTCTTCCTAAATTCAGCACTGCCCACACAGTGCCCTTTACTGTTCCTTAAAAAGCAAACACTCATCATGGGGCACTTGAATGGCCTTTCAAGTCGAGGTGGAGTTTTGGTGAGGACTGTTGCTCAGCTTGGAGGATGCTGTTCTTGAAGCCCGTCTTTCCTGAGCTCTGTGACCTTATCACAGCTCTGCCTCCCACAGAGGAGGCTCCAGCTTCTGCTGCCTGTGCCCCTGGCTGAGGGCATTGCTGCCCACTGGGGCTGAAGCCCTGCAGCTGCGGCACCAGGCAAGCTCATCCCTGCCATGAGGAAACCTGGGAACAAGCTTCCAGCAATCCGTGTGTGCAAAGGCTTTTCTTAGAGCAGAGACACAGCCAGGAGAGAAGGAAGCTGAGTGTGTTTCCAGCCCTGAGTCTAAAGACCCAGGATGAAATGTCTGAATTCACTCAGTGGAACAGATCCCCCCAGCTTGGAGAAATGAGATCATTCCCTGTTACCCTCCTGCTGTCCTGTCTAATGATGGGACAAAAATATTGATTTTCATGCCCAGTTATTTTTCTAACAGGAGCAGTGACACTGCATGAAAGAAGTTTCTCTTCCCAGCTGAGGGAGGGAACATCAGGGATGGCTTCAGCCTGTTTCTCAGCAGTTTCTCCTGGAGCCCCAGGGACACCTCGAGGGAGCCCAGAGGGGGCAGACAAAGCGCTGCCTTGGGCTGCTCCTCTGCTGCTGAGCTGGGCTGGGCTCCTGGGACAGTGTGAGCTGATAACGAGAGGGCAGTTCTGGAAAGAGCCAGGGCTGGCCAGGAGCAGCCCCTCTGCAAAGCTCAGCAGGGCTGAGGGCACTGCCTGCAGGGAGCAGAGCTGAAGATTCACTCGGGGAGAAATCATCACAGTCACAAATACAGTAAGTCTCTGGGTGCAGGGCAGTGCACTTCTGGGAAGATCTCCTAAAGCTGCCATGTGCCACAGCTTTCGGAATCTATGAGGAGGACTTTCAGAGTTTGTCTAGTGCAGAGGAGAGGGACACCGCTCCAGAGCCAGGGTTCTCCTCTGCACCCCCAAAGGACTGGGTGTGAGGGCTGCGAGTGCAGCCAGGGGTGCCCTGGGCTCTCCTTCAGCTCCCTGCCAGGAAGCTCCCTGCGCTCCTGTCGGGGAAGGAGCGACCCCCGGCAGGGCAGGGCAGGGTCCTCCTGCTGTCCAGAGGGGGCTGTGTGTGTCAGGGCTGCTCACAGCTCCAGGTCACCCCCACAGCACTTGTAGAAGGTCTTTTTGGAGAATGACATCGGGGCAGCATCTACCTGTAAGGGATGGAGTCTGTGCTTTCAGGTTTCCACTCCTGGTGTTGGGGGGGCAGTGGGGATGGGAATTTATTTCTCTTTCTTGAAAGGCACCAGTACTCCAGTTCCCGTTAGGATTTCTGTGAGCTGCTCCTCAGCCCCTGCACTCCCAGAGATGTCCCTGGGCAGGGCCCCACTGCCAGGAAGGGTCTGCAGGGCAGGGCAGAGCACACGGTGTGCTCTGTGAGCACAGACACAAGGAGATCCAGGGACAGAGAAACAGCTCCCAGCAGGGACAAGCTCCAGGCAGCAGAGACATGGGCAGGGATGGAGAAGGATCTGCTCCCATTGACACCATGGGATGCAGGATTCGGGCATCTCCCTGCCACCCCCTGCAGTGCAGACATCTATGATGGAGCGAACCCACTCTCTTGTCTCCCACCTCCTCTCTTCAGACCATAGGTGGTCAGTCACCTTCTCAGCATCCTCACCCTTTCAAAGGAGACATTACCAGCCCCCTGATTGTTTCTCTGCTCTTTCAATCTGCAGCAACTCTGTGCATGTCTCCCTCTTCCCTCTCCTTCCTTGGCTCCCCAGGTTCTTACCACTGGACCATCTGGGATGGGGTTTGGGTTAAGCTGCAGTTCAGAGACCAGTCCTGTGGTTCCTGCCATGCAGGTGTAGCTGTAGGAGTAAGAGTCTAATCCCTCTCCCAACTGACAAGTTCAGGCAATGCAAATGAGCAGATTCTCTTTTCAGGACACCCCACATTTGTGACATGTGATTCTTTGCTTGCAGTGTCCTGCTGTGCTTCAGGCTGCCCTCCAGAAGGCACATTTCTCCCGTGGTATCTTTGTGTCATCTGGCAGTGCCATGGATACCTCACACAAAGGCCATGGAAGTGCTGCTCATCGTCTGTGTGGGGGAAGCATCAGTGAGCCCTCTGTGTCCCTGACTGCGAGAGGAGAGCTGAAATCCCCACTCCAGTAGGATAAGGTGAGGGTATTAGGAGATCTGCACAGGGAAACTGGATTGCTCAGCTTCCAGCAGTGCCAGTTTTTGGGGGAGGGAACACCCAAGTGCAAAAGTTCTCCATCACAGGGCAGCTGAGACCAGGGCTGATGGACAGACCGGCTGTGCTCACTCTGCATGAAGGGGCAGCCCGTTTGCCTGTCAGGATCCACAAGATATCACTTGGAGTGAAGCAGAGAAGCCTGGAGTTTCTTCATCCTGAGCTGTGTTGGGGCAGTGAGAACAGAAGACAAAACAAAATCCCCTCACCTCTGCTCTGCAGTTGGGTGAATGGCGAGGGACAGTGCTGGAAATCTCTTTGATATCAGGAGTGGATTCATCCTGAGATCACCCTTTGTTCTGTTCCCCTGTTGCTGTAGGGCAGGACCGACTCCTGTAGAGCCCACATCACAGCCTCCTGCTCCCTGTGGCAACCTCAGAGAGGAGCAATCAGAGGTTGTGAAAGGGACCTGCCAAATATACTCCTTCCTGAAAGGGTCAGTTTGGGGGTAGTTCTATGAAGAAGAGCATTGATTTTGGTCAGAGAAATGTCCCCTAAATTGTCTTTCTCTTTTCCCTCTTGGACACTGCCCCATACCCAGAGGCAGCACATGTCCAACAGCAGCTCCATCACCCAGTTCCTCCTCCTGGCATTCGCAGACACACGGGAGCTGCAGCTCTTGCACTTCTGGCTCTTCCTGGGCATCTACCTGGCTGCCCTCCTGGGCAACGGCCTCATCATCATCACCATCGCCTGTGACCAGCACCTCCACACCCCCATGTACTTCTTCCTCCTCAACCTCGCCCTCCTCGACCTGGGCTCCATCTCCATCATTGTCCCCAAATCCATGGCCAATTCCCTCTGGAACATCAGGCCCATCTCCTATACAGGGTGTGTCTCGCAACTCTTTCTGTTTGTCTTTTTCATTACAACAGAATTTTGTATTCTCACCATCATGTCCTACGACCGCTACGTTGCCATCTGCAACCCCCTGCACTACGGGACCCTCCTGGGCAGCAGAGCTTGTGTCCACATGGCAGCAGCTGCCTGGGGTGCTGGGTTTCTCTACGCTCTGCTGCACACAGCCAGTACATTTTCCCTGCCCCTCTGCCAGGGCAATGCTGTGGACCAGTTCTTCTGTGAGATCCCCCAGATCCTCAAGCTCTCCTGTTCACACTCCTACCACAGTGAAGTTGGGCTTATTGTAGTAAGTGTCTTAGTAGCATGTGGCTGTTTTGTTTTCGTGGTGGTGTCCTATGTGCAGATCTTCAGGGCCGTGTTGAGGATCCCCTCAGAGCAGGGACGGCACAAAGCCTTTTTCCACATGCCTCCCTCACCTGGCTGTGATCTCCCTCTTTATCAGCACTGCAGGATTTGCCTACTTGAAACCTCCCTCCATCTCCTCTCCACCCCTGGACCTGGTGGTGTCAGTTCTGTATTCAGTGGTGCCTCCAGCACTGAACCCCCTCATCTACAGCTTCAGGAATCAGCAGCTCAAGGATGCAGGGTGGAAACTGATAACTGGATGGTTTTCTGAAGCAATGAACTGCTCATCACCTACTGCATAAGAGTTTATCATGAAAATCATGGCAGGCTCAGACTGGCTTCTCTATTTGTTGTTGGTGTTCCTGGTTTTTCAATAGCAATAATCTTGTAATCCTGTTTTAAATTCACTGCCACCTTCTCTTTTCTTACTGATTGGCTGTGTAAATGAGTAGCTGTGCTCTCTGTGTGCTTAAATAAAATAAAGGGATATTCAGCACCTTCTGTTTCCTGATATCTTTTGTCCAAGGCCTTTTTGGAGCTGCAGAGACAGTTCCTGCAGACATAGGTGGAGGGGAAAGGAGTCCCAGCACAGCAGCACTGCCAGGCACCAGCACTTGATCTCCCAGAGCTGTTCTCATTCCCCTTCCACACACCCATTGCCCTGCTGTAAAGCCTGAGTGCTCTGAGCTTGGTCACATTGCCTATAGTTTGCATCATGTCATCATTGCTGAAGGTTTGCATCATATTTGGGTGTTTAAAAACATGATTATTGCACTAATTTAAACTAACGGATGTGATCTACATGGACTTCTGTAAAGCCTTTTACGCAGTCCCTCACAACATCCTTCTCTCTTAATTGGAGAGATCTGGATTTGATGGGTGGATGGTTGGGGGATAAGACTTTGGCTGGATGGTCGTATTTAGAGAGTAGCGATAAACGGCTCAATGTCCAGATAGAGATCTGTGATAAATGGTGTCCCTCGGGGGTCCATACTGGGACCAGTGCTGTTCAATATCTTCATCAGTGATATAGAGAGCGAGATTGAGTGCACCCTCAGCACGTTTACTGATGACACCAAGCTGAGTGATGCAGTTGCCACATTGGAAGGACAGGATGTCATCCAGAGGGACCTGGAGAAGCTGGAGAAGTGGGGCTGTGAGAACGTCATGAGGTTCAACAGGGCCAAGGGCAAGGTCCTACAGCTGGGTTGGGGCAATCTGCAGTTTCACTGTGCTTGAGATTGAGATGTGATTGAGAGCAGCCCTGCAGAGAAGGACTTGGGGGTGCTGGTCGATGAGAAGCTCGACATGAAGCAGTGTGCCCAAGCGGCCAAGAAGGCCAGTGGCATCCTGGCTTGGATCAGAAATGGTGTGACAAGCAGGTCCAGGGAGGTTATTCTCCCTCTGGACTCGGCACTGGGGAGACCGCTCCTCGAATCCGGGGGTCAGTTCTGGCCCCTCACCACAAGAAGGATGTTGAGGCTCTGGAGTGAGTCCAGAGAAGAGCAACAAAGCTGGTGAAGGGGCTGGAGAACAAGAGGAGCATCTGAGAGAGCTGGGGGTGTTTAGCCTGGAGAAGAGGAGGCTGAGGGGAGACCTCATTGCTCTCTACAACTACCTGAAAGGAGGTTGTGGAGAGGAGGGAGCTGGGCTCTTCTCGCAGGTCATGTGGGACAGGACAAGAGGGAATGGCCTCAAGCTCCACCAGGGGAGGTTTAGGCTGAACATTAGAAAAAAAATTTTCACAGAAAGAGTCACTGGGCACTGGCAGAGGCTGCCCAGGGAGGGGGTTGAGTCACCTTCCCTGGAGGTGTTTAAGGCACGGGTGGACGAGGCGCTAAGGGGCATGGTTTAATGATTGATAGGAATGGTTGGACTCGATGATCCAGTGGGTCTCTTCCAACCTGGTGATTCTATGCTTCTATGCTTCTATGAGCCGGCAATATGTGCTTATAGCCCAGAGGACCAACTGTGTCCTTGGCTGCATCAAAAGAAGTGTGGCCAGCAGGTCGAGGGAGGTGATTCTTCCCCTCTATACCTCTTTTGTGAAACCTCATCTGGAGTACTGTGTCCACGTCTGGAATCCTCAACAAAAGAAGGATGTGGAACTGTTGGATCGGGTCCAGAGGAGGCTACAAGGATGATCAGAGGGCTGGAGCACCTCCCATACGAAGACAGTATGAGAGTATGGGTTGTCCAGCCTGGAGAAGAGAAGGCTCTGAGGAGACCTTATAGTGACCTTCCAGTACCTGAAGTGGTTACAAGAAATCTGGGGAGGGACCCTTTACAAAGACTTGTAGTGATAGGATGAGGGGCAATGGGTATAAACTGGAGAGGGGCAGATTTAGGCTAGACATAAGGAGGAGTTTCTTCGCCATGAGGGTGGTGAGGCACTGGAACAGGTTACCCAGGGAAGTTGTAGCTGCCCCATCTCTGGAGGTGTTCAAGGCTACGTTGGATGGGGCCTTGGGCACCCTGATGTAGTGGGACAAGTCCCTGCCCATGGCAGGGGGGCGTGGAACTAGTTGAGCTGCAAGGTCCCTTCCAACCCAAACTATTCTATGAGTCTATGATTCTATAAATCTCTGCCTCCCAGGCCAGAGGAGATATGGACAGGGATGCTGAGCAGCTGGTGTCAGGAGCAGCTGATGCCCTGGTGTTACTGTGCTGCTTTGCAGGACACGTTTATCTGAACCAGGGTGAGAACCAGACAGTGGTTCCCCCCAAAACAGCCCTGCTGAAGGTGCTGCAGCGGGCACCTGCCTGTCGGGATGGCAACCCAAGGAGCACCCTTCTCCACTGTAGGTTCCTGAGAAAGAAGTGGATCACAGAATGTCGTGGAAACAGGCTGAATTCCATACGTGCCCATAGGTGAAGGCCACCTGAAGCTCTGCCCTGGGAAGCTCTTTGCCAGCCCCTCCCACCCTGCTCTGCTTCCAGTACTGGCTGCAGAGCTGGTTGGGGCTGAGCTTAGAGCTGGTGTGAGCTCCAGGGAGTGTTTTCTCCTGACAGCACCATGCCTGGTTTATTTTGGATCAGCACGGTCCACGCACTCAGTAACTGTCCAGACTTTGTTCCTGAGTGGAAGGGAGAGATGAGGGCCATGGAGCAATCCTGCATCTGAACTGCATCCACCTCCATTCCAATGGGAAAAAAATAGATTGGAATGTTTCCCAGGAGCTGATCTCTCCTGTTTCTTTACAGATGTGGCTGGAGGTGACGGATCTCGGGCTTCCTGTCTGAGTCCCAGCGCTGATGCGCAGGGAGATCACATGGGCACATGACGGCTTTTGAATTCCTTTGGGAGCTGCCAGCTCAAAGCCCTCACAGGAGCGAGGCCTCTTTCGTGGGTGTGAGAATACCGACCATCATCGCATGTGCCAACCCATTCCATGATCCTCTCTTGTCCTGCTGTTCAGTTCTGACAGGGTGATCACCATGTGAGATGGGATCTTCTCATGGAGGCTTGGGTGCAGATGTGGCTCCTGCTCCCGCTTCTTGGCTGGATCCTGTGCTGGAGCCCTATTGTCCTCCATGGTGTTTGAGGGCTCTGGGTGGTACCTCAGAGCCAGGGCCAGATGGAAGCCAGACACCCAGCTTGAGGTGGGACAGCCGGCTTGAAGGCAGCAACCATGAACTGTGTGGATTCAGACTCAAGTAGTTACTCTCTCTTTCTAGATGTATTTTAGATAATTCGGTTGTGCTTTTCCTCTGGCTTTGAGGGTCTGTGGCCTCTTCAAGGCCACTAGAAAGTGCCCAGGACATGGTGACCAGAGCATGGGGTTCAGTCTACTGCATCCTTCCCATGGGATGAGGTGGCAGGATGGGATGTGCTGAATTGGCTGCAGCATCTCCCTGTCCCCTCTAAAGCTTGTGGTTTTCCAAAAATGCGCTGAATGTTGCAAGAAGATCCCATGCGATCTCCTGGTCTCTCAGCAGCCTGGGTTTTGATCTTCATGGGAACACAGGGAAGTGTCAAGCTCTTAGATTTTCATCCAGGAAAGACACATCATCCCATCATAGGTGGGATCTCTTCTTAGGGAGAGCATTTCACATAACACACAATTACATTTCTACAGCATGTATTGGGTGTAAAGGAGAAGATTTTATTGTGGTGAAGCATACTTAACCATAAGCACACACTTTTTGCACCTATCTCTTTCCTCTCAGGAATAAAAACTTCTTTAAGTGCCTCTTTAAAGCAGAGATGATCCCTAGATGGAAGCCATTCTGTGACACAATGGAATCTAGAAAATAGAGCAATAAAGTTGAATTTTTAAAACAAGGGAAACTAGATTGCACTTTTACAGAGGAAAAGATTTCATTTACATCTATTCAGCTGTTCAATCTTGAGCACATCTTGCTTTCTTCTTCAGAGAAGCATGCTCCACTTCAACATCTCACTACAATGTATTATCAAATTACCTATCTTTTTCAGTTCAACTGTTTTTCAATTGAAAGTGATTATCTACATTTCCCTTCATTTCGATTCTTCTTTTTCCTGGATGCCTCATTATTCCCCTAATTTGCATATTAAACCAGTCTTCCTTTTAAACTGGGAATTATCTCTGCTTCCCGGAGAGGACAGAATACTGAGCCTGTAATGGACTTCTTATGAACTATACAGGATAAGACCATACCATACAGAACAGGTCTTAAAATATTAATATGCCTATATAGATTACTTCAGGTCAAAAGTAATAAAGGTATTTTAAGTATTAACCACCGAGATGAAACTGAAAACAGCCAATCTGACAGCACAAGCAGGCTCAGATGATGCTGATCACAGTGAAGTATCTTCTGGAAATTAGGGGGGTGAGCAGGCTATTAACCTGCTCATACCTGCCTGGTTTTTCCACTAGGCTACTCTGCTGTCCTGTCCAGCAATGAGCGGAACAAAGCAAAAGCCATAAAGCCAGCCTCAGAGCAGCATTTTCATGCACACCTTTAAGTGTTATAACCTAGAAGTTGGCCCTTCCAGTCTAAGTTGACCTCCCCAGCCTAAAAACAGAATTGGTAGAAATGAAGCATGTACTGCCAGAATTGTTTACCATACACAAGAAGGTACCTGGACTCCTTGTTTCCTCATTGGGCTTGTAAATACTCTGGGTGCCTAACCTTACATCTTCAGGCATACTCAAAGCCAGGAAGATCTAACCAGCCTGTGTGGAAGGCTGAGGCAAGGCAGAGGGAGTCCAGTATCTGCCCTTTGGATGCACAGCGTGTATTTAAAGGACTGAGTCTGTCTGATTCAGCAAGGCTGCAGAAGCCAGACTGGAAGCAGGGCACAGATGATGGACTGCCATTTCCTAAGGGATGGGGAGCTGAGCAGGATGCATTTCAGCTCTGTCCTGGGCCCATGGGCAGGAGCTTTGAGCCTCATGAGGGCTATTAAGGATCTGACCCCCACTTCAGGAGCCATGCCTTCCTTCCCACCTGCATCACACTTCCCTCTCTTCACAGCAGCAGCTGTGAACAAACATGCACCCAGCACAGCCTCCTTCAAGAGACGCCTGCACCCATGGAGCCTCCCCAGCCAGCACTCTGCAGCCATCACCCTGTGCCTGGCTGGGGCAGCCCAGGATGGCGCCGTGGTCAGGCACAAAAACATACAGGCATGTCCCGAAGGGTTACAGAGATTACCTCTGTATAAACGACAAAACACACACACAAGCCAACCTAGAACAAACTAGAGCTGCAGATGTATTTTTTTGGCTTGCCTACCCTACTAGGCTAGACTTGAGTTTATTCTTGAAGATGACCTAATGATCCAGTGGAAGGTGTCCCTGCCCATGGCGGGGGCCTTGGAACTGGATGATCTTTAAGGTCCCTTCCAACTCAAACTATTCCATGATTTCATAAAAAAAATGGACTGTGTATCATAACTGTTTGGAACACAAGTATTAACTTTCTTAAACAGAGAGAGAAAAAAACTTGAAGAAATACTCAGGCATCATCTACCGACTTTCAAACTAGCTACAGTTATAAACTATTCTGGTATAGTTTAATTTAGACCGATTCCTAATTCAGCTTATCAAGAGAGTAAGCTAAATACATTAGCAAGCATATACTAAAATAGATCGTTCTGCCTTTGCAATCAAAGTTACAAATGACAAAAAGAATTTGCTTTGTGAAAGAAGAACAAAGCAGCAAAACACTTCTGGAATTTTTCCAAACTAAGAAGTTCACTTTACTGTCAAATGCATCAAATTCATGAGTTTGAAACCAAGAGCAGAATATTTGAACAGCTTCCTATTTACCTAATATAGGCAAATCCACACATTGCAGCATAAACCCTGCACCTCTCTTATGGCATTTTGTCTCACTCTCACTCCTTTCTATTTATTATGACCTAGTTCACTTATTTAGGAGGCAGTTCACATGTCTTCCTTTTATTTTTTTTGCTATGATCCTCTTTATAGGTTCACTTAGAGACAGTCTATTGTCTAACAATAACTCCTCTCAATATCCCAAAAACCCATGCTCTCCACTGCAAAATATTGTTTACAAAATATTTTTGGCACTCAGAAAGAATTAGAGGGTGTCATTTAAATTTTATTACAGGGAAGCCAGAAGCAGCATTAAAATTTTTAGGTCTAGAAGGGACATCCAACTGCCATCTCAAATTCTAGACATATGCTGCTGGGACATCTAGTTTTGTAAGTGTGTCTTTTGGCAAGGAGAAAATCCTTGGAGTAGACATCAAAAACTTGTTTTCACATCTGGCATTTCCAAGTGGAGAGTCACATTTCTGCTCCTCTCACTTTCTTGCTTATCTTTACCCAATTCCTGTGAGAAACGCTGAAACACCTTTGCCTCCTGACCGCACAAGAGAACACAGGAAAAAAAGCTTTATGTACACAAAGATGGGTCGATCAGAAACTACATCCAAGTATTGAACCATCTAGGAAGATTTTAATATGAAGTACACACCAGCTGGAACTTAGATTTGCCTCCATGCCTTGGAGGGAAGCATCTAGTAAATGCTTAACATCAGCCTCATCTCAGAACAGCTGCATTTCAGCATCTGTGTTACATGCACAGACTTCAAAGCAGCACATTCCATCACGCACACCACTGCACAGTCATCTAGCAAAACATTCTAATTTTAGCACATGGTCTGACATTTTCAATAGTACCAAGCAGAGGCATCTACCCAAGCAATCAGCAGGTACTGGCATCCTCAGGACCTCCCAGCTCAAGTGCAAGGTTTCAGCTGCTGCATTTTCCTTGCGTGTCAGGATTGGGGGACCAGGAGCTACAGCTGAGGATCCAGGTCATGGACCAGCTCTTTGGTGCTACTGTTTAAGTCACTTCTGAATTTCCTCCCTTTGCAAAGTATTCTTCACCCCAATTCAGTTAGCATCCCTCGTGTACAAACGATTATCCGCTTTCCATTTTACTGCTACTTTTACTTACAATGGGATCGGCCTTTACTCTCACCTTTTTCTACTCTCAACTTTTTTTACCCTCAACACAGAAAGGTGTTTTTCTGCAACAAGAATAAAAGCAAATATTAACAATTATATTTTTCTTCAGTAGCTTGAACTTGCTTCTTCCTGGATGTTTAACTTCTCACTTGCATTAAAAACTCCAGTTATTTTCCTCCAAACCAATATTAAAATGTCTGTAGCACTTTTCTCAAGCATGGCAAGAATGAAGTATGCATTTTCCTTATTTCTGTGAAGCTCCTGCAATAGTCACTATTCCAGGTATTCCCTGTAACATAAAAAAGCTAACTCTAAATGTAGAGTTTGCAGCATTTAACACTTTTACTTATCCCACACCTCAGTCCGCTGTGTTTTTCTCAAATCCTTGGGTCATAACCTCATGTGATTACATAAACTCAAGCTGAATTTCTTTTGCCCTTTTTTTCAAATCTATTTAGAGTTTTGTGATTGCTGAAAAAAATGTCAAAACTCGATTCAGATGTTCCCAAACAACCATTTATATGCATACAGCCTTTCATATCACCTGTTAAATCACCTGAAAACTGAGCACATTTGATAACTGGGGAACCTCAAAAGGAAGAATAACACAGGTTTGACCAGCTTCAAGTCAGTCCTTAAGCAGAGTAACCAGCCCCAACGTTTGATATCCTCTAGCCAAGGAGTGCAGATACACACATGATGACTCCGTGTTTGAGAGGAACTGACAGCTAAGCACCTTGTAAACACTGAACTTCAATGTTTTGGTTTTGCATGCTGAAAACTGGATGTTCTCCAATCACACATGCAGCAGATTAGAAGCTGTTATACAGCTACACACATGCGACTCGGATACTTTTCTTTGCACAGCAATGTGAAAGTTAAAGTGTTTCACCTTCCCCTCCCTCGCCCTCAGGTTTATCGTCTCCTCAGGGCAAAGGAAAACGCATTTTCTCTTTCTTTCAGGAATAATACTAAGATAAAAGAAAACCAAACAGATACAAGGAAGAAAAATGAGTATTCAAATTCTATAATTTGAATTATAATTCAAATATTTATATTTTGAATTGGACTACTATGTACCACAACTCCATTTTACAATGTGTAATTTTATAGAGTTTTTCCTGAGCAAAACCTTTTTTTTTCCTGTGGTTGCTCTCAGATTCATTGCAGCTAATTTTGTTACACATTCTGGTGATTAAAGTTGGAGTCACAAGGTCCTTCTTCAATTTAATTAATGCCCAGTTGACTCAGGGTTTTGTTCAGCACCAGTAATACCAGGTTTTCCAGGAGTTTAATGGTCAAATACAGTTTCCAGAGTAGTCCAGGGACTGCCTATCAAGAACACTCCGTGAGGTGAACTCCTCCTGGTCCTCAATTAAGTCTAATAGCAATTATAAAGCCATAAAAGTAGAATGTCCATTTTTTTTTTCTTTTTACCCAGTATTAATAATATTTCAGAGACCGGAAAAATGAGGGGAGTGTAAAAAAAAGCAAAACCCTTGCTTGGATTTCTTGTATCACCTGTTTGGGGATGCAGGTCCCTCAGCCTGTATTTCTTAAAAGTTAGCTATAGCTTAAAGAAAAAAATACAGTTGTCCTAAATAGAATTTTGAAGGAAGAGAAAGAAGGTTGAATGTCTTAACAGCCACTTAGCTTAGGTTTATGTCTCAGCACAGCAAGTGCCTCAAAAAGGTCATACAGGGAGAGAAATAAAACAGCATGACCAAATGTGCTATTTTGTTGCTTGAATAATGGTGGGGTGTCTCATTAATAAAAGAGACTATGTAATTAAGAAGAAGGCTACCAATATTGCTTCTAGGTTAAGTGAGATTGCCACAAAGCATTCTGAAATAGATTGTAAAGCTTTTACTAGGGTGAAGGCAGCTCATATCTCTGCTGAAATGTGAATCTGCATAAAGAAGAGGAAATTGAAGATATCCATTGGCTACGCACTCAGGAAAAAACAAAACCTAACCGAAAAAAATCAGTCCTTTTAAGTCATTTTTTAACCAAGTGCTACATCCACTTGAGCTTATTTTGAAACCTCACATAAAGCTATTGTGTGGAAAGCATTGATTTTTGTAGCAAGCATAGGGACAACATGAAAACACAATACAAAACATTCGATAAGCTGACCATCCTGACAGGATGGCAGTGCTTCCATCTCCACAACTACAAAAAAAATCTTCCAGAAGCACAGATCATCTTGACACTCTCATGCTAAAGCCAATGCATTTTCTACAATGCACAAAAATAAGCAGGATCTTAAACTGTGTTGCGTGATCAGTGGCATAGTGAGTGATCTGCATATGCAGATATGAAGGACATGACTGCCTCTTGAAGCCTGTTGCCCCACAGAGCAGAGGCATTGAATCCCATGTCATTTTGAGACTAGGTCTCAAAATTCCAGGTCTACTAGCCTGCTCCATTTGCCGGATCAAAATTGAAATGTGTCCAGAAACAATTGTCTACAGTTTAATTCAGATACAATCACCACGTAAAAGAAAATTCAACCACATAGAGTGAAACAAATACATATATACGTATACACACATACAACAATATTTTAAAAGAACTAAGAGGAGCAGAATTAAACTTAGAGCTATGACACAAGGATTAAAGTCCAATCTAGAGCGGCTACAGGGCTTGTTGCAGTAGTGTTCCTTATGAAACACTAGTCTGAGTACAAACACATGGATATTACTGGCCTTGACTATTATCTTTAGTAGCACATTTCAGTAACGGTTTTTTGCAGTGTCCAGAAAATATGGTCAACCTATGTATAATCAAGAGTTAAGTGACAGCCTTCAACACTGTTACACGCTAAATTATTGTCAAGTTTAGCAGCACAGAAGGATGCTACATCGAGTCTCAATCTTTTGATGATATTTGATTGTCTTTTATTGATTATTTTCTTGGTACTAAAATAATTGTAAGGAGAAATAAGAGATATTGATGGAGAAATTAAGCCCTTGAATTGCATACCTTTTCCACCTTTACTATTTTCTCTCTCTCATTTCCCCCCCTTTTTGAAATAGAAGGAAAAGGACTCCTGTTATACTGAATCAGAATGAACCTGGCATTGAAAATCCCCATGTAGCTCATTAGGTCCTGGTACTACAAAACTTTTTTAATCAACTCACTGTAATCATATGTGTCTTCAGTCAACATCCCTGCAATGTTAGGGAAATGCAAACCACAAAGTTTCCTATAGCCATGCATATTTACTATTGACAAAGTTGTCAATAGATACACTGTTTTCAACATTTGGATCTCTGAATCAACCGGCAAAAAGATTTGCTGGAATATACTAGACAAGAACTGCATAAATTAGATAAGGAGCAGCATTTGTTCCTCTCCTCTCCAGCAAATTATTCTGCATTGAAGTAAAAACTATTTAGTGATGGACTGAAGGACTTGTGAAAAGCTACAGACTTAAACAGGGGGACTTAATTGTGTTTGTCAGGCACCTGATTTGAGATTTTCTTTTCATATTTCTTAGAAATAGAAATTACTAGAAAAACATCTTGCTGCTGCAGCTTTCTTGCCTTGGCAATTATTTGGGATATCACAACTAGCATTATTAGTACAGGAATTGAAAAATATGCATGGAAAAGTCAAAAACAATGTAAGCACAAAGGAACAAAACTATTCCATAAATATTCCAAATATTTCAGTCAAGGAGCTCTAAAAAAAAAAAATAAAAAGAAACCCTACTGCAGCATGCCTTCACCCTTGATGTTATAGAAAACTTATCTTAAATTTGGTTAATTTCATAAGTTACAATACAAGTTAAAAAGATCTTAAATATCAAGTAAAAATGAGACTTGGAGGAGAAAAAGCCCATGTTCTTACTGTGTTTAAATTTCTTACAGCTCATCATATCTTCAGTCATTACGTTTGTAACATTAGGTTGATAAAAAAATAGGAAAAGTCTTAGGCATTTCCTATTGAAAAAAAGAAAAAGAAAAAAACAGATAATGCTTTGATTTAGGTTCTTATCATCTGATAGCCTTAACTTCATTGCTATTTAAGAAGATGCAGGAAATGATTTATTGTTGACTGTCATTTCTGGAGGTGAATAATCTTCTTCCTCAGTATTAAAGTGCCTTTCTGGCAAATCAATCCACCATAGATCATGTCATAAGACTGTCTTCTGATGTTAATAAAGCATTTGGTAATAAGAAGCTTTATGAATGGTACTTAGAGACACAGAAATACCATAATATCCCATTTTAAAAGAGGCAATCTTGCCCGTGATACTGGTTTTTAATAAGTTTCTTAATTCAAAATATACTCTGCTTAAGAGAGCAACAGGTTGTGAAAATGATTTTTCCAGTCAAGAGATCAATTTAGGATGACAACAGTCAGCTGAAGGTGCAGACTATATGACTAATGGACATAATGTAAATTAATTAAGGTATTTCACCTTGAAAAATAGCATTCTGATATATCCTAATGTTCCTGTATAATAAAAAGACTGCCTTTTAGATTAAAAGGAAAAATAGAGAGGAGTTAACGTGGAATAGCATATATAGTTAATCCTATTTTTCAATAAAAATCATTCTTCAAACGTAACAGTTTCTATTCAAAGGAGTTGCACTCACATTCTTAATATAGTAGGGGGAAAACTACAAAACAGCTGAAAATGTGAACGGAAAGTCTTATGTTATTGAAGTGTTATTGATGTATTTTAATCGTTATTGTTGTCGTTTCAGTATTTTTTATCAAAATTACGATCAAAACCAACTAAAACTGAACCTACAAATTCAAAATGCTGGCCCAGGTCCAACATGCATTAAAAAGGTAAATAATATTGATAAATATAAAAATTTACTATGTTATTCTTCTAAATATCTTTGACAGATTTATAGGCAATCTAACTCATAAATGGAATCAGTTTCTAAACAAAGTCAGGGACATTACTTCACTCTGGTAAAGTTTTAACTTAGCATTCTTTTTCCAATACAGACTTTTTCTAAAAGGCCAAAGAAGCACAAGCACTTAAAAGAGAGGTATTATCTTCCCTACATTTATCTTAAAATATCAGTTATTTTATATTGTATTTTATTTATTGTTAAAAAGCCATTAGAAAAAGCAAATTAATCTTTTCTTACAAATGTCTTTGTAAAACTAATTTCTAAGATCAAGTGAAGAACTCTGCATTCGCTATGTAATGAGTATTTATTTGCACCATTATGAAAATATTCTATATTCCTAAAGGTGCACTTCGACTTCAAACAGAACTCCCTCCTCCAGACCTGTGCAGCGCATTATGAAATGATCCAGCAGAGGGACCCTTTCAGTTAAAAATTAAAAATCACCCATTAATCAACCTTTGAATAAAATGCCACAAGGCTATATTTAAGCACATAGCATCAGATAGTGCCTAAATTATTAAGATTACAGCAAGTGTAGCAATATTTCTGATACAACACAGAGGTTTAAGACAGACTAATAAATTTTCACTTTGTGTTCATAGATTTCCAGTAAACAATGTATAAGGTTAGTTTGCTATGTGATATTTCAAGAATACCATTCGACTACCAATTACTTGGCCTGGCTGGTACCACTGTCCACAGGTTGCTAAATCGCACTGTGACAGTACTAGAGGTAGAAGAATTAATAAGACAATCAATACGTTATTACCTGTCAGTAAAATCATACAATCGTAGAATAACCAGGTTGGAAAAGACCCACCGGATCATTGAGTCCAACCATTCCTATCAACCATTAAACCATGCCCCTCAGCACCTCGTCCACCCATGCCTTAAACACCTCCAGGGAAGGTGAATCAACCCTCTCCCTGGGCAGCCTCTGCCAGTGCCCAATGACCCTTTCTGTGGAAATTTTTTCCTAATGTCCAGCCTAAATCTCCCCTGGTGGAGCTTGAGGCCATTCTCCCTTGTCCAGTCCCCTGTCAGTTGAGAGAAGAGCCCAGCTCCCTCCTCTCCACAACCTCCTTTCAGGTAGTTGTAGAGAGCAATGAGGTCTCCCCTCAGCCTCCTCTTCTCCAGCCTAAACACCCCCAGCTCTCTCAGCCAGGTCGAGTCATTTTGTCATAGAAGGCGATCAGGTTAGTTTGGCAAGACCTGCCTTTTGTGAACCCGTGTTGACTGGGCCTGATCCCCCGGTTCTCTTGCATGTGCTTCGTGATAGCACTCAAGATCACCTGCTCCATGACTTTCCCTGGCACTGAGGTCAGACTGACAGGCCTGTAGTTCCCTGGATCCTCCCTGAAACCCTTCTTGTAGATGGGCACAACATCAGCCTCCAGTCCAGTGGGACTTCCCCAGTCTTCCAGGACTGCTGGAAGATGATGGAAAGGGGTTTGGCCAGCACATCCGCCAGCTCCTTCAATACCCTTGGATGAATCCCGTCCGGCCCCATAGACTTGTGGGTGTCTAGTCGGGCTAGCAAGGCTCTGACCACCTCCTCTTGGATCATGGCAGCCTCATTTTGCTCCTCTAGCTCCTGGGTTTGTACACAGATGGAATGACTTTCTTTACAATTAAAGACTGAGGCAAAGAAGGCATTAAGTACCTCAGCCTTTTCCTCGTCCCCTGTCACTGTTGTTCCTTCTGCGTCCAATAGGGACTGTATGGTCTCCCTAGTCCTCTTTCTATTATTTATATATTTATAGAAAGATTTTTAGTTATATTTCACAGACTTTGCCAATCTTATTTCTAGTTGAGCCTTAGCCCTTCTGATTTTTTCTCTACACAATCTCACTTCCCTCCTGTAGTCCACCCAAGAGGCCTGTCCCCTCTTCCAGAGCCCATACATGTTTCTCTTCTTCTTGATAGCACTCAAGATCTCTCTGTTCAACCAATCTGGTTTTCTCCCCTGCCGGCTTTTTTTCCGGAACACGGGGATGGCTTTCTCCTGAGCTGCTAGGATTTCCTTTTTGAAGAGCTCCCAGCCCTCATGGGCTCCCTTGCCCTTGAGTACTGTCTCCCATGAGACTTTGCCAACCAGCCTTCTGAAGGGTTCAAAGTCTGCCCTCTGAAAATTTAATGCTACTGTCCTGCTAACCACCCTCTTCACTTCACCTAGAACAGAAAACCCCATCATCTCATGATCACTTAGTCCTAGGCATCCTCCTACTGCCACATCCCCTGCAAAGCCTTCTCTGTTCGCAAACAGCAGGTCCAGGAGGGCACCCTCCCTTGTTGGTTCATTCACCAACTGTGCAAGGAAGTTGTCTTCCACGTGCACCAGGAACCTCCTAGACTGCTTCCTTTCTGCTCTATTGTACTCCCAGCAGATATCAGGCAGATTGAAGTCTCCCACCAGAATGAGAGGCATTGATCTAGAGATAAACCCCAGCTGTTTATAGAAGAGCTCATCAGCTGCTTCTCCTTGGCTGGGTGGTCTGTAACAGACTCCCATCACAAAATCTACTTTCTGGTGGGCTCCTCTGATTTTAACCCACAGGCACTCAATCTCCTCATCACCACAATCCATCTCAACAGTGTCCAAGTCCTCCCTTACAAAGAGGGCTACCCCACCTCCTCTCCTACCCTTCCTATCCCGCCTGAAGAGTTTGTACCCCACCATAGCTGCACTCCAGTTATATGAGTCGTCCCATGTTTCCGTGATGGCAGCGACATCATAGGCTCCTTGCCCTATGACAGCTTCCAGCTCTTCCTTCTTGTTCCCCATGCTGCGTGCATTGGTGTAAATGCACTTCAGCTGCGCTGCCGAGCCTTCAGCCCTCTTAGAGGGAACAGAGTTCGTTCCCAACTGCCTGGTAACTGGAGTAGCTAACACCAGAGTGCCCGTATCTCCCTTAGCACCCCCAGGTGTGTTCTCCCCCACTTTCTGTGTGGTGAGGTACTGGTGGTCCTCACCAGCACACCCTCTCCCAATGACCATTGCCCCACGTCCAGGCTCACTCCTGTCTAGCCTGGTCTCAACCCCATCCCCCTTCACATCTAGTTTAAAGCTCGATTTATGAGCTTAGCTAGGTTTTTAGCAAGGGCCTTAGCCCCCCTAGGAGACACACGTGCCCATCCTTAGCAACAAAGTCTGGGGGTGCGTGAGCCACCCCATGATCAAAGAAACCAAAGCCCCTCTCCTCGCACCAGGCTCGGAGCCAGGCATTAATCAAATTCTTCTTCCTGACTTCCCGCTCCTCTCTATTTAGCCTTGGGATGGAGCAGAATACTATTTGTGCCCCAGAGCCCTCCATCATTTTCCCAATGGCCCTGAAGTCTTTCTTGATGGCTTTGGTCTTTCTGTTTACTAGATCATCATTACCAGTTTGGACTACTATCAGACTACTATCAGTAGTCTGTCTCGTGGACCAGGGAAGGAAGTTTTCTAGCTACCTCCTTCCCTGATGCCCCCGGTAAGCAGCAGACCTCTCTGTGGAGCGGGTCCGATCTGCTAATGGGTCCCTCCATTCCTTTTAGGAGGTAGTCCCCTACAACAATCACTCTCCTCTTCTTCTTGATGGAGGATGTTTTTATCTTTTTCTGAGGATGGTGCAGCCTAGGGAAGGATTCTAGGCTGTGGGAGCCATCATACCCATCCTCAGGACTGGATTCCACCTGCAGCACCTGGTACTTGTTCGCCAGGGGGATCTGGGGTTTTGGTGTCTGGGTGAGGGGAGCAGGTTTCCTTCGTCTGGCAGGAACTTGCTGCCATTCCCCATCTCTTGTTCCCCCAACCTTGCAGTTTGCAGGTGGACGGTGTTTGGACACACCAGCTCCAGCAGCCGCTGAGTTAGTGAGAGGGCCCTGCTCCACTGGTCTATCTCCCTCTCACACTCCCTGATGGTCCTCAGCCTCTTCACCTCCTCCCTTAACTCCTCCACCATGTGAAGGAGTTCCCCGACTCGGGCGCAGCTTTCACTGTTGGAGCCAGTACCAGAGGCACGAGCCGGTGTGGGAGGGGGCCCTGCCTGCAGCCTGGGGAGCTGCTGCACCCGCTGTGGCTCCGTCTGGGTGGCAGCATCCACCCTGCCTCCTGCAGCACACGGAGCAGCTTTAACCTTCTGCTGGGTGGCCACCATGGTCTTCAGGGTCTTCTGTCTAGTCTCTAGGTCCTCTCTAGGTCCTCTCTGCGCCCTGCCTTCTCGCCCTGCCCACTCGAACTGCCACGCTCCTCTCAGGGGGACCCTTTAAATCTCCCGCGGTGGCCGCCGGGGCCGCCCCCTCCCGTCAGGCCCCGCGGGACCAGCGTGTGGGGGCTGGCAGGACCCCCGCCAGGGTTTTTCTGGAATTTTCTTGGTTCAGGGAAGCTCCAACTGCCTCAAAATGTCCACCCCACCCCAGAACTCACCGTCCTGCTGCCGGGTGCTGCCAAAGAAGCCGAAATAGGAAGAAGCCAAAATAGGAAACATTGCTGTGACAAGAGCAGAAATTAACATTAAAAAAGCCTCTTCCTTATTCAAAACATTGCCTTCCTTAGAACTAAGCAAGATGCCCTTTGGAATTTGACCCTATGAAAGCAACCTCAAACTGAATAGCACAGAGAAAATGTCTGAATTCAGAAAGCATCCTATAGTGCTGGAATTGAAGCATGTTGATGGCTGAAGTGCATATATTTAGAAAGTACAGTTCTGAACCTAACTCTTCCTAAATGTATCTTTAATTTGAGGGGAAATTTTATCAGGGAGTTTATCTTTTGCAGTAGTGGCCATGGCAGCTGACCCAGTCGTGCTGTTGTAGAAATGACGAATTTTTCACATTACAGGAACTCGATGTTTTATAACTTTCTGCATTTTATCCTTAGATTCTGTGAACTCCCAGACTATTATTTCTATCTATTCATAAGAGGTAAAACCTTTGTAACCGATGCTTAGTCACGCAACGATATGACAAACCCCTGCGCTTCTGGAACATCTATTCTAAAAACAACTTGCAAGCTATCAAATCCTGCTAACGTAAATTCAGAAAAGATAGCTTTGTGTGCTGTCTCTTTCACAGTGCTTTGCAAAGTTCTAAGATATTTATTACATGCAAAATGCTACTTTATAACATGAGCCATAAGGTAGCTATGATATTACATCAAGACTGAAAAGTATATCAGGTTCTACCCACTACGTGGCTAACAAGGCCGTGTTTCTTTGGTACGTACTAATAAATTCCGATACGGTTATGAGGCACAAAATAGCTGTGGGGAGAAGTATCCACACTATGGCAGCTTGCTGTGATTAGACAAGAAACTGGCATCAGACTTTTTTTTGAACCTACTTGTTAAAGACGATATAAAGACTCATTTTTCTGAATGTAACATAATAATAGCAAGACACAAAAAAGCCATTTCCCTGGACAAAATAAAATACTTTCAGTGTGCCCGTTGTCTAAAAATTCATCTCCTTCCTCATCAGGCTGTCTTGGAGCTTCCTTTCTTTCACTACAGTTCTCACCCATTCCCTTATGGCATCTTAATGACTCAAGTCCTCTCACCAGACATTCTTACACGTTCATGGCCTTGCAAGATGAAGTGATTGCCAAGATGTCAGCATAAAGTGATTTATTTTTTTCAATTTTTCATCATTTTGGATGGACATGTGAAAATTTACCTAGAGGCAAAAAATCATTTGCGGAAATATTTTTTAATTAAATTTGCTTAGATGATGGAGAATTTTATGAATGTACCAGAATAGCAACTGAGGTAACAACAGAAAAGTTTCCAGAGAATTATTTTATGACGGTATTGATAATTTTTAAAGACAAAAATTTTCATTCAGTTTTTCAACAAAATAGACAACTTAAACATTAAAGATAAATTCACAGGTTATCTTGATCTCTAATTTTCACATTCCTAACACTTTTTGGATCCTTGTTTTCCCAAGTACTGCTGGAAAGGAATGAAATCTGATTGTACTTACTGACACATACAGGATTTTTTTCTTCTCACATAAGTAATGTGATGGTCACTACCACACCAAAGACAGATGGCAGATGCTAATTTCTACCCAGCTGACACACGGTGAGTTTTCCATCACCATCTACAGGGAGAACAAGAACTTGTAAGTTAGTTTGAAAGCCTCATTAGATGACTTGAATTTGCTGAGCAGAAAGCATATGGTCAGCAAAACTAGAAAGAAATGAAAAGGTGTGCGATTACTTTTCCTGTCTTCTCAAACCTGCCTCTTTGAATATTTCTACAGAGGTTTCTCACCTCATCTATATATATATATATAAGTAAGTAACTGGAGCTGAGGAACTCAGGACAGTGTGTTGTATATATATCGTTGTCTATATAGCTAATTGTATCAGAATTGCCAACAACATCTCTAATTCTGAAGTTTTATCGCACTTACATAGTAATATTGGCTAAGTTCTTAGCATCTTGAGATTACAGAAACTCCCCTCTAGTCATTTAAAATGCTGTATTTCTGGAGCACACAGTTAAAGAGATAAAGAGGAAAACGAATTCAGAATGATATGTCTAAAAATACTTCTCATTTTTTAAAGGTTTTAAAGGTTATGGTCTGACTGCAGTCCATTGCTGAACACTTCAGGTTTGCAGTAGTGCTCAGCTCTGCTGTGTAGTATGCTACATCTCATCACTAGAAACTGAACTCACAGTACATCAATCTTCTAGAAGATCATATCTAGAACTGTGGTTCCTGTAGCATGGGTATAACAAATTTACTCCCAACTGCACTTAAATATGGAATTTCTTCTTGTACATTATCTCTACCATAAAGCTGTCCCTACTACAAAGCATTTATACCAGTACACTACTTCCTATCACTCATCAGCAGGTGGCCTCCTTTCTCCTGTGTTAAAAGTTCAAGATCTTTGTCCTACAGTAAATATCCTACAGTACTATTCAAACACATCAAGTATTTGAATAACTGGCCTTTAAGAACAAGTCAAGTTTGCTTTAACTAGCAAATTTTAAAAAGTGAGCATAAATAGTTAATACTGGGAAAAAGATTGGAGTAGAGGAAATATGAAATTAGAGTTCGTTTCTTTGAGAAGTCAGTTTTAATTTATTGTTTTCTCACAAACTGAGAATCTAAAATACAGTTCCAATTCCTTTTGGGTAGGTTTTCTAAAACACACTTAGCATATTGTTGTAAGATGGATAAACAGTCTATTCAGCTAGAAAGGCATCAGTGTAGAATCAAGACACAAATTCCTACAAGCTATTCAGTAAAGTTTTTGCAGGGGTGATTTTGGATATTGTATTTCAGGAGAAACATGGACAGTATCTAGAGGACAGCAGGGAGACTGATTCAGGTCTAAGTATGTCATAAGTGAAGAAAACACATGCAAAAAAAAGAAGACTGCAGGAAACTGAATTACTCTTGGCTTAAAAAGAGAAGACATATTTAGGTCTCAAACACTCCCATGAAGAAAAAGGGAATAATCTACAAATGCATAAAGGATGACTGACAAATAATGGGCTTCAATCATAGAATCATAGAACCACCAGGTTGGAAGAGACCCACCGGATCATTGAGTCCAACCATTCCCATCAATCACTAAACCATGCCCCTTAGCACCTCATCCACCCGTGCCTTAAACCCCTCCAGGGAAGGTGACTCAACCCCCTCCCTGGGCAGCCTCTGCCAGTGCCCAATGACCCTTTCCATGAAAATTTTTTTCCTAATGTCCAGCCTGACCCTCCCCTGGCGGAGCTTGAGACCATTCCCTCTCATCCTGTCCCCTGTCCCTTGGGAGAAGAGGCCAGCTCCCTCCTCTCCACAACTTCCTTTCAGGGAGTTGTAGAGAGCAATGAGGTCTCCCCTCAGCCTCCTCTTCTCCAGGCTAAAAACCCCCAGCTCTCTCAGCCGTTCCTCATAAGGCCTGTTCTCCAGCCCCTTCACCAGCTTCAAACCTCTACAGTGCTCTTTTTTGTAGCCTCAATCTATACTAATGTTAAAGATTTGCAGTATCTGTTCTCTGCACTACACTACTTGGAATTCAATGGCAAAAAATGGAGAGAGATAAACTTGCTATAAATTTACAATGCCTGTGCCTGTTCTGACATCATCGTCATTTACAATGCCTGTGTCGCCTGTGCCTATTGTGACATCATAGTCATTTACAATGCCTGTGGCTATTGTGACATCATCGGCATTTACACTGCCTGTTCCTATAGTGACATCATCATCATGTACAATGCCTGTGCCTGTTGTGAAATCACCGTCATTTACAATGCCTGTGACTATTGTGACATCATCGTCAATTACAATGCATGTACCTTTTGTGACATCGTCATTTACAATGCCTGTTCTTATTGTGAAGTCATCGTCATTTACAGTGCCCGTGCCTATTGAGACATCGTCATTTACAATGCCTGTGCCTATTGTGACGTCATTGTCATTTACAATTCCTGTGCTTATTGTGACATCATCATCATTTACAATGCCTGTGTCACCTGTGCCTATTGTGGCATCATAGTCATTTGCAATGCTTGTTCCTATTGTGACGTCATCATCACTTACAATGCTTATTTCGTCTTTCCCTATTGTGACATCATCGCAATTAAGAATATCTGTGTCACCTGTGCCTATTGTGACATCATCGTCAATTACAATGCCTGGACCTATTGTGACATCGTTGTCATTTACAATCCCTGTGCCTATTGTGACATAATGGTCATTTACAGTTCCTGTGCCTACTATGACATCATTGTCATTTACAATGCCTGCGCCTCTTGTGACATCATCGTTATTTACAGTGCCTGTACCTATTGAGACATCATCTTCATTTACAACGCCTGTGCCTATTGTGATGTAATCATCATTTACAATGCCTGTGCCTATTTTGACATCATCGTCATTTACAATGCCTGTGTCGTCTCTGCATATTGTCACATCATCGTCATTTACAATGCCTGTGCCTATTGTGACATCATAGTCATTTACAATGCCTGTTTCGCCTGTGCCAATTACGACGTCATCATCATTTACTATGATTGTGTCTTCTGTGCCTATTGTGACTTCATCGTCTTTTACAATGCCTGTATCGTCTCTGCGTATTGTGACATCATCGTCACTTACAATGCCTCTGCTTATTGTGACGTCATTGTCATTTACAATGCCTTTGTTCGTTTGTGCCTATTGTGACATCATCGTCTTTCACAATGCCTGTGCCTCTTGTGACATCATCATCATTTAAAATGCCTGTGTCGCCTGTGCCTATTGTGACATCAACGTCATTTACAATGCCTGTATCACATATGCCTATTGTGACATCATCGTCATTTACAATGTCTTTGTCTCCTGTGCCTCTTGTGACATCAACATCATTTACAATGCCTGTGCCTATTTTATCATCATCATCATTTACAATTCCTGTGCCTATCGTGACATAATCATCATTTCCAATGCCTATGCTTCATCTGACATCATCGTCATGTACGTTGCCTGTGCCTATTGTGACATCATCGTAATGTACAATGCCTGTTCCTTTTGTTACATCATCGTCATTTACAATGCCTGTGCCTATTGTGACATCATCGTAAGTTACAATGCCTGTGCCTATTCTGACATCAACGTCATTTACAAAACCTATGTTAATTTTGTGATAATCTTCTATTATAATGCCTGTGCCTGTTATTACGTCATCGTCATTTTCAATGCCTGTGTCACCTGTTAGTTTTGTGACATCATCGTCATTTACAATGCCTGTGTCACATGTGCCTATTGTGAATCATCGTCATTTAAAATGACTGCGCCTTTTGTGACATCATCGTCATATACACTGCCCGTGCCTATTGTGACATCATCGTCAATTACAATGCCTGTTCCCATTGTGAAATCATCGTCATTTACAATGCCTGTGCCTATTTTGACATCATTGTCATTTACAATGCCTGTGTCGTCTGTGCCTATTGTGACATCATCGTCACTTACAATTCCTGTGTAGTCTGTTCCTATTGTGACATCATAGTCATTTACAATGCCTTTGACTATTGTGACGTCATCGTCATTTACAATTCTTTTTTCATCTCTGCCTATTGTGACATCATCGTCATTTACTATGCCCGTGCCTATTGTGACATCATCGTCATTTACAATGCCTGTGCTTCTTGTGACACCATCGTCATTTACATTGCCAGTGTCGTCTGTGCCTATTGTGAAATCATTGTCATTTACAATACCTGTACCCTCTGTGCCTATAGTGACATCATCATCATTTACATTGCCTGTGCCTATTGTGACATCATCGTCAATTACAATGCCTGTATCACATATGCCTATAGTGACATCATCGTCATTTACAATGCCCGTGCCTATTGTGACATTGTCGCCATTTACAACGCCTGTGTCGCCTATTCCTTTTGTGGCATCATTGTCATTTACAATGCCTTTATCTCCTGTGCCTCTTGTGACATCAACGTCATTTGCAATGCCTGTGCCTAATGTGACATCATCGTGATATACAATGCCTGTGTCGCCTGTGCCTATTGTTGCAACATCGTCATTTACAATGCTTCTGCCTATTGTGACGTCATCGTCATTTACAATGCCTGTGCCTATTGTGACATCATTGTAATTTACAGTTCCTGTGCCTATTGTGACATCATCATCTTTTACAATGCCTGTGTCGCCTGTGCCTGTTGTGACATCATCGTCATTTACAATGCCTGTGCCTATTCTGACATCATTGTCAATTACAATGCCTGTTCCTTTTGTGAAATCATCATCATTGACTATGCCTGTGCCTATTATGACGTCATCGACATTTAAAATGCCTGTGTCTTCTGTGCCTATTGTGATGTCATCATCTTTTACAATGCCTGTGTTCGTTTGTGCCTATTTTGACATCATCGTCATTTACAATTCCTGTGTCATCTGTTCCTATTTTGACATCAACGTCAATTACAATGCCTGTGCCTGTTGTGACATCATCGTCATTTATGTCGTCTGTGCCTTTTGTGACATCATCGTCATTTACAATGGCTGTTCTTACTGTGAAGTCATCGTTGTTTACAATGCCTGTGCCTATTCTTACATTGTCGCCATTTTCAATGCCTGTTCCTATTGTGACAACAAAATCATTTACAATTCCTGTACCTATTGTGACATCATCGTCATTTACAATACTTTTTCCTATTGTGACATCAGCGTCTTTTACAATGCCTGTGTCGTCTGTGCCTATTGTGACATCTTCGTCATTTAAAATGCCTGTGCCTATTGTGACGTCATTGTCATTTACAATTCCTCTGTCATCTGTTCCTGTTTTGACATCATCGTCATTTACAATGCCTGTGCCTATAGTGACATCATCGTCATTTAAAATGCCTCTGCCTATTGTGACATCATTTACAATGCCTAAGCCTATTGTGATGTCATCGTCATTTACAATGCCTGTGCCTATCGTGATATCATCATCATTTACAATGCCTGTGACGTCTGTGCCTATAGTGACATCATCATCTTTTACAATGCCTGTTCCTATTGTGACATCAATGTCATTTACAATACCTCTCGTCTCTGCCTATTGTGACATCATCATCATTTATAATGGCTGTGCCTATACTGATATCCTCGTCATTTACAATGCCTGGGCCTGTTGTGACATCATTGTCATTTACCATGCCTTTGACTATTGTGACGTCATCGTCAGTTACAATGTCTGTGCCTATTGTGACATCATCGTCTATTACAATGCCTGTGCCTGTTATTACGTCATCGTCATTTACAATGCCTGTACCTATTGTGACATCATTGTCATTTACAATGCCTGTCATCTATGCCTATTGTTACATCATCATCCTTTACATTGCCTGTGCCTATTGTGACATCATCGTCTCTTACAATGCCTGTGTTGTCTCTGCCTATTGTGACATCATCATCATTTACAATACCAGTGTCGTCTGTGATTATTGTGACATCGTCATTTAAAATACCTTTGTCGTCTCTGCCTATTGTGACATCATCGTCATTTAAAATGCCTGTGTCGTCTGTCCCTATTGTGACATCATCATCATTTACAATGCCTGTGTTCGTTTGTGCCTATAGTGACATCATCATCATTTTCAGTGTCTGTGCCTATTGTGACATCACCGTCATTTACAATGCCTGTGCCATCTGCGCCTATTTTGACATCATCGTCGTTTGCAATGCTTCTGCCTATTGTGACATCATCGTCATTTACAATTCATCTGCCTATTTTGACATCATTGTCATTTACAATGCCTGTGCCTTTTGTGACATCATCGTCATTTACAGTGCCTGTGTTGTCTATGCCTATTGTGACATCGTCATTTACAATGCCTGTTCCTATTGTGACATCATTGTTATTTACAATGCCTGTGCCTATTTGGACATCATTGTTATTTACAATGCCCGTGCCTATTTTGACATCATTGTCATTTACAATGCCTGTGTCGTCTGTGCCTATTGTGACATCATCGTCACTTACAATTCCTGTGTAGTCTGTTCCTATTGTGATGTCATCGTCATTTACAATTCTTTTTTCGTCTCTGTCTATTGTGACATCATCGTCATTTACTATGCCCGTGCCTATTGTGACATCATCGTCAATTACAATGCCTCTTCCTTTTGTGAAATCATCATCATTGACTATGCCTGTGCCTATTGTGATGTCATCGTCATTTCCAATGCCTGTGTCACCTGTGCCTATTGTGGCATCATCGTGAATTACAATGCCTATGCCTGTTGTGAAATCATTGTCAATTACAATGCCTGTTCCTATTGTGACATCATCGGCATTTACAATTCCTGTGTCGTGTTTTCCTATTGTGAAATCATCGTCATTTACAATACCTGTACCCTCTGTGCCTATAGTGACATCATCATCATTTACATTGCCTGTGCCTATTGTGACATCATCGTCAATTACAATGCCTGTTCCTTTTGTGAAATCATCATCATTGACTATGACTGTGCCTATTGTGACATCATCATCATTTACAATATCTGTGTCATCTGTACCTATTGTGACATCATCGTCAATTACAATGCCTATGCCTGTTGTGACATCAATGTCATTTACAATGTTTGTGTCATCTGTACCTCTTGTGACACCATCGTCATTTACAAAACCTGTGCCTATTGTGACATCGTCATTTCCAATGCCTATGTCGTCTGTGCCTATTGTGACATCATTTGCAAAACCTGTGTCTATTGTGACATCATCGTCATTTACAATGCCTGTGTCATCTGTGCCTATTGTGACATCATCGTCATTTACAATGCCTGTGTCACATGTGCCTATTGTGACATCATCGTCTTTTACAATGCCTGTGTCATCTGTGCCTATTGTGACATCATCGTCATTTACAATGCCTGTGTCACATGTACCTATTGTGAATCATCGTCCTTTACAATGCCTGTGCCTATTGTGACATCATCGTCATTTACAATGCCCGTGCCTATTGTGACATTGTCGTCATTTACAATGCCTGTGTCGCCTATTCCTTTTGTGGCATCATTGTCATTTACAATGCCTTTATCTCCTGTGCCTCTTGTGACATCAACGTCATTTGCAATGCCTGTGCCTAATGTGACATCATCGTGATATACAATGCCTGTGTCGCCGGTGCCTATTGTTGCATCATCGTAATTTACAATGCCTGTGCCTGTTATGACATCATTGTCATTTACAATGCCTGTATCACATATGCCTATTGTTACATCATCGTCATTTACAATGCTTCTGCCTATTGTGACATCATCGTCATTTACAATGCCTGTCACATGTGCCTATTGTGACATCATCATCTTTTACAGTGCCTGTGCCTATTGTGACATCATCGTCATTTACAATGCCTGTGTCATCTGTGCCTATTACAACTTCATCGTCATTTACAATGACTGTGCCCTCCTTGCCTATAGTCACATCATCGTCTTTTACAATGCCTGTGCCTATTGTGACGTCATCATAATTTACAATTCCTGTGCCTATCGTGACATCATCGTCATTTCCAATGAAATGTCAGTGCTTCGACTGACATCCTCGTCATGTACATTGCCTGTGCCTATTGTGACATCATCATAATGTACAATGCCAGTTCCTCTTGTTACATCATCGTCATTTACAATGCCTGTGCCTATTGTGACATCATCATCATTCACAATGCCTGTGCCTATTCTGACATCAACGTCATTTACAAAACCTGTGCCTGTTTTGTGATCATCGTCTATTACAATGTCTGTGCCTATTATTATGTCATCGTCATTTTCAATGCCTGTGTCGCCTGTTAGTGTTGTGACATCATCGTCATTTACAATGCTTTTTTCGTCTGTGCCTGTTGTGACATCATCATCATTTAAAGTGCCTGTGCCTATTGTGACATCATCATCATTTACAATGCCTGTGCCTATTCTGACATCATCGACATTTAGAATGCCTGTGGCTATTTTGACATCATCGTCAATTACAATGCCTGTGCCTATTATGACGTCATCGACATTTAAAATGCCTGTGCCTTCTGTTCCTATTGTGACATCATCGTCATTTACAATGCCTGTGTTCGTTTGTGCCTATTTTGACATCATCGTCATTTACAATTCCTGTGTCATCTGTTCCTATTTTGACATCATCGTCAATTACAACGCCTGTGCCTATTGTGACATCATCGTTATTTTCAATGCCTCTGCCTATTGTGTCATCATCGTCATTTACGACGTCTATGCCTTTTGTGACATCATCGTCATTTACAATGCCTGTGCCTATTGTGACATCGTCATGTATAATGCCTATGCCTATTGTGACATCATCGTCATTTACAACGCCTGTGCCTGTTGTGACATCATTGTCATTTACAATGCCTGTGTCGCCTATTCCTTTTGTGACATCATCCTCATTTACAATGCCTGTGTCGTCTGTGCTTATTGTGACATCATCGTCATTTACAATGGCTGTTCTTACTGTGAAGTCATCGTTGTTTACAATACCTGTGCTTATTCTTACATTGTCGCCATTTTCAATGCCTGTTCCTACTGTGACATCATCATCATTTACAATTCCTGTACCTATCGTGACATCATTGTCATTTACAATCCTGTGCCTATTGTGACATCATCGTCATTTGCAATACTTTTTCCTATTGTGACATCAGCGTCTTTTACAATGCCTGTGTCGTCTGTGCCTATTGTGACATCTTCGTCATTTAAAATGCCTGTGCCTATTGTGACATCATCGTCATTTACAATTCCTCTGTCATCTGTTCCTGTTTTGACATCATCGTCATTTACAATGCCTGTGCCTATAGTGACATCATCGTCATTTAAAATGCCTCTGCCTATTGTGACATCATCATTTACAATGCCTAAGCCTATTGTGATGTCATTGTCATTTACAATGCCTGTGCCTATTGTGACATCATCGTCATTTACAATGCCCATGCCTATTGTTACATCATTGTCCTTTACAATACATGTGCTTATTCTGACGTCATCGTCTTTTACAAGGCTTTTTTCGTCTATGCCTATTTTGACATCATCGTCCCTTACAATGCTTGTACCTTTGTAATTTACAATACCTGTGCCTATATTGGCATCATCGTCATTTACAATGCCTGTGCCTATTGTGACATCATCGTTATTTACAATGCATGTGCCTATTGTGACATCATCGTCAATTACAATGCCTGTTCCTTTTGTGAAATCATCGTCATTTACAAAGCCAGTTTCGTCTCTGCCTATTGTCACATCCTCGTCATTTACAATGCCTGTGCCTATTGTGACATCATCGTCAACTACAATGCCTGTTCCCATTGTGACATCGTAGTCATTTACAATTCCTGGGCCTATTTTGACATCATCGTCATTTACAATGCCTGTGTCGTCTGTGCCTATTGTGACATCATCATCCTTTACATTGCCTTTGCCTATTGTGACATCATCGTCTTTTACAATGCCTGTGCCTCTTGTGACATCATCGTTATTTACAATGCCTGTTCCTATTGTGGCATCATCGTCATTTGCAATGCCTTTGCCTATTGTGACATCATCATCATTAAAAATGCATGTAACTATTGTAACATCATCATCATTTACAATGCCTTTGTTTTCTGTGCCTATTTTGACATCATCCTCTTTTACAATGCCTGTGCCTTTTGTGACATCATCGTCATTTACAATACCTGTGCCTATTGTGACATCATCGTCATTTACAATGCCTGTGTCGTCTGTGGCTGTTGTGACATCATCTTAATATTCTGAACTGCAATGTAATGTGACAGAAAGCTTCATTTTCTACCAAGATTTTAACATTTCTTCAAGGATTTCTCTCAACAGTGAATGTGGGTTCGATCCAGACAAGTCAAAACCCTAAGGCTTACTCAATTTTTTCCTAACAAACATAAAGAATATACTAAAAAATATCCCAAGAGTATGGTCCTCAGAAGGTGAGAATTTAATAACAGCCTATTCTGCTTTAAGACTTAAATATATGTCAATGTTTATATCAAACGGACGAAAGCAGAATTTTCAGATTTCTGAAAAATAAAAATTTGAATAAAATCTAAGAGAATAGAGACATCTATATCCCAGTTTCAAAATGCAATAATTTACAGAATTTGACAGAAACACTAAGAGCATTATGTTTCTCATTTTTGATGCCCAAGCAACAGGAGGTAAGGAATCTACGTGTCTGGAGCGAGTCCAGAGAAGAGCAACGAAGCTGGTGAGGGGGCTGGAGAACAAGAGGAGCGGCTGAGAGAGCTGGGGGTGTTTAGCCTGGAGAAGAGGAGGCTGAGGGGAGAGGAGGTTGTGGAGAGGAGGGAGCTGGGCTCTTCTCCCAAGGGACAGGGGACAGGACGAGAGGGAATGGCCTCAAGCTCCGCCAGGGGAGGTTCAGGCTGGACATTAGGAAAAAACTTTTCAGGGAAAGGGTCATTGGGCACTGGCAGAGGCTGCCCAGGGAGGGGGTTGAGTCACCTTCCCTGGAGGGGTTTAAGGGACGGGTGGACGAGGTGCTGAGGGACATGGTTTAGTGATTGATAGGAATGGTTGGACTGGATGATCCGGTGGGTCTTTTCCAAGCTGGTTATTCTATGATTCTATGATTCTTCATTCTTTTCCAGTGTAATGTGATTATTGTCCCCTGACTTAGAAAACAAAGAGTTGAATAATCTCCACATTTAAGGTAATGAAAAATGAAGGAGGAAGTTTACTAGGTCAGACCACACAGCCAGTGATGCTGATTTCCAGCAATTTGCTGTTGCAAAATTCAGTTCACACGTGAAGCTTTAGAACAAAAGGGGAAAAGAAGGATTCCTCATCTGCCTAGGATTTTGGACGCAATTTTAGAATAAAAAAAATCAATGATAAGTTTCAGTAAGATTTTATAGATCATTTCTGTGTCTAATAATCTGAACTTATATCTGTCAGCCTGAGCTTGACCAAGAGTGAGCTGCTTTTCTTTTTTGATATATGCCTCAAAGAAAACAGGAATGAAATTCAAGGCTGTGTTTGGCTTTCTCACCTGGCTGTGATAATCCTGAAGACATTCAAGTAAACAGATTAAAAAAGAATACTGTGCGTACCTCTGACTATCACGTTCCTACAAAAATCACTTCAGCTTCTGAAAAGCACCCACACTGCACTTTTCACACTTCCCACAATTACAGCCCTTTAATGGGAAGCAAGCCAAACAAACTGTTATATTCTCATTGAGAAATTTCGTCATGGGTACTTATGCTAAAATCTCAGCCCAGATAGTTAGCAATTAAAGGATCAAAACTAGTTGGATAAATATGACATAACTGTAACCTGTTGGAACAGGCTTCTGACCAAACTTGAAACGTGCAATGAAAGTTAAGTGGAATTTTCTTTTCTGAGATAATCTCATTCCAGCTTTTTACAGTTTAAGTATCTCCCTTGTTAGTTACAACATTGCCACTAATTTTTCATTCAGTGTTACAGAGTTAGCTAAAAGACTACATTAAAATTGTATTACAATTAAAAGTAAATTAAATTAAAGTTAAAATTAGTTTGCCTCCACAGACCAGCCAGGTAACAATTGCTAGAGTGATTTCTGAAATAATTGAATTTGGAGACTGGCAGTTTCCTGCAATCCTAAGTAATTACACACAGAGGTAGTAGCCAGGCACAACACAAACTTGAAGCTACGTGTTGTTCAGAAAGCAGAAATTATCCTTGGCAAAGGTGTTGTTTAATGTAGATGCTGAAGGAAGTTCAATGGAAAACATTTATCAGAAATTTCCGTCCAGAGAGGAGATATGCTCTTTTAGGGAAAAATGCAAATATTACTCAGCAGACCAAGGGCAAAGGAAATAAGAAATGGGCTAGAGAGTTCTCTGAAATATTCTGTCACTGAAATGTGAGAAAACATTCTTGCGCATTGGCAATTATTTTATTTTAAAGCCATCCACATCTCAAGATCCTTTTGCCGCATTGTGCCATTATCTGTGAGTTGGCTACTTCCAGTTCAAACATCTTAAAGGTAGGATTAAAAGATTATTTCAGTTCCTATCTTGGCATATCATTTGCATGTTTATTATTTGAGCCTTTGGAGTAACTCATAGGAAAACTGTGAGCTTATCACGGAAAAAATACATCTTAGAAACATTGCAACAGTTGACTTTGAGGCTTTTTACAGCCTGCAGAGAGACATCAGTGAGTGAGTCAAAATCACTTAGGAGTCTCAAAAGGGCAGAGGACACCTCTGCAAAGGGTGTCACCTCCCCGCCTGCCCTGTTCAGACAAGGGGTGGAAAGGTCCTTTTTGTAGCCGATCCAGAGGGGAGGAAATGTACTCCTCCTTTGCAACACTAAACTTGTATGTGAGTAGAGAAAAAGATTGTGCTTTGACTTCTGCATTTTTAACCTCAAAATACTTGACTATACAGTCACCAAATATCAAGAATGCCTGAATTAGAGGTCATAAAGCTGCTAGTGTGAGCAAAGACAAAAAATATTCGTATTGACACTGAACTATCAAGTTTTTCATCATAATATTATCAGTCAAATGAACAGAACAGTCAGTCCTTGTACAGGACAACATACAAACAACCCTTCCTTCAGCCGTATCTTTTATTCTCTACTTTGATTAAAAGAAAAAAAATCAAATTCTTTCTCAAAGGTAGAAATTAGTATCAGAAATCATAGCCATTGCAATTAGAGTTGTGTTATCATTTTGTCTGAGTTATCTTTGAGTTTTTATTCAACAAAATATTACTGGAATTGTATAAATGCTCTCAGTTTGACAGATGCTTTCCAAGTTTACCTGAAAACACAGCGGGAAAGAAAGGGAAGTTCATTGTATGGAATATTCACACTGTTTAATTCCAGATGCCAATAATATGAAACAAAAGTCTCTACATGCCTCAGTGGAAAAGAGAGGCTCCTCGAGAGGGTGACTTAGGGCAACTAAATTAGGCACGTTGTTCTGAGTTGCACTCAAAAGGCTCGTAAAGCTGGGCAAATGAATATGTCCTAAGATGTCTGGTATCAAGAATATGTAAAAAAACCCTGCAAGGCAGGAAGAAGCAATACATTAGGAAAATAATCAGTGTGATTGCAATCTTGCTCTCAACTGGGTGCTTGTCTTTGTATACCTGCTCTACGGTCTCCATTGTTCAATGTTCGTGTCTTTTCACTCACACTACTTTCTGGTTTAAACTACTGCACCATGTGTTCCTTACCATTTCCTTAATTTATAACACAGATAAATAAATGAATTCATCAAGAAGGATTCAACTAGGTAGCATACTCACATGCCTAAATGCTTACAACATTTCTGACGTAGGCTTTAATTTATTGTGCGTGAACACAGGAAGTGGATCTTTATAAAGTGTCTCCTTAGCAAGGAAAAACCAGTTTAAAAGTATCTCATTCATAAAGTGTGATAGCATCAAGAATGCTAGTGACCACAACTGATGCAGATAAATGTGACAGTAAAATACCGAGAACACAATAGAATTGAAGATCAGGGCACAAATACTGAAGCAAATTCAGTTTAGTTTTGTTGAAAGAGAAAAGGACAAAGAAATTACACAAATTAGTTGGGAGATATGATCACATCATAAAGCATTAAAGATGCTCTCAGTAGCTTTGTTTTTATTTCTGTAACTCCTTATACTTTACTTTGCAATATTGGCAGGGCTGTGATGAATTCCCTGAGCTGTATTGGCCACTCAGCGCTCCAAGACGCACAAAAGCAGATTTGAGAGCCCTGAAGCCATGAACCTGCCCATTGTGCACACTGTGGGACTGACTGGAATGTTACAGCACTGGCTTATTTTCCAAGTATTCCTCTGAAAGGAAACATGAGCACACATTAGAGCAGGGCACTGCAGGGTTTCCTCCCGTGCAGAAGCAGGATGCAGCAAAGCACACCTGGAGAACAGTATGGGGAATGCCTCAACAACTGCAGTAAAGCATTGACTCAGCCTGTAGAGCCAACATGTATCATAGCTCTGCCACATCAAGGGATGAAAAGGATGCTTTAGTAATCTTTATACTGCATTTTTAGTTTTTATTAACGTGGAGGAAGGGGCTATATACATGAAGAAAACTTGGTTACTTCCAAATTTCACAATATTTATACATGATTAGACAGTTCTATCTTTTTTTAAACACTGGGTATCTTAAATCTATGTCAGTAGTGATGACAGCTAACTATTCGTATGCCTGTGTAAAGTGAGAGACCAAGTTCAGATAAATTTCTCTAGGTGAGTTGATTTGAAATGAGAAATCATTACCTTGCAGGTAGTGTCAATAAATGCAACACGTATCTTGCCTAATTCTCTTCTGCAGTAAAGCTGGCCTGCATTGGATTAGGTTTGGAGAGTGACTTTTGGAATATCAAGGGGAGGATGAAGCTTGTAATTCGCCTACTCTCACTATAAATACTGCATTAATGAATGTAAAGTTTAGGTTCAACTGTAAGAACCACCAGACTGGATGTTTATTTTCAAACAGTTCATTATTTCTACTATCAATTATTGGCATATATATTGCACCGCTTACTGAAAACCAGCCATTACATTTTTTGCTTTTTAGTCCTACAGTTAGGAAAGAGATTTAGCTATTTCCTTCAGACTGCAACAAGAGCATTTTGCCTTTACTCACACTTTTGCTTTACTGGAAAAAAAATAACAAAAAATACCCCTCAGAAAACACTCTGAGAAAGACAATGCATCATTTTAAGAAGTAATTTCTACAAATACCATATCTAATAAGTCTTCTGTGTTCATATGAGCATACTCATATGAGGCAGGAAAACCAAGATCTGAGTAACTACATGTCTAACTCTGGGGAAATCATTTTCCATTTGGAAACCACCTGTTAGCACAATTACAGCCATTCAAAGCAAGGTTCCTTAACACACTGTCTGTTATGATGAGGCATAATTGATTTAAACCTGTATGGGGTCAAACATACTCTTTCTAAATAGGGAAGGTCAAAATAGGCAGTGATGACAGGTTGTGTGAAGCAACAGAGTGCACAGAGGTCCCTTATAGAGAACAAGAAACAGGTTACTCTTGGGGCACAAACCCCATGAGTAATCTCTGTATAAATACACGTGATATATTATAGCTATTATAAAATTCTCAGTTTAATTTTTTTTACAATATGGTGCTATCCTACTGGTACTAAATAAGCAACCTTAGAAGACATTATGCTTTATTTGTCCTATAATGATATATTTAAAATACTCTTATATTCCAAGGAATAATAATATCCAGTAACACCATCCCTTAGAGGAGTTTTGATTTCTTCCTCTCTCCCCCTCTCTCCATCACATATTCAGGGTAGAGAATTTTTAGACAGAATCCCCCCTATATTTAGCCCACAGAAGGGCAATCAGCTCCATCAAAGTCTGTATGTCATATTACATTTACAACTAGATCCAAGCGTATGATGATTGGTATAACACAATCTAGATCAGGCTCACTGAACAAGGTCAATGGAATGGAAGAACTGGCATCCCTCTCACTTTATCTTAGCAAAGAATACATATGTTCATCTGTTATAGCAGCAGATAGAATCACAGAATCACAGAATCATAGAATAACCTGGTTGGAAGAGACCCACCGGATCATCGAGTCCAACCATTCCTATCAAACACTAAACCATGTCCCTCAGCACCTCGTCCACCCGTCCCTTAAACCCCTCCAGGGAAGGTGACTCAACCCCCTCCCTGGGCAGCCTCTGACACTGCCCAATGACCCTTTCTGACACTGTCATTTTCCCTGTATGCAAATTCAACGTAGCGCCTTCTCTCAAACACTCTGGAGGGCATAGTACAAATAGCTCTGTTCTATAAATAACCTGTAAAAATATGCACCAAAAAAATTCATTATCTGAAGGCAGCAGTCTGCTCCATCTTGATGAAACTCTAGGAACTCTTAAATATACAACTGACTCTCTGAACTGAGCAGTGGGCAAAGTTTACTCTGTAACTCAATTTAAAGACAGCCAGTGCTGATTGATACGAATAAAATAAGCAGACAAAGCATGATTAAAGATCACCGATTTTAAGGGTATTTGTAAACTTTACTGTTAAACAATAACAGCAATAGACATAACATAAGTGGCATTAAAAGTCACTGAGAAAGGGACAAACCCAATTAATGAAGCACTTCTGCAGGTCCTCTTTACAAAGGCAACCCTGGACTGTCTCAGTGTATTTCATAGATTACATGTGTAACAATGTAGAGTCACAGAATAATTCAGGTTAGAAGGGTCCTCTGGAGGTTTTAGTCCACCTAGCTCAACTTCCCTGTCAGAGCAGGGTCAGCTATGAAATAATTTTATTCAATTTTCATTCTAGCTATAAGACAGAGAAAAATGTATGAATCATAGAATCATAGAATCATAGAATCACCAGGTTGGAAGAGACCCACCAGATCATCGAGTCCAACCATTCCCATCAAACACTAAACCATGTCCCTCAGCACCTCATCCACCCGTCCCTTAAACACCTCTAGGGAAGGTGACTCAACCACCTCCCTGGGCAGCCTGTTCCAGTGCCCAATGACCCTTTCTGTGAAGAATTTTTTCCTAATGTCCAGCCTAAATCTCCCCTGGTGGAACTTGAGGCCATTCCCTCTTGTCCTGTCCCCTGTCCCTTGGGAGAAGAGCCCAGCTCCCTCCTCTCCACAACCTCCTTTCAGGGAGTTGCAGAGAGCAATGAGGTCTCCCCTCAGCCTCCTCTTCTCCAGGCTAAACACCCCCAGCTCTCTCAGCCGCTCCTCGGAATCCTTGTTCTCCAGCCCCTTCACCAGCTTCGTTGCTCTTCTCTGGACTCGCTCCAGAGCCTCAACATCCTTCTTGTGGTGACAGGCCAGAACTGAACACAGTTTTAACTTTGACAGGCATAACAATTGTAAAAGAGAACCAATAATCCACGTGATCTGCAATCTTGCAGAGGAGAGAAATGTGAGAGCCCACAGTTCAGACTGAGGCATGGAGACATACAGACCTTTCTGACTCACCTCATACACACGCCATAGAGTCTGATTAATCAACATTGTAGTAAATAGCCAGACAAGATCATGTTTTAGCTGTGGGCTGAAAAGATTGATCAAAGGTTCTACTACAGTGAAGTGTTCTCCCTGTTCTTTGAACTAGCTCAGGTCATATGTTTGATAGTGCAAAAAGGCTCATGATTCCCACAGGCAACCAGTGAGAGAACAACAGGATTTGGTGTGGCTATACTGTCCGCTATGGTTAGATACAAAGGAATGTCAACCCCTCCCACCCCCAGAAAAATCCAAAGAGAAAAGCAAACTGCAATGCAAAATAATATTATAGCTTTTAGTTAAAGATATTAAAGTATCTTAAGTTTTTTAAAAAAAATTCTATTAAAAAATCAGATAGTAAAATAAAATATTATAATCCAATACTCTCTTTCAATTCCAAATTTGCCTTTTTTCCCCCTTTGCCTGCTGGCCATGCTGTCAACATTTCTCTGGTTCATTCTGATGTATCAGTATCCTCAGAATTACAAAATAAATGTACTGTATCAAAAAGCCTGAAACATGGAAAACTGCGTAGCAGCTTGTATTCCACTATGTGAAAAGGGAAAAGAACATGTGACACCCCTATCAGCTTGTGAGAGCTGATGAAACACACATTAAGTCTCTAGAGATACCAGAGGCATATTGAAGATACTCATGTAATACAGCAGGCAGATCGTATGGTATCATTCATAGAACAGGAAGCTGGTGATAGTCAACGTTAATGATTAAAGCATGTAAGATAACTCGAAGTAGATATCTAATCTACGATGGGTAAAGAAATTTTGAACTTGTGAGGCTCTCATTGAAGCAATTTGAAATATGATTAGATCCTGGTTTAATTTCTGTTCTTGGAAGGCATAATGAAAAAGTATCTTTGAAAGGAATGAGAAATTTGTTCATGTGCAGCTTTTGGATGTTGTCTTAATCCTCATCTGTAAGTCACCTAAACACTTTTTCATTTTAGGTACAGAACTACTCAGTGGCATTTCAGGTTAAACAAATTCATAGAATCATAGAATCACCAGGTTGGAAAAGACATTCAAATGTTTTGTGAGGTAAAAATCCTGATGATGCATCTGTTTCTTTTCCCTTAACCATTTAGGTAAACTAGGTCCTTTTCCTCAGCATTCCACTGTTTTTCATTCAGACTTTACAAAACTCCTTTCAACCTCAGGGGCTCAAAACCTTGTCATTCCAGACCACTCAGGACATCGCTTCCCTCAACATGCTTGGCTGCAACATCTTCCAATTCATTGTCTTTCTCCGCTTACCTGGCACATTCTCTGTATCAGTTTAGCAAAATCTCTCCTTTCTAGTCGCTCTTCAGCAGGAACAAGCAGCTTGCAGACAGTAGAGGAAGAGTAGAGAGCTGGGACAGAAAGCTAACATTTTTTTGCACTCTTCATAGTTGTACAAATTTATGATGACAGTAAACCGTTTGGCGTGATTGAAGCAAATGGAGGTGGTGTGAGTGATGGACAATGAGCATCTAAGAGACAATGTTAGGCAGAAGAAGTACTGTAAAGTTAAGCAAAGGTAGAAAATGTGTAAAAGGTAATTCTACATAAGCCTAGAAAATGTCCAGAGGTTTTTTTTTTAAATATGGTTTTCAGTATTTTCCCAGAAATTCTGTTTTTACTTAGTCATTCTGAGTTATTATTATGAGTTATTCTAAATTTTTCATGTATGGTTGGATATTAATCTTGTATGGAGTACAGTCTTTCACTAAATGTTAAGTAAGAATTTGAATAGATCACTTTTTTCCTAAGTACAGATCCATAGCAAAACCTCGGTTAAAGAAAATAAAATCTGCATGGTTTTAGAGCAACTCCGTGGCAGAGTCTGTGAGAATATGAGGATGGTCATCAGGGGAGAGACCAAAGGTTTCATTTCACAATGACAAAAAAGCAGATATCAGGAAAGTATGCAACAGCAGAGAAAGCACACAGCTGAATGTCCCCAGAGCTAGATATGGGTTTGTTTGTTTGTTTGTTTGTTTTGTATATAGTAATTCTGCTAGTTTCCTCTCTGCAAACCTATCCAATCCTTCTTTAAGCCTGTGTTAACTTATAGCATCCCTAGCACCCTCTGGTGGGAGTGCTACTAATTCCTTCTCAAACATAAAACCTGCTCACCTTAGTTCTGAATCAGAGCAGGACATAATATTAAAGAAGAAACTGAATCATGAATTCACTCATTAGCATAATGTTTACTTCTCCATTTCTTTTCATGTAATTCCTAATTACATAGAAATTTATATAATTATTAATACGTTATAGATTTTATCTTTGGGGGACTGAGGGGGGCAATTGTTACATTTTCATGTGATTTTAATCATAATCTAGGATCTTGCTTCTGGGTAGTAACACGCCACTCAGAGCCCATCATTTCACCAGTGCATAATTGGACATTTCTCTGTACTGAATCGCATTTTACTGCCCAGTGACTAAGCATTGCTGATTTTTGTTCAACTCTACAATGTTTCACCATCACTGGTAATCCTGCTACTCACCGTCATCAGGAAATGTTAACAACTTATAATTCAAATCCTTTTCCCTAGTGTTATAAGTATGCTGGGCAGCAAAGGTCCAAGCACAATGCCTTGTGTAACGTTACTGATAACTCCCCCTGAGTTAAAAATGACCTTTTACTCCTACCTCTTGTTTCCCACGTTAGCCAGTTATTTATCCAATTTATGTAACTTCCTTCTTATCCCATTGCTATACCATTTCCTTACAACATTTAATGACAACCTCTGTCAAAAGCTTTTTAGCAATCTATGTAAATTACATAAATAAGATTATGCTTTCTGAACCTATTAAAAAACTCATATGTATTCTGGCTCATAATTTCTCTTCTTCCCAAACACATCAAGCATATTCAATTTTTAGAAGTAATACATGTGACAAAACCATGAAATACTTAGGCCTGTATTTCCCTGAATCTAAAAGGTCTCATTAAGGCATGAAAAAATAAAGAAGTCTAACAGTGCAATGCAGAGCACAAAGTATGACAGATGACCAGCAAAGTTAATACTGGCTAATGAGCAGGATGCTCGTAGTCTTGTTACGGACTGACATAGTTCTCAATAAGATCTTTTTACATACAAGAGGATATGCAGACCAGGAAGCATCCAGATGTGACACTTGGAAACAGACAGCAGGAGCTATGAACACACGGATTCAATAATTACTTGGTGCTTGTGAGCATGATTAATGGAAGGATAAAATGAGTACTTGATCAGAAATTGAGATGCACAATAGATTCGAGCAAATAAGAAAGCACGGGGAAAGAAGAATTGCAGCTTGGCTTCTCTGTCTTATAGATGAAAGGTAAGACTTTAAATACTGTTCATCAGCCACACTATAATTCTTGTTACCTCAGATGCAACATCAGATAAATATATTTCCATGGCAAACCCAACCTTGAATCAAGTCCTGCTGTTTTTTCCTGGCCTACTTAGGCTTTTCCTTGACAAATATTCTGGAAAAAAAAATGCTATATATGAGTACATGTTTCAGTGACATTTAATGCTGGCATGCAGATACTTCTCAGAACTACAGAAAGAGGGAGTTGTTTTCAGGGCTATGATGTCACATATGGGAAGAAAGGCTGTGTTAATTCACTACCACGTGATTTGGGAGCATCTTAGAATAGCCAGACAAATCCACCCAGAACTGTTTTTGTTTGGGGCTATTTTAGAAAGCTATACTGCCCTCCACTCCTTGACTACAGGGTTAACATTCATTATTTCTTTTCCAGCTTTGTCCCTTACTCTCTATAAGCGGTTTACAGAAAGAGGTTTTTCCTTTATTAGGCATCTTTCCTAAGTATCCACTAGTGTCATTTTCTATTTACACATTTCTTTTGAAGAAATCAACACAATTTACATTTTTATGTGGATGACCTTGTGAGCACTTGGTTACAAGAAAAAGGTCATGAGGCCCCTCGAAGCTTGGCTACCTAAGCTTAGTTATTATGTTACAATAGTTATGGCCGAAACGCAAGGCTTAGCAAGTTCAAAGCCGCTTAGATCATAGTACAGAACGTAGTGAGACTGAGATAATCATGTTTGTAGTTGTTTCTTTTTAAGAACTTGATGTTTAGATAATTATAATAGCCGTGGTAACAGAATAATGCAGTATTGTGTTATATTTAGACTTTTTGTAATAAATGACTAAAATAATGTAACCAATGATGAGCCTTTATTTTGCAATATGTATGAGCTAATTAACTAGTGTATATATGTCATCGCTTTATCCTTAATAAATTGAGACTTGTTGATCATCATCTGATGTGCATGTCTCCCGTCGTTTCCGACATTTTTACTTCAAATAATATTGTTGTATTTTAAAATGGCAAAACTTCTGCAAGGAAAAAAAATTTAAAAAATAATGAGAGTCAGGGCTGCTAGCTTTATTATGATGAAACTATTCCTAGTGAAATTATTCTGGTTAAAACCAGTATGTAATTTTTGTACTTTTTAGTCAGTTCTCACTTTGGATGCAAATGAGCTGTTTTTCACCTTGCAGAGTTGTTTTATAATGAGAACATTGATTTATTTGCTTTTCCTACATGACTGGTATGTTGATTTATAAAGTCATTTGAGGGAAGAATTTTTTTCTAGGGATGTCTGAAGCAGAAGGTTGTGCTATAAACAATTTATTGGTTTTATCTTTAAAAATTGCATGTACATTTAACAGCTTAAAGCAGGTAGCCATCTTATAATACAGTTTTAGCTGTCCTTGATGGCTACTTATCTTATGATGCAGTCTGAATATTGGAGATGAATGGTGCAGGACTCTTACCTCGATTGTTGGTAAATAGTGCAGAACACCACCATGGCTCATTTTCCATTTGATCCTTGTGTTCTTTCTGCCCCACTTAGATGTCATGAAGACATCTCCTTTTGCCTCTTCCTTCTGTTTAACACTGTAAAGACTGTAACTTGTGATGTACATGTAAGACCATGATGTTGATGAAGACACCTAAACTGTCTTGTAGCACAAAGGTTTACTGTGTTCTCTATTGAAGTCCAGCGGCAGTTCCAGCTTTTAACAGGCATGAAAATAAATTTAAAAATAGAATGCTCAGAATCATAGCATGGTGTTGTAGTAACAGTTTTCCTATTAACAGGTTACTAAAAGTAATTTCACTTAGTAAATATGGCAAAGATTTCACGACAGTTTGATTTTAGTCCATTATATCATCTTTATACAATTACTGGGAGTTAATCCAAATGAATAAATATGCAGTAGTAAGAACTACTTTTTCTTAAAATTGTTATGCATTTCTGTATCCTAATTAACATACCAAGTTTTAGTATGAGTTATCTTTCCAAGCAAATCCCTTTCCTCGTTAGCATTTTGAGTAAATGGTCACCATTTCCCTTCCCCAAAGACACAGAAGTCCACTGTAAAATTACCATACACAGACAGTTCTTCTCTTTCGTAAAAGCTCTATGCATCTTTTTTTTTTCCATTAATTTAATCTACTGCTGTTTAATCTGTTACTATGGAGATGCGTAACAAGCTTTTAAAAACATAAAAACAATGGATATGCAGTCAGGGATATAGTGTATCTTTTTTTCCTTCATTTTAAATGCTGCTTCAGACCCATTTCAAATTTTCTATATAATCCAAACCTCAATTTCTCTTGTGTTCAAATGCAGTTTTTTCTTCTCTCTTCCTTTATGCTATCCATATGGTTGGTCTAGATGATCCAGCGGGTCTCTTCCAACCTGGTTATTCTATGATTCTATGATCCACCAAGTAGTCTGCTGCTTGTGGCATTTTTGTCACGCTGAAATTATATTACTGATATTGTAATTCAATACTATATTTAAAAATTTATTTACTCTGCAAAAATAGCTTGGAGTGGCATTACAGATATACTGGCTAGACTGTGTGACTTTCTGAGATATCACCCACGAGAGACTAAAAATAAAATGTATCTATACTGAATTACAAGACTATTGTACATGCCAGTAGGCAGAGATGAAATGCCAGGACTTTCAAGTTGTAGAGAATTTTAAAGATATAATGCTTAATGTGATACAAACTTTTCCTAAGACTGAAATGTAAGCAAGTCCTAAGGTCATAGGTCATTCATTCGGAAGGGTTACGGTATATGTTGAGTGTTGCCTTTCTTTTATTGGATGGTTTCAATCACAGAGTTCATTATCTTGGCTTGAATGATTAAGTATTCCAGTATTGGTTAATAAGAGACTAGAAGTCAGAAGGCATATCATATTTTTATGTTTGTTGGTCCTTCTCAAATAATTTGTTTGCTTGTTTGTTCTTCTTTGATCCTTAGCAGTCTTCACATTGAGAGACTGAATTTTACTTCTCTGTTCCTTTGGCAGTCACATCTTAATCTAGGAGTTCACACAGTTTTTGTGTTATTTTTAAACAGGTTTTATTCTCCCCGATGGTTTTTGTCTCTTGGTGCTGATGAAATAGTTGATGATTGATTTTGATCATTAATGTACTTATAACCTCTAGTAATAACCACTCACTTCTAATGAAAATGGCAGAAAGGGAGAAATTCCTGAATCAAAGAAAATATCTTAATCATAACTCAAAGAAACCAACTTTTAAAAACATGAGGGGATTGAATTATCAATCACCTAATTATCAGTTTTTCAAGATTCAAAAATATATTCAGATTTCTCTTCCATATCCATATGTAAATTATAACACTATATGTTTAGCTCAAAAAGTGTTTAAAACTCAATAAAGAAGGAGGAAATTATAATAGAGAAATGTCAAGGGTATAAAATGCTGGAGTAGTAAATAGGACAAAAGAAATATGTTCATGGTAGAGTATAAAAAGTGCCATGTAGTCAATGACATTATACCGTAACAGATACCTGTATCTATATCTACATTATCTAAGTAATTTATCACCTGCCGTGCATTTGTTTCAGTTCATTAATTTTGCTTTATTGGTTCCTCCCTTTTTCTTTCATTTAGCCTCCTCTCACATATACACCGTTATTTTCAATAATATCATTACTGGCATGGGCTCTGATAAAAATAGCAGGTCTTCAAGCACTGCTATTGGAAAAGTGGTTTTGTTGACTTAGTCATTCATGTTTTGAAGAACGACTGGCTAGGGGCAGAAAAGCTCTTTGTCGCAACATGCACTCAATTTCCATGAGGTAAACTCTAGGAAATGCCACCAAATACATGCAGTTTGGGTATGGGCTTGGCACATAAGCATTTTAAAGAAAGGTGTTTTTCTTTAGTTTTCAGGCTCTGGCTTCACTTCAGTTAGAAAGTTTCATGGTGGTTGAGCTTTGCCTGTTTCAATTTGATGCAAAAGCTCTGTGATTTTTCAGTAAGATACAAAATTTTCATGTTTTCATTGTGTAGTAACAGAAATTAGACTAAATAATTAGTTTGCACCCCACAAAAGGGCAGCACAAATGTCCACGGTCATGATCTGGGTTCACAACCACAGAAACCAAACAACCTTCTCCCATTACAAGCTAATCTGTACAGAAATAGCTAAATAAATTTTTTACAAAAGTAAAGATGACACATTTTACCATTGGCTATAATTAACACCTATAATCTACCCATATCTCAAACCTGTAAATTAAAGGCACATATCTACTTAGATATTGGAGCGGAGTTTTTGTTTGTAATCAATTCCAGTCATGCTAATAAGAAGTTTATCTTCTTTAGTGGATTAGGTTGTGGGGAAAAAAATGAGAGATCAAATAAATATATAAATAAATTCCTTATTTTGCCAACACAGCCAAGTTCACTCTCCTGTGCCTCAAGGACAACACATACAAGCCAGCTCTTGTCCAGAAGTGTGATCCCCTTACAGGCAGTAAGATGTTATGGTACTTTAGCTAGGAAGGACAGCCAGCTACCCACACACTCAGGATTCATGCTGGAGGAACTACAGAGATTCACATGGCTCAGAATAAGGCATTATTGATTGGTTTGGGCATATTTTTCATTGCCTGGATCCATCTTTGCCTTTCTTTAAAAGAATAGAATTGTTTCTCATTTAGGGGCTCAAATTTGATTCAGAAGAAGGTCAACAGAAGTGGAAGAGATAAAAGTCTACGAAAAGACCATCAGAACTAAAGCAGCTTTCCTCTAATCTTTTGGCGAAAGATAATGCATATTCAGAAAACACTGTATGTGAAGTACTTTGTTTATATTTGTTTATTCTACCAAACGACAAGGCAGCTTTTAGGTAGTTTAATACCAGCTGAAATTCCTTATCTGCATACATGGAATTGAAGCATGAATTTAATACACCATTGGTCACCGAAATTTGTACTTAATTCTTTTTTTAAGGAGTAGAAATGCTTGAAGGTCCAGTGTATGCTGTGGAGTTACCTTAATACTATAGAAAGATGGGACCCACACGTACAGCAATGGAATTATATTGCTAGCATCTCAACTCCTAGAAGCACTGTAGGAGTTGCAGCATTAAATAGCAAGTATGTCAACAGGAAAAACTCTCCTTGGTTTTTCATTTGCTTCCTTCCTGGGAAATACAGTTGCTTAAATTTTCTTTTCCATTTTATAGTAATTAATCACCTCAGGAAAACAAAGACAAAATGTAATGGACAAAAATATGAAAGAAAACCTTTTCCTCCATTGTGTGGTAAATTGTTTTCAAATTTGCAGTCATGTTTTAAACATGTTTCATCCATTCAAGTTATAGCAATTTGGAAATGGTATTGCATGCTTATCAGAACTACCTAGGATATAACTTACAGAGATATAAGATCAGATACTTTAAAAAAAATTCCAAGTTTATGTTTACATAAAACCAATGTATCTAAGGAAGAACCATTTAGAAAGACTTAAATAGAAACAAAGTCATTCCTCTCATTTCATATCTCCTGCATGCATCTACAACTTTAACATACAAGTTCACAGTCAAGAATAATTTTTAGAAGGTGAAAGTATATAATGTGTGCAATGAAAGGAAGAGAAGTGTAATAATTAGGTATGGAATAAATAACCTTCCATAAGTTTTCTCCTACCCAGATTAATTATGCCTTTCATCTACTGCTTAAATACACTGAGCTCTTGTGTTCACTGTGCATTGATTTTCCTTCCAAGAATTTCAAAACTTATTCAAACATGCTCCTAAGACAGTAAAGTCATTCATGCATTTTTATTTGGGAACTCATACACACATGTGTGAATCCAGTGTGTAGCCTGTATTGGACAGTGTGTTACAGCTTGCTACATGTTCCTATTGGAAAGCAATTGTATTTCAGAATGAGGAAGAACATAAATTAATGACATAATTCTTTTTTTCCTTATTCAGCAACTTCATCTGATGCTGGATATAAAAAAACCTTGTAAAAAGCTCCATCTTTTGTTGTAGAGCCTGGCTTGAGCCAACCTTCCTAATACAGTTAAATAGTTACTAACTGCAATCTTTCACCTTGCATAAATTCTCATTTGGATTGTAACACTTAATCAAGCTGTCAGAATTGAAAAAGAAATACTTAGGGGACTGCTCATTTCCGTAAGTCTGGTAAATAATTAGAAGATTGGAAGTTAAGTTTATCTTAGTAAACTTAGAATTCTAAATGTAAGAAATGTATTGTCATTTAGAAAATGTAGCAGCTTCAATCTGAAAGACTAGTCAGTGTATACCTTTATTTCCACTAAGAGCTGTACAGTTCTGAATGTAACATGAGGTTTAATTTCACAAACTTTATGATTTTCAGTCAATATTTGATCTGTTTCCTAGAGAAGATTTCTTCAGTTGGCATGCATGCTCAGACTATTTCAGTATGGTTGATATAGGTTCTGAATCATTCTCTTGGAGTCCCTTGGATAATGCCCATTTAGAAAGACAAAGAAATAACACTCAAAAAGTATGCTTTGATTGTTTACTTACGGTAAATTCAGCCTGATCAACTGAAAACTGTGAGTGCTCTGTTGCATAAAGACTGAAATTAGACTTCCCTGTTTTTTTTAGTGAGGGATCGTTTTTCCAGGGTCAGAAGCATCTTGCAGTGCCATGGAAATTTGGGTTTGTTTGAAAATTTCCCACAGATGTCAAATTTCTTCTAGGTGGCTTAAAGGATACCAGTGAATTTGCAATGGGGATGCTTCAGAAGCTGAGATAGTTTCTGAGGCTGCTCAATTCTGTGTGTGTGACTCCCTAGGCAGAGCTTTCAGAGAAAAATTATTTGTGTCTGAACGTAAAGAAGTGATGCTGTAATTACACAGCACTGTCTTGTACAGTGTAATAGCAGATGGTGGTCGATTTTGAGTGTAATGCGACCTTCTCTCTTACTTCTACACGTGGGCTACCGGTGAACCACTGTATTGGGAAGGAAAGTTAACTTATGCTCCTAAAAGTAGCTCAAAACACTGCTGTACTCCTCTTGGCCTCTTGATCTGCAAGGCCCATCTCCCTTCCAACCTCTTCTCATTTTTTCTTCCCCTTTCTCCACCACTTTTAGAATTGTAAAGTATTGTCATCACAAAACAAGATACTGTTATGGTTTTTTTTCTTCTGGTGTCCCTAGGTTTTTATAGCCCCATTCTAAATACCAGCAGCTTACTTTATTCCAAGGACTGCACTGCATCTAGTCTCCCTTGTGAGAGGATATTTGTGCCCTCAGCAGTCAGGAAAAAAAAAAAGAATGTACATGGCAATATTGTTATTTTTTATCATGGAGGTAAGGCTGTCTTTGTGTAAGTTATTGGATATATCCTTTACTGCATGCGTTATTCATGTTTGCCATGTAACAAAGTTTTATTAAACAGTAGAATAAGAGAAATGTTTTTCCTGAATTCTGAAAGCTGTGAATTAAAATCTGTGCTACTTCATTTCAACTTCAAACCAATCTTAAAGAATTGAATCATAGAATCATAGAATCACCAGGTTGGAAGACACCCACCGGTTCATCAAGTCCAACCATTCCTATCCAACACTAAACCATGTCCCTTAGCACCTCGTCCACCCGTGCCTTAAACACCTCCAGGGAAGGTGAATCAACCCCCTCCCTGAGAAGCCTGTTCCAGTGCCCAATGACCCTTTCTGTGAAAACGTTTTTCCTAATGTCCAGACTAAATCTCCCCTGGCAGAGCTTGTGGCCATTCCCTCTTGTCCTGCCCCATGTCACTTGGGAGAAGAGCCCAGCTCCCTCCTCTCTACAACCTCCTTTCAGGTAGTTGTAGAGAGCAATGAGGTCTCACCTCAGCCTCCTCTTCTCCAGGCTAAACACCCCCAGCTCTCTCAGCCGTTCCTCATAAGACCTGCTCTCCAGCCCCTTCACCAGCTTTGTTGCTCTTCTCTGGACTCGCTCCAGAGCCTCAACATCCTTCTTGTGGTGAGGGGCCCAGAACGGAACACAGGATTCGAGGAGCGGTCTCCCCAGTGCCGAGTACAGAGGGAGAAGAACCTCCCGGGACCTGCTGGTCACACCGTTTCTGATCCAAGCCAAGATGCCATTGGCCTTCTTGGCCACCTGGGCCACTGCTGGCTCATGTTCAGTCGCTGTCAACCAACGCCCCCAGGTCCCTCTCCTCCAGGCAGCTTTCCAGCCAGACTTCTCCTAGTCTGGAGCTGCTCAGGGTTGTTGTGTCCCAAGTGCAGGACCCCCCATTTGGCGTTGTTAAACCTCACACCATTGGTCTCAGCCCATGGATCCAGCCTGTTCAGATCCCTTTGGAGCCTCCCTACCCTTCAGCAGATCCACACATCCACCCAACTTAGTGTCATCCACAAACTTGCTAAGGGTGCACTCGATGCCTTCATCCAGGTCATTGATAAAGACATTGAACAGGGCTGGACCCAGAACTGAGCCCTGGGGGACACCACTTGGAACTGGCCTCCAGCTGGAGTTAACTCCATTTCCCACCACTCTCTGGGCCCTCCATCCAACCAGTTTTCCACCCAGGAGAGTGTGCGCCTGTCCAGGCCAGAGGCTGACAGTTTCCCAAGCAGAATGTTGGGAGAAACCGTGACAAAGGCTTTACTGAAGTCCAGGAAGACCACATCCACAGCCCTTCCCTCATCCAGCAGCCGAGTCACTTTGTCACAGAAGGCGATCAGGTTAGCTTGGCAAGTCTTGATAGCTCAGATCTCAGGCACATCCCACGGGACCAACAGGGCCTGGGCAAAGCTCTGTCTTCAAACAGCCTATCTTCCCAGTTTTGGGTAACCCAGGGAGCACAGCATGTCAGAAACAGCAGAGCAGGCAGAGATTTTAATTTGTCACAGAGCAGCCGGGGTGTAAGCTGAATGCGATTGTGAAATACACTGGGCCCTGGGAAGAGTGTGCAAGCTGTGCAGCTTTTCCAGGAGATTCCTTCCTGCTCTCTAAATGCTCGCTTCCCTGTGGAGACGACCATAGGAAGCTGAATTTCCTCGGAGCTAAGCACTACTACGGAGAGCACCGCTGCCTTTTGCCAAGGGCTCATTCTTCACACGAGTCAGTATCAGGAAAACCCTCCTCTGTACCAGGAGGGGCTCTGGGGGGAAGGTAGGTAGTACAGAGCCTGGAGAAGTAAGTGTAGGATCATCTGTGGGTTAGACAAATGGAAAAGTGAGTGCCAGGCCTGACAATATTTAAGAACGAAGCTGGTGAAGGGGCTGGAGAACAGGCCTTATGAGGAACGGCTGAGAGAGCTGGGGTTGTTTAGCCTGGAAAAGAGGAGGCTGAGGGGACACCTCATTGCTCTCTATAACTACCTGAAAGGAGGTTGTAGAGAGGAGGGAGCTGGCCTCTTCTCCCAAGTGATGGGAGACAGGACAAGAGGGAATGGCCTCAAGCTCCGCCAGGGGAGGTTTAGGCTGGACATTAGGAAAAAATTTTTCACAGAAAGGGTCATTGGGCACTGGCAGAGGCTTCTCAGGGAGGTGGTTGATTCATCTTCCCTGGAGGTGTTTAAGGCACGGGTGGACGAGGTGCTAAGGGACATGGTTTAGTGTTGGATAGGAATGGTTGGACTTAATGATCCAGTGGGTCTCTTCCAACCTGGTGATTCTATTATTCTATGATTCTATGATGGAGAAGCAAAGAATATAGCTTTTGTGATAAGAAATCCTTCCTCACAAACTTTTCTGGAGTAGTTTGAAAGGGGTCAGCAAAGGAGTCAGGTAAAAGCGATCCAGTTCACGTAGTCTGTTTGGAATTCCAAGAAGCTTTTGATAGATGCCCTGATGGGAGGCTTTTAAGGAAACTAAGTGCCTGTAGGAAAAGAAAAGAATGCTTATGTTTTTTAAATAATAAACAGATAGCAAGTGGGCAGTTACTTTTTACAATGAAAACAGGTTCCACTACAGAACTGTGTGCCAGTGCTTAAGACTGGCGCTGTTTAGTATCTTCACAATTTACATGGATAAAGGGATAAGTATCTGGATGACAAAAAATTGTGATATGATGTTAGTCAAAGAAGTTAAAGTGTTTGTTGAATTTCAAAACCCTCTCATCAGATCAGTGGAAATACCAGCTTATGAGTACCTTGAGTACAAGGAATTAAGGAAAGAATGGAAAGCAAGATAGGTCATCATTTTGCTGTTGCATGAACTCATGTTTTCCCTGTATCTGGCATAGGGCACATATTTCTATTTCCCTTCTTTCAGATAAAGGACTTAATTGCTGCAAATGGTTTAGAGAAGGCAATGAAATACAGGAATTTCTTCCATGTAAGAACCAACAGAAAGCTAGGACTCCTCTTGGCCTGGAAAAGAGATGCTCGAGAGACTATAATAGAGATTCGTAAAATCACTTGTGGATAGAGATGACTGACAGTATTCTATTACTTCCAATCACTTTTGATCCTTAAAGTTGGAGTAGTGAGGGAGTTACATTTCAGAATGGACAGAAAGAGGTGGTTCTTCATGCAGTAGGTGGAAGATCTATGGAACTCCTTGCAAAAGGATGCTGTGGATAAAAAATGTTGTGTGTCTTTGTCTGCACTGTCTTGGCTAGACTGGACAAGTGTTTGGAAACGTGGAACCCCTTGAGGGCTACTGAAAAGTCTGCCATATCAGACTTGGAAAGTTCCCTGAGCTAAAAGTCATCTGAGATTGGGAGGAGATAATATTCCCACATGCTACCAAGCATCAGGCACACTTCCTTTCCACTAACTCTTCCCTTAGCATTTGTTTACGGCCACTGAATGGTTATTACCATCACTTAAGCTGTCTGTGTGTTTCTTCTACTCCTCTCCTGCTGCTAAAGTCAAGAGCATTAGTTCCATCAAAGCAACGTGGCCTTCTGGCTTGTGTGCAGAAGAGGAAACTTTGACTTGTTGTTGCAGTGGTGAAATCAAGCAGTTCTGGTCATGCTTTTCTCATTATCAGCTGCAGATCTTTGAAAGTTGAGACAAGACTAGAGGGACAAGATAGACCCTTTAACAGAACCAGTGCAGCTGTTTATAGGAATACACACTTAAAATTCCTAGGCACATCGTGATTGTTAACAGTTACGGTATTTTTTCATCCTCCAGTACTTCAAGAAGCACATTTGAGTACTTAAATTGGGCCTACAGGAATGCTGGGGAGGGTCTCTTTATCAAGGAGTGCAGTGATAGGATGAGGGGGAATCGTTTTAAGGTGAAAGAGGGAAGAATTAGATTAAATATTAGAAAAAAAAATGTTTCCTGTGAGGGTGGTGGTGCACTGTCCCAGGTCGCCCAGTGAAGTTGTGGCTGCCCCATCCCTAGGGGTGTTCAAGGCCAGGTTGGATGAGGCTTTGGGCAACCTGACCCAGTGGAAGGTGTCCCTGCCCAGGGCAGGCGGGTTGGAACTGGATAATCTTTAAGGCCCCTTCCAACACAAACCATTCTATGATTTAATAAGAAAAGATCCAAACTCATCTTGGCATCTAAATGTTTCAGTACAGCTTGTGCTTTTTAATGTATTTTATCATTGAACCATTTGTTTTCGGTTTCAGTTTGTTTGTCTTCAACTAAGGAATTGATATACCAAACGTTATAAGGATCCTGACTGAAAGTGGAACTCTGAGAAGACCAAGCAGAGGCAGCACACAATGATATGGTAGTTAATAGAATGCAACAATATTTACTTTCTCTAAGTTTGAGATTGTTGTTTTACTTAATATGAACTCTGTTGCTGATTTTGCTATGTACACGATTTTGTACAGTGTTAATTAAATTAATAACTTATTTGGGGATTCTTGATACTTATTTCTACAGGTGTAATGTCTGTATTTGTGGAAAATTTGTAATGCTCATATTTATTCTTTCCATGTTAAAACTTCCTTTAAAACAGGTAACTTGTTTTTCTAAATATCTTTAAATACCAACATTAAATGCAGTCAGTCTGGTTCTAAGTTGAGAAGCTGATTTAAGGAGCCTAGATATTATAATTGGAAGCTTTAGCAAAGTCAGCAGAGGTTGGCCATGCGCTTACAAATTCAGGGACACATCCCCAGAGATCCAACCAGGCTATGGTTAAGTGGCACTGATGTGGTAACAGAAGTATCTTTTGTCTTCTCTTACCCCACCAGTATGAGAGTGACATGAAAGCTTCTCCTGTCCTTCTATTCAGACTCTTTTAGCATGAACTTTTTCCCAACGAAAATAGAGGTATTTTTGACTGAATGTAAAGGTCAGTGTATTAATGACTACTGCTTTTGCAGGATGATGAAAAATGTTTTGGATGGTTACAATTTAGTGTGCTTGGAGGGGAAAAAGAAGATTAAATATTACACTGAGTAATTGAAATGTGCTTCCTGCTTGTGATGTTGGATATCATTCTAAGGTTCTAATTAAAGCTTTGCAGCCAAATGCTGGTATAACATAGATGTGCTGGGGCCAGATGGTAAATGAATTATTTAATGTTAACTTACATTTTTTGGAGATCTGGATGGAATTGAGACTCCTTATCCTGATGGTTTTGCATCTCCATATCATGGAAACAAAGATGCCATGCAAGTAAGATACCAAAGAAAGCAACAAGAAAATTGGTTAGTTTTGTTCTATAAACAGACACAGGAATTAAAACACTTCAGTGATGATTGAAGAAACTTAGAAACCAAAATGCTGCTTTACACACACAGAATCACTTAGTCAAAAAAGACCCACCAGATCATCAAGTCCAACCATTCCTATCAACCATTAAACCATGCCCCTCAGCACCTCGTCCACCCATGCCTTAAACACCTCCAGGGAAGGTGAATCAACCACCTCCCCGGGCAGCCTCTGCCAGTGCCCAATGACCCTTTCTGTGAAAAATTTTTTCCTAATGTCCAGCCTAAATCTCCCCTGGCAGAGCTTGAGGCCGTTCCCTCTTGTCCTGTCCCTCATCACTTAGGAGAAGAGGGCAGCACCCTCCTCTCTACAACCTCCTTTCAGGTAGTTGTAGAGAGCAATGAGGTCTCCCCTCAGCCTCCTCTTCTCCAGCCTAAACAACCCCAGCTCTCTCAGCTGCTCCTTGTAAGACTTGTTCTCCAGCCCCCTCACCAGCTTTGTTGCTCTTCTCTGGACTCGCTCCAGAGCCTCAACATCCTTCTTGTGGTGAGGGGCCCAGAACTGAACCCAGGATTTGAGGAGCAGTCTCACCAGTGCCGAGTACAGAGGGAGAAGAACCTCCCTGGACCTGCTGGCCACGCCGTTTCTGATACAAGCCAAGATGCCATTGGCCTTCTTGGCCACCTGAGCACACTGCTGGCTCATGTTCAACCAACATCCCCAGGTCCCTCTCCTCCAGGCAGCTTTGCCGCCAGACTTCTCCTAGTCTGTAGCTGCTCAGGGTTGTTGTGCCCCAAGAGCTGGACCTTGCATTTGGCCTTGTTAAACCTCATGCCATTGGTATCAGCCCAGCGGTCCAGCCTCAAGATCACCTGTTCCATGACTTTCCCTGGCACTGAGGTCAGACTGACAGGCCTGGAGTTCCCTGGATCCTCCCTGCGACCCTTCTTGTAGATGGGCACAACATCAGCCTCCAGTCCAGTGGAACTTCCCCAGTCAGACAAGACCAGCAGTCTTGTAGATGGTAGAAAGGGGTTTGGCCAGCACGTCTGCCAGCTCCCTCAATACTCTCGAGTGGATCCCATCTGGCCCCATAGACTTGTGAGTTTCTGATTGGCCAAGCAAGCCTCTAACCACTTCCTCTTGGCTCATGGGAGCTTTGTTGTGCTCCTCAGGATCCTGGGTATGTACATACAGGGAACAACTTTCCTTACTATTAGAGTCTGAGGGAAAGGAGGCATTAAGTACCTCAGCCTTGTCCTCAGCCTGTGGCACAGTTGTTCCCTTTGCATCCAATAAGGACTGAATATTCTTCCTGGTCCTCCTTTTACTAGCACAGGGAGGAATGAGATCATGAGCTGACAGAACCCACAAGTACTGGAGGCCCCGCCATGGAGATTTAACTCCAAGCAATGGCTGAGCAGAAGCAGGCAAGAACAGATCTCCTTGCGCAGAGTCTGGGAGAGAGGAGTGGCAGGGGTGAGACCCAGCGGAGGGTCCCTGGGGAGCAGGACCTCCAGCCCCTCTGTCCACCAGCTCAGAGCTCGCAGGCAGCATGGGGTTAAGCTCCATCAGTGCAGCCACTGTTGGCTGTGTCAGACCCACAGGTGGAGGACCCAGAGCAAGCGGAGCAGCATTTCAGCCCCAGCTCTTCCCCCCAAACTGCATTTCAGCCCCAAACTCCATCTCCCTCCTGCAGTGCAGCCACATACACTGTTACGTGCTGGGTCTAAAGCCAGACCTTGGTCTGAGAGCAGCACAGTGACAGTGCAGGCCCTGGAGGAGCAGGCATCCTGCAGGGGAGCGCAAAGGGCACCAGGCAGAGCCTCACCTTGGAGATGCTGGTCTCGCTTGTGTCCTTCTCCAGCTGCCCCAGAGGCTGCTCACAGTCCCCAGCTGCAGGGCCTTCAGAGGGACAAGTGGCTCAAGCCCTGTGCCAGGACCTCCACCCTGTTCCTTCTTTGCTGGGGACACCAGGCTCTGGGTGCTCCCCAGGAGAAGCGTCGTGTTATGTCCCAGCACCTGGACAGGCGGGTCCTGCAGCCCCAGGTGCTGGAGCACGGCCTGCGGGAGGCTGTGCAGGTCCCCAGAGTTGATGAGACCAGGAGAAGAGAGGGCAGCATCCAGCATCTGGGACAGAGTGAGCACAGCCATGGCCGCTGCCCTGCCTGGAGCCACGGCACTGCCCCCACGGAGGGGACAGGAGCCTTTCTGCCTAGAGACCCACACATAGCAAAGGACTTGTATCCTATGGCAGCGCCCTGTCCCTGCACGGGGGTCACCGTCCCCCTGCTGCCGGACAGGGCTGTGCAGGGCACCTGGCAGGGCCGGACGCCCAAGTCCCCATGTCCCACCCAGCAGGGCAATGCCAGCACCCATCTCCCCCATCCCACCCGTGGTGCCGGATGCTACTTGTATTAGGCACCAGAGAATCCACAGAGAGGAGCCGGCAAGGCCAAAGGAATCGAGTGTCATGGCTCTTGCTGAGCTGAGATGCTGCCGGCCTGGGAGCAAGCACTAAGGGATTTAGTGAGGGCATTTAGGGTAAAAAATCACATATGGGGGAGTTTGAAGCAAAATGTAAGAGTATTTGAGGTGAAAGACATGGTTTGGGGGAAGTTGGGGAAGAGATTTGGGGTGTAAAGAGTCTTAGAGATGTGGTCAGGTAAAAGTTGCATTTTGGGGGATTTTGTGAGGGGATGTGGGGTAAAACAATCAAATTTTGGGGCAGTTTGAGGGGAAACGTGAGAAGATTTGAGGTGAAAGTCATGGTTTTGCGGGGTTTGAAAGGCATTGGGGTGTAAAGTCATCCTCTGGGCGCATTTGTGAGGAGATGTGTGGTAAAAGTTGGATTTAGAGGGAGTTTGTAACGGGACTTGGGGTAAAAATCATATTTGGAAGGAGTATGAGTGGAATTTTGAGAATATTTGAGGGGAAAGATATAGTTTGGGGGTGATTGGAAAAGAGATTTGGGGTGAAAGTCGTCTTTTGGAGGGAATTGTGAGGAGATTTGAGGTGAAGGTTGCATTTGGGGGATTTACAGAGGGAATTTGGGGTAAAAAAATCATATTTGGGGGACTTTGAAGGGAAATTTCAGAGGATTTGAGGTGACAGCCTTGGTTTGGGGGAATCTGGGGAAAGGATTTTGGGCTTTTGTAAGGAGATTTGTGGTACAATTTGTGTTTGGAGGGATTTTATGAGGGGATTTGGGGTAAAACAACCGTATCACGGGGCAGTTTGAGTGGAAACGTGAGAAGATTTGAGGTGAAAGTCATGGTTTTTGGAGAGGGTGGGGAGGGCTGTGGGGTGATGTGGGTGACTTGCAGTTTTGGTGAGTTTGAGAGGAGATTTGAGGTGAAAATCACCATTTGGGGGAGCTAATGAGGGGGTCTGAGCTAAACAAAATCACATTTGGGGAGCATTTGAGGGGAAATTAGAAAAGGCTTGAGGTGAAATTAGACATTTGGGGGAGCTTGGGGAAGGGACGGGGGGCAATAGTCATCTTTTGGGTCTATCAGTGAGGAGATTTGCGGTGAAGAGGAAGGAGGAGGAGGAGGGGAGGAAGAAGGGTCCGAGGCGGGGGGCAGCGAGGCGGGGCCCCCCCGCAGCCCCCGGCTCAGCGACGAGGAGGAAGAGGACGAGGAAGAGGAGGACGAGGAGGAGGAAGAAAGCGGCAGCGACGCCTCCAGTGACTGAGGGTTCGGGGAGGAAACCCGGGAATCGGGGACTTTGGGGGCAACGGCCCCTCCCCAGGGCAAAATTCTTCGAGATTGGGGCAAAATACAAGGATGTGGGGGCAAAATCCTGGAAACCGGGACAAAATTCATGGGATCGGGGAATTTTGGGAGCAAAATTTATGGAATTTGGGACAAAATTCATGGCATTTGAGAATTTTGGGGGGCAAAATTTGTGGAGTTTGGGGCAAAATACAAGGATTTGGGGGCAAAATTTGTGGAATTTTGGACAAAATACAAGGATCTGGGGGCAAAATCCTGGAAACCAGGACAAAATTCATGGGATCGGTGTTTGATGGGAACGGTTGGACTCGATGATGCGGTGGGTCTCTTCCAACCTGGTTGTTCTGTGATTCTGTGATTCTGTGAAGGTTGCGTTTTGGGGAGCTGGAGGGGGGGGTGAGGGGACTGAGGCGAGATCTCTAGCAGAAACGTTCTCCTCTGAGGGCGGAGACGCGCTGGCCCGGGCTGCCCAGCGAAGCCTTGGCCGCCCCATCCCCGGAGGGGTCCGAGGCCAGGCGGGGGGGCTTGGAGCCCCCGCTCCGGTGGGAGGTGTCGGTGCCCGCGGCGGCAGGAACCGGGCGGGCTCCGAGCTCCCTCCCGGGGCGGCGCCGCTGCGAGGGGCGGGGGGGGGGCCTCTCGGCCATCCCAGACTCGCCCAGCAGGGGGCGCTGCGTGCGCACTGCGGCCCGGACGGGAGGACATGGCTGCCCCCGGCCTCACCGCGGGGCTCCTTGAAAACGCCCCCAGAAGATCGCGTTCACCCCGAATCCCTCCCACAAACCCCCCTAAGCCGTGCCTTTGACCTCTGAGCTCATGACAAATGCCCCTAAAAGATGACTTGCACTACTAAATCCTTCCCCAAACTCCAAAAACTCATGCCTTTCTCCTCTGATCTCCTCACAAATGCTCCAAAAGTTGGCTTTAACCCCATATTCATTCCCCAAACTTACCCAATACGTGCCTTCACCTCTGATCTCCTCACAAATGCCCTAAAATATGACTCTCACCCCAAATCCCTCCCACAAACTCCCCTTATCCATGCCTTTCACCTCAAATCTTCTCAAAGAAAAGGGAGTTTGGCGCTGTCCTGGGCTTTCAATCTTTTTTTAATTTCCTTTCCTAATTAAGGCTTTTTTGGGAAGTTTTTCAGAAGCGGCCAAGCATGTGCTCCACGCCCATGGCAGCCTGGGAGAAGGAGCTTGGTTCCTTCTTTCGGCATTGGTCACAGACTCCCAGGAAACCGCATCTTTAGGCTGACAGTGCGTTCAGAAGCAAATGTATCTATGAGAGCCAGGCAGGCAGCGGGGACCCCTTTTTCTGTGAGGAAGGTGTTGGCCCCAAAGAGTCTCTGTGAGGCCTCTGGCTTTTTCTGGCAAGCCCCGCCTTTCAGAAGACATCCAAGGGAAGGGGAATACTAAGCAAGGAGTAGCACAGGAATGATAATTGTGCTCCTGACCTGTGGAGATTGAGGGATTGCAGCCACCTAAGTCCTGGTAGGCAATGAGACTCCCAGGGAATCATGAGTGCTGGCACCAATGCTTTCCCCACAGGACTGAGCAGCTCTGCTTGTGCTTCTGGTCTGAGCTACCACAACGCTGTCTTTTGTCTGAGGGCATCTCTTGTGTCTCACTCACAAGGGGTTATCATGAGAAGTGCCTCCAGCCTGCAAGGACGCTTTCTGCCAAGACACTACCTGGCCTGAAGGCAGAAGAGGAGAAAGGGGAGGCAGCCCTGGCAGTCAAGCCCCCAGAAAGGTGAGAAGTGTGGAGAAGCGCGCCAGTGCAGGAGTGTGCTCTTGTCCTTGAGTTAGTGATATGTTGTTTTGGACATGCTGTTGTATCAGCACTGGGGGGCTCTTTGGATGTTTTCCCGGGGACAATTGCTTGTGGAACGAGTGTGCAGCAGCAGCCATGCCTTCTTACTAGCGTTTCTCTCTCTCTCTGCTGTATTGCTGGGCATTTCTGTTTCCACACACCAGTTTGGCAATCTAACAGCACCCAGTCACATAGCCATGTCCTTAACAAGGATAGAAAACCGCATATGCAAAAACGGAAATCACCTCTGCCTTGCACAAGGGCAGGAGGTTCCACAGAGAACCGGAGAGGCTAGGTTCAACCTGGTTTGCACCAAACACTCATTTGAGTATGAACATATCAACTGAGGCATCTTTGAAGCCACTGATGCTCCAGTCCCCACCCCTTTTCACGCAGCTTCATCCAGTTCCTCCTCCAGTGACCTCACAGCTAATTGAGGGATCCTGCCTTTCATTCCTGACCGGTGTTGCTGCTCTGCAGTGCTGCTCTAGTGTGTGCTTGTGTGGGTCCTTTTGATTGTGGAGGTCAGTGGGGTAGAAATAATGAAAACAGCTAGCTGAATGTGTTGGACTTGAGTGAGGCAAAGGAGATGGTGAGACCCCAAGTTCCTACTGCTCCTCCAAATCTGTTTGCAATGCGGTTCCTTGCACAGCACCACCACAGCTGGCTAAGCTGTCAGATTCACCTGAAGACGGCAGACTAAATAGAAAAAATGAAGCATGCATCCAGCAAGGAGAGGTCATGCTGAAAGATTTCATCCCAGCATGGTTAAGACCAGGTTGGATGGTGCTTTGAGTAAGCTGGTGTGGAAGGTGTCCCTGGCCATGGCAGGGGCTGGAACTGGACAGGATTTAAGGTCCCTCCTCACGCAAACCACTCTGCGATTCCATGGTTTCCTGGGTCAGCTGCAGCCTAAGGTGGCACCGTAAGGACATGAGATGCATATGGCTCTTTTCTAAAAGCTTGGACTTAGAGAGTGTCAAGACCTCTATGAAGAAGGAGTTGAGAGTTCACATTTCACATCCCAGTAGTGCTCACGTACATGTGACTGCATGCTGCGAAGCGTCCACTCCGAACGATCGAGCTCCAGGTGCCTTTTTTGCTGGCTTTCTTCTTGCAAGTATTCGCTGTTGAGAGCAAATCAAAATAACTCTTTGCCTCTAAAATGCAGGTCAAAAAAAACAGAGCTGCTGTAGGATCACGGGGAGCTGAGCGGCAGGCCAGCACTGCGTCAGAGCATCCTTACAGCAGCTGATTTAAGGCTTTCAGAGGAACAATCCAAGTCTTAAATTTACAGCCATAATGAGAGGCTGCGAGTTAAAGTTTACTAGTCAGGAATGAGACCAGTGATTCCAACAGAGGCTTCCACAAAAGCATAAGCTCACTCCTTAAAGCCCAGTTGCATTTGCTCCTAACAGGGTCAGTACAGGTGGCACCAGGCTAGCAGAAATTATAAATTACCCGTTTAAACTTCAGGAAAAAAATTCGAGGAATAACACCTACCTCTGCAAATTGGCCTGTGGTCACTCCAGGCAGCCAGCACATCTGTCAGCGTATCTCTGACAAGTGATGCTTTTACAACCTTACAGCACATAATTGTCTTCACAGGAAAACTGTATGTTTGCACCCACCCTAGGAGAAAAATGAGAGGAAGGAGAAAAGAATTATAACATACTTTAAATATCTCTCTGCCAAAATGAACATAAATGTCACCAAATGACAATATTTCTAGGTCCAAACAAAAAATTAAGGGTGAGAAATTCTGCTCCATCATTACTATATTCATAAGAAACAACAGACACTATAAAGAAAAGGTCTACCATTTAGTTTGTCCACCTTTTAAAGAAGTAAAACCAGGAATATAAAGCAATGGTAATACTAAGATAATTTCAGTAAATTGTAATAATTCATTAAATATTCCTGATCTTTTTGAAATTTCCTGTTAAAACACATGCTAAATGATAACTATTATTAGAATGGAGATTGAGTGTTACACTTATAACTTTGAAATGTGTCTCTTTCAAATGATTCGTAACCTTTTTTTATGATAACTTTTTTTTTAATAACGTTGACCAATATTTATGAGGAATTACAAAAAAAGCATGTGGTTCCTGCGTATCTTAAAAAGAGCTTTTCTAAGTACTATTTACATTTCTGCTTCAATCTATTATTAGTGACGTTCTTTGTTCCCCATCATAATAAATTGATTTTGTCGTAACATTTCTTGAATTTTTAAAACCCTGTCCCCTCGAGGAGCCAAGCAGGGAGCCCAGATGAGCTCAGCAAACGCAGGGGTCGCCAGCACCACGGGTGAGAGTCCTCTTTGCCTGTAACGTGGCCACGTGTGCTGCATCTCAGTGACGGAGGCTGACAGTGCTGGCTCCTCCCCATCACAGCCACCTTTCTGCTTGTGTGTTGTCAGGTGCCTTAGCTAACAGCAACGAGAGTTACTGCCTCCATAACCGGGAAACCACCACCCCTCCTTAACCACTACTGCATAGCCTAAAGAGGAAAATTTGTGTGCCTACTACCCATCCAAATAAAGTATTTGAAAAATAACTAAAAGCCTTATCAGTCACCTTGAGGTGATCACAGTGCTGCTCTCATCGGACACCTCTTACAGCAGCTGCTGGTGGATGATCTCCCAGACCATCCTCTTTCTGAAGTATGGCATGTCACTCTGGAAAGAAAAGGAAAAATCCTTTAAACACAAAGACAATGCAGAAAATAGGCACAAACATCTAACAGGGGAAAACACACTTCTCCAGAAGACATAAGGGCCAGGTATCCAAACCCCACCACCTGTGGCATCGCATGAAGTGAAGTAGGTAGCAGACACCAGATATAAGGATAGAGAACACAGCTCTGCCCTTCCAAGGCCACCGTGGAGCTCCAACCCCACCAGCTACGCACCAACACCAGAGCAAGGGATAGAACCACCATCCCTGCTCCAGGCACAATCAGCAGCTGCTGTGGAACTCGGGACCCGATGCAATGGCAGGAAGATGCCACGGGAGGGTTAGGTTGAGTACGGGGAGAAGGTTCTTCCCCAAGAGGGTGGTGGAGCTCTGGAACAGCTCCCAGGGAAGCAGTCACAGCCTGACAATATTCCAGAAGGCTTTGGCCAATGCCCTCAGCCCCACGGTGGGAATGTTGGGGTGTCCTGTGCAGGGACAGCACTTGGACTCAATAAGCCTTGTGGGTCCCTTCCAGCTCAGGACAGTCTAGGAATCTCTAACATTCCCTGGCTCTTGTATCTGAGCAAAGACGTCTGGAGACAGTTTGAACTCCCACTCACCTGTGTAAAAGTTAATGGTCTGTCTCGGCTGATGTAATCTGCATACTTGCATACAAAAACTCCACAGTCATCTCCATTTTCTTGCTGAGGGATTTCCTAATGAATGCAAAGAAGCAGAATTTTCCAATACCGTAAAAGAGAGGCAGTTTGGAAGCACTACTTGTTACCCATCCTAACAGACACTTGGGACAATCCATTCACCATCACACAACTCAAGGAACAGACCTGATTGACCACACATCAGCTCTTCACTTGGGTGTTACAATCCAAGTTCCTGGCAGGCTGAGAAGGAAGAGCAGCCTCCTAGGAAAGATGCCCTCCCTGCTCCGGCAGACCCAAGATACAGGAGTTAAATTCTCTCTCTCCACAATTTTAGAAGAGACTAAGTAATCATGGAATGGTTTGGGTTGGAAGGGGCCTCAAAGCCCACCCAGTCCCACCCCTGCCTTGGGCAGGGACACCTCCCACTGGATCAGGCTGCTTCAAGCCCCATCCAGCCTGGCCTTGAACACCTCCAGGGATGGGGCAGCCAACACTGCGCTGGGCAACCTGGGCCAGGGCCTCACTGCCCTCATCATGAGGAATTTGGATTGCACATTAGGACTAAAATCTTCCCCTTTCCAATTTAAAGCCATCCCCCCTTGCCCTATCGCTCCATGCCCTTGGTAAGCCCCTCCCCAGCTTTCCTGGAGCCCAACTCAGGGAAACACCCGCTCAACCCTCTGCTTTGTCACACACCAGGACTCGTGCTCCCAACCAGAATAATTACCCCAAATTCCAAACACATTTCCAAAGCCTGTGTTCACCAACAAGAGCTAAACTGATTAAGTTTGTCTTGGGAAGTGGGGGCAAGGTCAGATTCACCTGAACACGGCAGAATAAATAGAAAAAATGAAGCATGCATCCAGCAAGGAGAGGTCATGCTGAAAGATTTCATCCCAGCATGGTTAAGACCAGGTTGGATGGTGCTTTGAGTAAGCTGGTGTGGAAGTGTCCCTGGCCATGGCAGGGGCTGGAACTGGACGGGATTTAAGGTCCCTCCTGACACAAACCACTCTGCGATTCCATGGTTTCCTGGGTCAGCTGCAGCCTAAGGTGGCACCGTAAGAACATGAGATGCATATGGCTCTTTTCTAAAAGCTTGGACTTAGAGAGTGTCAAGACCTCTATGAAGAAGGAGTTGAGAGTTCACATTTCACATCCCAGTAGTGCTCACGTACATGTGACCGCATGCTGCGAAGCGTCCACTCTGAACGATCGAGCTCCAGGTGCCTTTTTTGCTGACTTTCTTCTTGCAGGTATTTGCTGTTGAGAGCAAATCAAAATAACTCTTTGCCTCTAAAATGTAGGTCAACAAAAACAGAGCTTAAATTTACGGACAAAATAAGAGGCTGCGAGTTAAAGTTTACTAGTCAGGAATGAGACCAGTGATTCCAACAGAGGCTTCCACAAAAGCATAAGCTCACTCCTTAAAGCCCAGTTGCATTTGCTCCTAACAGGGTCAGTACAGGTGGCACCAGGCTACCGTGTATTTGGCAGCGAGGCTGTGTGTGCGTGTGTGTGGTGGGAAGGTGGCAGAACCCAGGTACCCAAGGCCCTGACTGGAGGGGACTGTGTGGTACAAGCTAAGTAGCCAATGTCACACGACTCACAGCAAGGCAAAGATTCCTGCTTCGTTATCTAAAAGAAATGTGGAAACTTGCAGTTGTGTTCCAGTGACAAGTTTGGACAAGGTCCAAAAGCCTTCTGATAATTCACAACTTGAAAGCCGCACCAAAGCCATTACTTACAATAGAGTTTCACAGATCTCGTTCTTTCTTTTTACTGCTGCAGAATCAAAATATTTGATTGTCTTTTTTCTTATGTCGATGACCTGTGATTACAAAGGGACTGTCAGACAAAGCACAAACTTCCACTGCACACACGTCAAAACAGACACGGCTTTTGTCACCAGGTTTCTCTCCCTGTCCAATTCCAAACGAAAAACCAGTTCGACTCACCGCAAGAGTAAAATGGCAGTTCATGAAGACAGGTACAAACACAATATGCTTTGTGAAGAGATTAACATCTTCGGTATATTTCTTCACTGCTGCATATCCACGAGTAGCTAGTTTGCAATAGAAGTAAATAGTAAAAGCTTGAACTGCAGGATACTCTTCCTTCTTGCTTCTTTCAGTGACAAGGTTCAAGTAAAAATGAATGATCTGTACCATAAAGAGTGAGCTTGAGATGTAAAACAAGACACTAGCTTACCAAAAGAATGATACAGCAACAAGGGCCATGAGGCTTTGCGCCGGATGAAGATATCGTCATGCTTTGGTCAGTTTTACCTGAGCACTGAGCCAGCGAGATCTCTTCAGCCTCCAGATGTCAAGACGAATGATGTCCATTTTGAAGGCACTGCTAAGGACATCATTTGGATTCCCGCGGCTAAATGCGGCCTCGATCTCTCTCTCCATGGCCTAAACCAAACAATTAAATGGGGAAGGACTCATGAAATGGAGTAATGAGCACACTAACAAGCTTTCAGCTGCAAGAAAGCCTGCAATGAATCTCAGGCACTAGCTTTTTGCTAAGTTAGTAACAGCACTTCATTGTCAGTTCAGCACCCCAACTTTCAACTTCACAGCCCAGCTTTGCCCCAGTTTGTTTCCACAAAAGGAAGCCGATAGCCAACATGTGGACACCAAACACACTAAAGGAGCTGAAAAATTAACAGAAGTAGAGAGAACCCTTTTCCCACGTGATGCTGCAGCTCTCGCCATGCTGAGGGTTACGTAAGGTAAACTGAGGCAGCTACACTGGAGTCATGCAACCACAAGTCCACGCTGTGCATCCAGCTATCTGCAAGATGGATGTTGCCATCTAAGCCTGCGTAAGAAATGCAAATAGACCACTAGGTCCCCTTCTTGGTTGCATCTGGGCTGGCAAATTAAGCACAACACCTGGTTTTCCTTCTACTGAGCAGAATTTGTAAACCCTTGGAAAGGACAAGTTAGCCTCTGCCTTTCTCCTCAACAGGCAAAACCAGAGGTGGTCAATTAGGTCAGCACTCCAAAGAATAAAAGCAGCCAAAATTCAGGTAAAAAGGGGAACCTGGACTCCCACTCCCCGTTGAACAGTGTAACTAAGATAACTCCTCCAGCCACTGCAATGCTCAGCACACACAAAGGGCTCTGCGGGGTCCTGAGCGCCCACAGGCAGCTCTGTGGGACCCTGAGAATGCACCCAAGATGCTCAGCTGACCCCCAAGCAATGCAGCGCTATGGATCAGCCAAAGCTCAGTTTTCAGGTTCCACCAACACAATAGGATAGGACAAAATCATTTAAGAGGCTCTGCCTCTTAACCAGGTGAATCGGGTTAGCACTGCTGTGTTGTTAAGCCTGGCCTAGCTTTTGTCCTGGTAGCAGAAGCCCCATAAACTCTTAGGTGAGCTCTACTGAAGGAGCACGTAAGCATATTAAATCCTTAAAAATCAGCTTTACTGCTGACACTAGCACTGTGTCCTGTCTAACAAACCATCAGCTATGGTACCTCTGTGATTGGAGGAAAGTCGTCTCCTTTTTTTCCCAGGTCTGGGGATTTGTTTGCTTCAACCTCAAGGGTGGGTGATTTTCTGCATGGAACAGATGCTGGATGTAACTCGTATAACCCATCTCCTGAGATGTCGGATCCATTCTGGTTCTGTTGGGCAAAAGGACATTAAGTGAGCAAGGAAACACACTTTTTTGATAGGTGATAGTGCAGAAAATCTTGCTGATGTATAAAATTGGAAGGATTTTTGTACACACATCCAGCCAGCAAACTGCAAAGTTACTTTTTATTGAAAATAAAAGCGTGGAGAAGAGAAAGAGCATAGTGCTTGTGATAGTCCAGAAACTAAACAAAGGACAGCCGGAACCCCTTGGTGATAGCACTACTTCTCACACATTCCCTCTTTCCCTGAGCAAACCAATCGCCACAAACACATTACTCACTCAGCAATATGTGAGTGAGGAGGACGAGCATTTCTGATCACAAAGAGCTGCATTTGCTTAAGAAGTGAAATCACGAATAACACAAACTTACCTCTGCAGCGGCAAGCTGCCCTGGCCTCCCATCCTCCACAGTGTTTTCCACCCTGTGAGGTGAGGGAGAGAAAAAGAGAGAGGAGTGAGCTATGTATCCGTACTGTCCCATGGAATTGTTCTGGATAAGAGACACACGCAGAGCTAAATGACAGGAGAACAGTGATTACAAGAGACACTACCTGGTCACATCTCCTCTCGGAGGCACCTGTGAGCTGCAAACATCTCCATCTTTGAAACCTGCACAGAAAAGCAGTCTTATGAGAACAAGAAGCCAGCTTTCATTTACCATCAGATGCACAAAGTCCTCGCTTCCTGGGTGATAAATACAAAAAAACACTGGTAATGACGACTGCACCGTCAGGAAGTTTGAACTTGGGCAGTTTCATAGAATATCATAGAATTGTTTGGTTGGAAAACACCTTTGAGATCATCAAATCCAACCCATTCCCGTCCACTCCTAAACCAGATCCCTGAGCACCTCATCTCTGAGCAGCCTGGTCCAGTGGGAGGTATCCCTGCCCATGGCCGAAGGGTGGGACTGGATGGGCTTTAAGGTCCCTTCCAACCTAAACTATTCCATGATTCTATGAAACGCAGAGCACTAACACAGTGCTGGCACCAAAGGAAACCACCAGTCAGCAAACCACTTTAACGAGCCCACTCTGCAGAAGGGAACTCCTTCAGCAGTTACCCATCTTAGGCTCACTAACTGTACCTGCTGTGGTACCGTGCAGTCAGCTGACATCGTTCCGAAGCTCTGCTGTCACTGAAATAGTCACGCACAGCACTAGAAATGGACTAAAGGCTCACAACTCCCAGTCAAGCAAGGGGTGCCTGAGGGCGAGCAGCAATATATCGCACTCCGCTGCTGCAAACAGCCACGTGCTGTGACGTTCTGCATGGGGCAGACTCACATCTGCAGCCATAAACATCACTGGCACAATAATGTGTCTTGAGGGCCAGTTTGAACAGTTTTTCAGTACACCAAAATTCTTCCAAAGGCATTTTAGTCAGTAGCTACTGTTGGGGGTGGTGCTGTCCTCCTCTTTCTTTCCCAACTCCCCACCCCCTGCCAAAAAAAAAAAAAATCACTAGGATTTACAAGCTGAAATTAGCATTTAAAACAATTTCTTCTGGCAAGCCAATGGTGGACATAGAACTGCAGTACTGCCCCCAAGGCAGCTCTTGCACCAAGATGACGAGATAAACGCCCCAGTGCAGAGACAACGCAAGGATGCAGGGAAGAATTCATATTCAAGCATTGCCAGACGCAACCTAGATGTCGTGACTTCAACACTCTAAGCTCAGAGGGTGGAGCTGCACCTCACACACAGCAGGCCTCACACACAGCAGGGTGAAGAAGAAATGCTAGAGTTCCCTCCACTACAGGAAACCTAAGGAAAAAGGGGCACATTAAATCCTCGTGTCACATGCAGTACCTGTCCTTGCCTTCTTTGCTGGTGGCTCATCAGCACTGTCCGACGGAGCTCTGAGGAAAGAACACGGAACACAGTTTCACAACTGCACATAACCTTCCAAGACACTGACTGCCCTCCACAGTGCCATGTTTCCAAAGGGAGGTTCCATATCGCCAAGGTCTCCCCTCTCCGTGCACCCCTGATCATCCCGGAGCAGCCACTGGCCCGGTGGGCCACATAACACAGCTAGCTGGCTGTGTTGGAGTTGAGGGAGGCAAAGGAGATGGTGAGAGCCCAAGTTCCTACTGCTCCTCCAAATCTGTTTGCAGTGTGGTTCCTTGCACAGCGCCACCACAGCTGGCTAAGCTGTCATGTAAGAGGCAAATGACCACTGGTGTGTTTTGAACCTTGGCTTCAAAGGACTAGGAGGTGCCTTAACGAGGTAGGAAGCTTAAATGAAGATTACAGCAAGTTCCTTCTGTTTCTGTATGTTGTTTTGTTTTGTTTTTCCTGAGGTTTTAATTTTGGCAAACTGCTCTTTGTCTAAATTCTGGTGATCCCTCTGCTTATATTTGAAGAAGTTCCAGTCTTTAGAGCACTGTGTTTTATTGGAGACTTGGATGCTGAAGGTGCTCAGATAATTATACTGCTCTAGCTAGGGGGGATGAGAGGCCCAAGCCCCCGTGTCCCACCCAGCGGGGCAGTGCCAGCACCCATCTCCCCCATCCCACCCGCGGTGCCGGATGCTGCTCACGGCCCGGGTGCCGTCACGGGTAGGAGGTGGTGGCAGGGCAGGCAGTGGCAATGGGCGCGTGGGTGCCTGGGGAGGGGAGAGAAAGGCTGGGTTTGCTCTGGGGGCACATGGATCGCAGGCAGCAGCGAGGGGGCAGGCACTGCCCTGTAGGGAGTTACTGCATTTGCAGGGGGAACCGTGGGGGGTTGAGCCTGGCTTATTCCCCACCACCCTAACACGGTTCCTCCCGGCTGGATGCTTCCAGATTCAATGGGTTTGGAGCAGGGAGAATGATGTTTGTGGGCTGGGCATCAGCTCAACCTCATATTAGCCACCAGAGAATCCACAGAGGGGAGCCGGCAAGGCCAAAGGAATCGAGTGTCATAGCTCTTGCTGAGCTGAGATGCTGCCGGCCTGGGAGCAAGCACTAAGGGATTTAGTGAGGGCATTTAGGGTAAAAAAGATGGCGTTCACCCCGAATCCCTTCCCCAAATTCCCCTAACCCATGCCTTTCATCTCTGATCTCATGACAAATGCCCGTAAAATATGACTTTCTCCCAAAATCCCTTCCCCAAAGTTCCCTAACCCACGCTTTCACCTCTGATATCATCGCAAATGCCACAAAAGATTACTGCAACCTAGGGAGGGGGCACAAACCCTGGGGTGTGGGGGAGGGGGTCAAAAAGAGGGTGATGGAGGGGGAAAAATGGAGGGCTAGAAGTATTTTGGGGGCAGGAGGGGGCTGGGGGGGCTGGGGGGGCCAAAAGGGGGAGTTTCTGGGTGCTGGGGGAACAGAAAAAGGGTGCTGGGGGGGCAAAAAGGGGGTGCAAGGAGTATTTGGGGAGCAGGGGAGGGGGTTATGGGGCTGAGGGGTCAAAAAAGCAGGTGGGATGGGGGGGTCTGACATGCTGCCCTCCGCAGGGCTCACTCTGGGCTGTGGAACCTCTTTCCCAGAGTCTGGACTGGCTGGGACCCCCCTGCAGGGCTGTGGGAGCCACTGCCAGAACTGACTCTGCCTCAGCCGCCACCAGGTGGGTAAGACCCGACCGCCCCGGGACCCCCTGGACCCTTTTGTGCCCAAAAATCCACCTTTTCTGCCCGAAAACCCGCCTTTTGTGCCCCCATATCCACCTTTTGTGCCCCTAAATCTTCCTATTGTGCCCCAAAGCCCACCCCTGCAACCCAAAATCCATTTGTGTCCCCAAATCCACCTTTTCTGTCCCAAAACATATCCCCGTGCCCCAATTCCTGCCTCCTGCCCCCCATTCACCCCCACAGGAACCACAATTGCCCCCCCCAGATTCCCTCCAGGAACACCAATTTCCCCCCAGTTGCCCCCCAGCATATCCCAAACGCCCTTGCCCCCCCCATTTGTCCGCAATTGCCTCCCAGTTTCCTCTCAAGAACCCCAGTTGCCTCCCCTTCCCCCCCAAGTGCCCCCCAGGAACCCCAGTTACTCCCCAATTGCCTCCCAGTTGCCCCTCAAGAATCCCAATTCCCCCTCAGACCCCACCCAGGAACCCCAATTCCTCCACTAATTGCCCCCTAGTCCCCCCACAGATGCCCCCCCCCCCAGATGCTCCCCTAACCCCCCAGTTGAGCCTCAGGAACCCCAATTCCCCGCCAACTGCCTCCCAGTTGCCTCTCAGGGACCCCAATTGTCTCCTCAGGTCCCCTCTCCAGTTGCCCCCAGTCCCCCTAAATTCCCTTGCCCCACCCCAATTGCCCCCCAGGAAGCCCAGTTGCCCTGCCTTGCCCCCCAGTTGCCCCTCAGGAATCCCAATTGCTCCCCCAAGTCCCCCCCAGGAACTTGAATTCCTCCCCAGTTGTACGGCAGCCCCACCCCTCCACCCCCAAAATGCCTTTGCCCTCCCCAGTTGCCCCCCTCAGCCCCCTAATTTCCCCCCAGGAACCCTAATGCTCCCCCAATTTTCCCTCCTCGCCCCCCAGTTGCCCCCCAGGTGCTGTACGGGCGCTACATGGAGGGGCACATGGTGGCACACGGGGAGGGGGCCGGGCGCCCCCTGGTGCTGAGCCTGCCTGCCCTCTCGGCCTGGTGCTCCCCCTGCAGGGGCTACGTCCACCCCCCCGTGAGTCAGACTGGGAGCACTGGGAATTGGGGCGGGGGGGTGGGCAACACATCTACCACCTCTTGAGCGATACTGGGAATTGAGGGGGTGCATCCACCACCCCGTGAGGGCTACTGGGAATACTGGGAGAAATGGGAATGGGAGGAGGAGGGGCTAAGACTCTTCTCCACTGCCTCAAGTTCGGCGTCAACCTCCCCTCTTTTTTACATGCCCCCCCTCCAAAAAATCCTCTTTTTAATGCCCAGCACACACCCCCATCACCAGCACACCCAACCCCCCCGCCCAGGGCCACAGGGGTTTGGATCTCAAGGAGAGGAAAAAAGTGCTCAGCGACGGCTGTTTCCCCCCTGTCTCCAGGGGCTGCCTCTGGCAGAGCCGGCATGGAAGCCACACAGTGAATTTGGAGAGAGGGAGGGAGTTCCCGTGACCAATTGCAAGGGGAGAGGCTGATGAATTCTCTCACTCCCCAAGCTGGCTGCACACAAACAGCTCCCACAACCATGGCAGCTCCAGAAGAATTCCCAGAAGTCCCTTAAAGTGCTCCACATGGCACAGGCAACATTGTGCCAGCGAGACTCCCAGTTTACAAGAGCAGAGAATCCCATTCCCTTCCCTGGGCACTGTTTAACCTCAAGCACAAAATCATGGAATCACTAGGTTGGAAAAGACCCACAGGATCATCAAGTCCAACTGTTCCTATCAAACACTAAACCATGTCCCTCAGCACCTCATCCACCCATCCCTTAAACCCCTCCAGGGAAGGTGACTCAACCACCTCCCTGGGCAGCCTGTTCCAGTGCCCAATGACCCTTTCCAAAAAAATGTTTTCCTGATGTCCAGCCTGAACCTCCCCTGGCGGAGCTTGAGGCCATTCGCTCTCGTCCTGTCCCCTGTCACTTGGGAGAAGAGCCCGGCTCCCTCCTCTCCACAACCTCCTTTCAGGGAGTTGGAGAGAGCAATGAGGTCTCCCCTCAGCCTCCTCTTCTCCAGGCTAAACACCCCCAGCTCTCTCAGCTGCTCCTCTTAAGACTTGTTCTCCAGCCCCTTCACCAGCTTCGTCGCTCTTCTCTGGACACGCTCTGTTCTACCATGTGCTTAAACTTAAGCAAAAAAACATGAAGGATCTAAAAATCACAAATGTCTCAACAGCTTTTGAAGCCACATGACACAGTTATAGGGTTCACCACCTACTTACTCACGTGTCTCCAGAGTGCCAATCAACCTTAGAGAGTATAGAGCAAAACACATGTTGTACCACAGAGGAGCTGGACAACGCATGCATTTGCTTTGCAAAGAGGTATTACAGAATATTATTATTATTATATGGTCCAATTATCATACACATTTCAAGGGAACCATGAAAAAGAAATCAGATCAATAAGTTTCCCAGACAACAGACTGGAAAAATAAAAGTCCCCTTGATAATCTAATGCGATTTCAAAATAACCAAGAATGTGTTGCTGGTTATTTGTCCTCATTGGTAGAGATCTGTTACTTAAATGAGGCAACGGTAAAGGTAGAGAGAGAGATATAGATAAAACCTTTCCATAACAGCAAGAGGTTTCTGAGGAAATAAAGAAATCTTTATCCAATCCTAAATTAGGAACAAACACATAAGAAAATCTAGGAAAGCCAAATAATCTAAAATTCCATGGAAAGTTGGTGCAGGCAGCCTGGTTGAAAAATCTGGGGTTTTTGTATATGAATGAGGGCAGTTAATATTTCCCTGAAGTTTCACTAATGTGAAAGCCTGAAAACAGGAAAAGAGGATTCCTGTTTCAGGCTTGTTGGCATTTTCAGAGGCACCCAAGATCAATACCAATCATTCCACTTCTGTTTTCACAGTTTGCATCTTTCTATGCCAACTTAGGAAAGAGAAATCTCTGTGCATTTTATTGGAAATTCTCTTTTCATGCGAAGACAGTGAAATCCCAGAGGTGCATTAAATTATTGTGAATGAAGTTCTGAAAGAACTCTAATTTAAACAACCTTTCTACTAAATACTTCCATGAGAATATGACCAGTACATTTGGATTTCACACTTTTTGTGGGTATCAAGTCAACAGTTGTTTTGCCAAACTTCAATTATCTGGATGTGATTAATCAATACAAACATATTCACGACATGACAAGAGAAGAAAAGATAAACAGTAAAAGAAGAGATTACAAATGAGTAATTGATGCAAAACATGTCTGTTCTTTTGAATGCAAAGTCTCTTGCTCATGCAAGAAATATCCAACTATTAAGGATTTGATAAGAAGAATATCAGTACACCAAGTCTGGAGCAGGAGCAGCCTGATCCAGTGGGAGGTGTCCGTGCTGTGGCAGGGGTGGGGCTGGATGGGCTTTGAGGTCCTTTCCCACCCAAACCATTCCATGATTCTATGAATCAGATTTAGTGGGTTGATCCCTAAGGCAAAGAACTGCCAAGATTAGCAAGCCAGCAATGTGAAAGCATCAGCAAGCACGTGCTTCTGCGACTCGCCCCGCTGGTTTGGGAACCGCGAGCTGCAGCCCAAGCCCCTGCTGGTGGGCACTGAGCGAAAGCCGGGGCAGCTGCAGGGTTTGCAGGGCGCGATGCCCAGAGCAGCGATCGCAGCTGCTGAACCCGCCCCGGCCCCTCCAGGGGTGAGAGCAGGGATGGGGGAAACAGCTTTTTGGCCACCATCTCTTTGGTAGGGGCTGCGCCAACAGGCGCCATCCCAAATACACATAAAGTGGAGATAATTTAATGACAGATTAAGCACATTACGCTTTATATGCCTAAAGGCTTACGATTCTGTATAGCCCTAAAATTACCAGTCATTCCTCCAGCCCCCAAATGAATTATTCAGTGGAATTACTTTGTTATGTGGGGGCTCAGCCACCCTCCCTGGCCGAACCCCGACGTGCTAATTAAGCCCCTAAATCACTGCTCGGGGTCCCCCCCAGGCGCAGGTGGGTGGGGCCCGGGCTGGGGCGGGGGGGGTGTCATGAGCTGCGGCCGTTGAACCGTTGGGCGAGTCCCCGGCCACTGACTGCCAGCAGTCGGTAGCTTGTGCTCTCCTGGCGCGATACTTTGTGCTCGCGTGTGCGATACTTTGCGCTCTCCCGGCGCGGATACTGTGTGCTCGCCTTGGGCGACACTTTCTGCTCGCCTTGGGCGGCAGTTTCTGCCAGTTCCTGCTCGGCTTCTGCTCAGTTTCTGCTCAGCTTCGGCGGCAGCTTGCTTGGCAGCAGCCACGATGTGGAGCAAGAAGCGACAGGCGGCGTGGAGCGCTCGGTAAGCACGGGGACCGCCCGGGGAGCCGGAGTGACTGCTCCACGCCTCGTCCGGGAGCGGGGCCGGACTGGGAGCAGAGCGGGCGGTGTGAGGGGCGGGGCTGGGGGTGCGACCGGGGCGGGTGTTGGGGGGGGTGGGGTGGGGCCGTGGCCTTAGGGGGGAGGCATGTTGGGGTGCAGCCACATATGGTGATAGGGGTGTGGCCATATATGGTGATAGGGCGTGGTCATATATAGTGATAGGGCGTGGTCATATATAGTGATAGGGCGTGGTCATATATAGTCATGGGGCGTGGCCATATATGGTGATGGGGCGTGGCCATATATGGTGATGGGGCGTGGCTGATGAGTGGTGGGGGCGTGGCCTCTGCGGGCGTGTCCATATATGGTGAGAGGGGGCGTGGCTGGGGAGCAGCAGGGGCGTGGTCTCTGCCGAGGGGGCGTGGCTAACAGCAGAGACCCTGCAGGGCGCTCCCCGGGTGCAGCCAATGGGAGCACGTGGTGCCGTGCTGGGAAGGATTTAGCAGGGAAAGTCATCTTTAAGGGGCATTTGTCATGAGATCAGAGCTGAAAGGCATGGGTAAGGGCAGTTTGGGGAAGGAATTAGGGGTGAAAGTAATCTTTTTAGGTATTTGTAAGGAGATCAGAAATGAAAGGCATGGGTAAGGGGAGTTTGGGGAAGGAGTTCAGGGTGAAAGCCATCTTTTGTGGCATTTGCAAGGAGATCAGAGGTGAAAGGCATGAGTAAGGGGAGTTTGGGGAATGATTTAGCAGTGAAAGTCATCTTTAAGGGGCATTTGTCATGAGATCAGAGCTGAAAGGCATGGGATAGGGGAGTGTGGGAAAGGGTTTCAGGGTGAAACCCATCTTTTGGGGCATTTGTGAGGAGATAAGTGATGAAAGGTATGGGTAAGGGGACTTGAAAGAAAGGATTCTGGGTGATAGCCATCTTTTGGGGCATTTGTGAGGAGATCAGAGGTGAAAGGCATGGGTTAGGGGAGTTTGGGAAAGGGATTCAGGGTGAAAGTCTTCTTTTGGGGGCGTTTTCAAGGAGCCGCGCGGTGAGGCCGGGGGCAGCCATGTCCTCCCGTCCGGGCCGCGGTGCGCACGCAGCGCCCCCTGCTGGGCGAGTCTGGGATGGCCGAGAGGGGCCGCAACTTTTACCACACATCTCCTCACAAATGCGCCCAGAGGACAACTTTACACCCCAAGGCCTTTCAAACCCCGCAAAACCATGACTTTCACCTCAAATCTTCTCAAGTTTCCCCTCAAGCTGCCCCAAAACTTGATTGTTTTACCCCACATCCGCTCACAAAATCCCCCAAAATGCAACTTTTACCTGACCACATCTCTAAGACTCTTTACACCCCAAATCTCTTCCCCAACTTCCCCCAAACCATGTCTTTCACCTCAAATACTCTTACATTTTGCTTCAAACTCCCCCATATGTGATTTTTTACCCTAAACGCCCTCACTAAATCCCTTAGTGCTTGCTCCCAGGCCGGCAGCATCTCAGCTCAGCAAGAGCTATGACACTCGATTCCTTTGGCCTTGCCGGCTCCCCTCTGTGGATTCTCTGGTGGCTAATACGAGGTTGAGCTGATGCCCAGCCCACAAACATCATTCTCCCTGCTCCAAACCCATTGAATCTGGAAGCATCCAGCCGGGAGGAACCGTGTTAGGGTGGTGGGGAATAAGCCAGGCTCAACCCCCCACGGTTCCCCCTGCAAATGCAGTAACTCCCTACAGGGCAGTGCCTGCCCACTCGCTGCTGCCTGCGATCCATGTCCCCCCAGAGCAAACCCAGCCTTTCTCTCCCCTCCCCAGGCACCCACACGCCCATTGCCACTGCCTGCCCTGCCACCACCTCCTACCTGTGACGGCACCCGGGCCGTGAGCAGCATCCGGCACCGCGGGTGGGATGGGGGAGATGGGTGCTGGCACTGCCCCGCTGGGTGGGACACGGGGGCTTGGGCCTCTCATCCCCCCTAGCTAGAGCAGTATAATTATCTGAGCACCTTCAGCATCCAAGTCTCCAATAAAACACAGTGCTCTAAAGACTGGAACTTCTTCTGGAACTTCAGTGGCTACTCCGGGATGATCAGGGGTGCACGGAGAGGGGAGACCTTGGTAATATGGAACCTTCCTTTGGAAACATGGCACTGTGGAGGGCAGTCAGTGTCTTGGAAGGTTATGTGCAGTTGTGAAACTGTGTTCCGTGTTCTTTCCTCAGAGCTCCGTCGGACAGTGCTGATGAGCCACCAGCAAAGAAGGCAAGAACAGGTACTGCATGTGACACGAGGATTTAATGTGCCCCTTTTTCCTTAGGTTTCATGTACTGGAGGGAACTCTAGCATTTCTTCTTCACCCTGCTGTGTGTGAGGTGCAGCTCCACCCTCTGAGCTTAGAGTGTTGAAGTCACGACATCTAGGTTGCGTCTGGCAATGCTTGAATATGAATTCTTCCCTGCATCCTTGCGTTGTCTCTGGACTGGGGCATTTATCTCGTCATCTTGGTGCAAGAGCTGCCTTGGGGGCAGTACTGCAGTTCTATGTCCACCATTGGCTTGCCAGAAGAAATTGTTTTAAATGCTAATTTCAGCTTGTAAATCCTAGTGATTTTTTTTTTTTTTGGCAGGGGGTGGGGAGTTGGGAAAGAAAGAGGGGACAGCACCACCCCCAACAGTAGCTACTGACTAAAATGCCTTTGGAAGAATTTTGGTGTACTGAAAAACTGTTCAAACTGGCCCTCAAGACACATTATTGTGCCAGTGATGTTTATGGCTGCAGATGTGAGTCTGCCCCGTGCAGAACGTCACAGCACGTGGCTGTTTGCAGCAGCGGAGTGCGATATATTGCTGCTCGCCCTCAGGCACCCCTTGCTTGACTGGGAGTTGTGAGCCTTTAGTCCATTTCTAGTGCTGTGCGTGGCTATTTCAGTGACAGCAGAGCTTCGGAACGACGTCAGCCGACTGCACGGTACCACAGCAGGTACAGTTAGTGAGCCTAAGATGGGTAACTGCTGAAGGAGTTCCCTTCTGCAGAGTGGGCTCGTTAAAGTGGTTTGCTGACTGGTGGTTTCCTTTGGTGCCAGCACTGTGTTAGTGCTCTGCGTTTCATAGAATCATGGAATAGTTTAGGTTGGAAGGGACCTTAAAGCCCATCCAGTCCCACCCTTCGGCCATGGGCAGGGATACCTCCCACTGGACCAGGCTGCTCAGAGATGAGGTGCTCAGGGATCTGGTTTAGGAGTGGACGGGAATGGGTTGGATTTGATGATCTCAAAGGTGTTTTCCAACCAAACAATTCTACGATACTCAATGAAACTGCCCAAGTTCAAACTTCCTGACCGTGCAGTCATCATTACCAGTGTTTTTTATATTTATCACCCAGGAAGCGAGGACTTTGTGCATCTGATGGTAAATGAAAGCTGGCTTCTTGTTCTCATAAGACTGCTTTTCTGTGCAGGTTTCAAAGATGGAGATGTTTGCAGCTCACAGGTGCCTCCGAGAGGAGATGTGACCAGGTAGAGTCTCTGCGTGTGTCTCTTATCCAGAACAATTCCATGGGACTGTATGGATAGATAGCTCACTCCTCTCTCTTTTTCTCTCCCTCACCTCACAGGGTGGAAAACACTGTGGAGGATGGGAGGCCAGGGCAACTTGCCGCTGCAGAGGTAAGTTTGTGTTATTCGTGATTTCACTTCTTAAGCAAATGCAACTCTTTGTGATCAGAAATGCTCGTCCTCCTCACTCACATATTGCTGAGTGAGTAATGTGTTTGTGGCGGTTGGTTTGCTCAGGGAAAGAGGGAATGAGTGAGAAGTAGTGCTATCACCAAGGGGTTCCGGCTGTCCTTTGTTTAGTTTCTGGACTATCACAAGCACTATGCTCTTTCTCTTCTCCATGCTTACTGTTTTGGGCACAGCTTGGAAGTCTTGCACTCAGACTTAGTCGTCCTGCAAAGCTGGGCTGCGGTATCTTTAGTCCTGGCTTGTTTTGTGAGGCTGGCTCTACACTTCCAACTTTCATCTCTGCTTGGGATTGAGATCACACAGTTTTACTAGTGGAAATGGGAGCTGTTAATTTAAATCTCAATTTGATACGCACAGGCGGAGGCTCTGCTGGGGTTCTTTAATGCCAAACTGACCTGGTGCCTCTCCTGCCTCTGCTTAGCTTTGAGGGCAGCGCTGCACGGCTGGAATGCATTCCTCAATAAAAAGTAACTTTGCGGATTGCTGGCTGGATGTGTGTACACAAATCCTTCCAATTTTATACATCAGCAAGATTTTCTGCACTATCACCTAGCAAAAAAGTGTGTTTCCTTGCTCACTTAATGTCCTTTTGCCCAACAGAACCAGAATGGATGCGACATCTCAGGAGATGGGTTATACGAATTACATCCAGCATCTGTTCCATGCAGAATATCACCCACCCTTGAGGTTGAAGCAAACAAATCCCCAGACTTGGGAAAAAAAGGAGATGACTTTCCTCCAATCACAGAGGTACCATAGCTGATATTTTGTTAGACAGGACACAGTGCTAGTGTCAGCAGTAAAGCTGATTTTTAAGGATTTAATATGCTTACGTGCTCCTTCAGTAGAGCTCACCTAAGAGTTTATGGGGCTTCTGCTACCAGGACAAAAGCTAGGCCAGGCTTAACAACACAGCAGTGCTAACCCGATTCACCAGGTTAAGAGGCAGAGCCTCTTAAAAGGATTTTATCCTATCCTACTGTGTTGGTGGAACCTGAAAACTGAGCTTTGGCTGATCCATAGCACTGCATTGCTTGGGGGCAGCTGGGGAGCAGAGCTGCGTGTGGGCCCTCAGGACCCCGCAGAGCCCTCTGTGTGTGCTGAGCCTTGCAGTGGCTGGAGGAGTTAACTTAGTTACACTGTTCAACGGGGAGTGGGAGTCCAGGTTCCCCTTTTTACCTGAATTTTGGCTGCTTTTATTCTTTGGAGTGCTGACCTAATTGACCACCTCTGGTTTTGCCTGTTGAGGAGAAAGGCAGAGGATAACTTGTCCTTTCCAAGGGTTTACAAATTCTGCTCAGTAGAAGGAAAACCAGGTGTTGTGCTTAATTTGCCAGCCCAGATGCAACCAAGAAGGGGACCTAGTGGTCTATTTGCATTTCTTATGCAGGCTTAGATGGCAACATCCATCTTGCAGATAGCTGGATGCACAGCGTGGACTTGTGGTTGCGTGACTCCAGTGTAGCTGCCTCAGTTTACCTTACGTAACCCTCAGCATGGTGAGGGCTGCAGCATCACGTGGGAAAGGGGTTCTCTCTACTTCTGTTAATTTTTCAGCTCCTTTAGTGTGTTTGGTGTCCACATGTTGGCTATCGGCTTTCTTTTGTGGAAACAAACTGGGGCAAAGCTGGGCTGTGAAGTTGAAAGTTGGGGTGCTGAACTGACAATGAAGTGCTGTTACTAACTTAGCAAAAAGCTAGTGCCTGAGATTCCTTGCAGGCTTTCTTGCAGCTGAAAGCTTGTTAGTGTGCTCATTACTGGATTTCATGAGTCCTTCCCCATTTAATTGTTTGGTTTAGGCCATGGAGAGAGAGATCGAGGCTGCATTTAGCCACGGGGATCCAAGTGATGTCCTTAGCAGTTCCTTCAAAATGGACATCACTCGTTTTGACATCTGCACGCTGCAGGAAGCTCACTGTCTCAATGATGAGGTAAAACTGGCCACAGCATGACGATATCTTCATTTGGAGCAAAGTCTCAAGGCCCTTGTTGCTGTATCATTCTTTTGGTAAGCTAGTGTCTGGTTTTACATCTCAAGCTTACTCTTTATGGTACAGATCATTCATTTTTACTTGAACCTTGTGAGTGCAAGGAGCAAGAAGGAAGAATACCCAGCAGTGCATGGTTTTAGTACTTTCTTCTATCTCAAATTAACTTCTGGTGGCTACGCAGCAGTGAAGAGATGGACAAGAGATGTTAATCTCTTCGAGCACGATATTGTGTTTGTGCCTGTCTACATGACCTACCATTTTACTCTTGCGGTGAGTAGAACTGGTTTTTCCTTGGGAATTGGATAGGGAGAGAAACCTGGTGACAAAAGCCGTGTCTGTTTTGACGTGTGTGCAGCAGAAGTTTGTGCTTTGTCTGACAATCTTGTAATCACAGGTCATCGACATGAGAAAAAAGACCATCGAATATTTTGATTCTGCAGCAGTCAACAGAAAGAACGAGATCTGTGAAACTCTGTTGTAAGTAACGGCTTGGGTGCGGCTTTCACGTTTTGAATTATCAGAAGGCTTTTGAACCTTGTCCAAACTTGTCACTGGAACACAACTGCAAGTTTCCACATTTCTTTTAGATAACGAAGCAGGAATCTTTGCCTTGCTGTGAGTCGTGTGACATTGGCTACTTAGCTTGTACCACACAGTCCCCTCCAGTCAGGGCCTTGGGTACCTGGGTTCTGCCACCTTCCCACCACACACACGCACACACAGCCTCGCTGCCAAATACACGGTAGCCTGGTGCCACCTGTACTGACCCTGTTAGGAGCAAATGCAACTGGGCTTTAAGGAGTGAGCTTATGCTTTTGTGGAAGCCTCTGTTGGAATCACTGGTCTCATTCCTGACTAGTAAACTTTAACTCGCAGCCTCTCATTATGTCTGTAAATGTAAGACTTGGATTTTTCCTCTGAAAGCATTAAGTCAGCTGCTGTATGGATGCTCTGACGCAGTGCTGGCCTGCTGCTCAGCTCCCCGTGATCCTACAGCAGCTCTGTTTTTGTTGACCTGCATTTTAGAGGCAAAGAGTTATTTTGATTTGCTCTCAACAGCAAATACCTACAAGAAGAAAGTCAGCAAAAAAGGCACCTGGAGCTCGATCGTTCGGAGTGGACGCTTCGCAGCATGCGGTCACATGTACGTGAGCACTTCTGGGATGTGAAATGTGAACTCTCAACTCCTTCTTCATAGAGGTCTTGACACTCTCTAAGTCCAAGCTTTTAGAAAAGAGCCATATGCATCTCATGTTCTTACGGTGCCACCTTAGGCTGCAGCTGACCCAGGAAACCATGGAATCGCAGAGTGGTTTGTGTCAGGAGGGACCTTAAATCCCGTCCAGTTCCAGCCCCTGCCATGGCCAGGGACACCTTCCACACCAGCTTACTCAAAGCACCATCCAACCTGGTCTTAACCATGCTGGGATGAAATCTTTCAGCATAACCTCTCCTTGCTAGATGTATGCTTCAGTTTTTCTATTTAGTCTGCCGTATTCAGGTGAATCTGACTTTTCCCCAACTTCCCAAGACAAACTTAATCAGTTTAGCACTTGTTGGCGAACACAGGCTTTGGAAATGTGTTTGGAATTTGGGATAATTATTCTGGTTGGGAGCACAAGTCCTGGTGTGTGACAAAGCAGAGGGTTGAGTGGGTGTTTCCCTGAGTTGGGCTCCAGGAAAGCTGGGGAGGGGCTTACCAAGGGCATGGAGCGATAGGGCAAGGGGGGATGGCTTTAAATTGGAAGGGAGAAGATTTTTGTCCTAATGTGCAATCCAAATTCCTCATGATGAGGGCAGTGAGGCCCTGGCCCAGGTTGCCCAGCGCAGTGTTGGCTGCCCCATCCCTGGAGGTGTTCAAGGCCAGGCTGGATGGGGCTTGAAGCAGCCTGATCCAGTGGGAGGTGTCCCTGCCCAAGGCAGGGGTGGGACTGGGTGGGCTTTGAGGCCCCTTCCAACCCAAACCATTCCATGATTACTTAGTCTCTTCTAAAATTGTGGAGAGAGAGAATTTGACTCCTGTATCTTGGGTCTGCCGGAGCAGGGAGGGCATCTTTCTTAGGAGGCTGCTCTCCCTTCTCAGCCTGCCAAGAACTTGGATTGTAACACCCAAGTGAAGAGCTGATGTGTGGTCAATCAGGTCTGTTCCTTGAGTTGTGTGATGGTGATTGGATTGTCCCAAGTGTCTGTTAGGATGGGTAACAAGTAGTGCTTCCAAACTGCCTCTCTTTTACGGTATTGGAAAATTCTGCTTCTTTGCATTCATTAGGAAATCCCTCAGCAAGAAAATGGAGATGACTGTGGAGTTTTTGTATGCAAGTATGCAGATTACATCAGCCGAGACAGACCATTAACTTTTACCCAGGTGAGTGGGAGTTCAAACTGGCTCCAGACATCTTTGCTCAGATACAAGAGCCAGGGAATGTTAGAGATTCCTAGACTGTCCTGAGCTGGAAGGGACCCACAAGGCTTATTGAGTCCAAGTCCTGTCCCTGCACAGGACACCCCAACATTCCCACCGTGGGGCTGAGGGCGTTGGCCAAAGCCTTCTGGAATATTGTCAGGCTGTGACTGCTTCCCTGGGAGCTGTTCCAGGGCTCCACCACCCTCTTGGGGAAGAACCTTCTCCCCGTGCTCAACCTAACCCTCCCGTGGCATCTTCCTGCCATTGCATCGGGTCCCGAGTTCCACAGCAGCTGCTGATTGTGCCTGGAGCAGGGATGGTGGTTCTATCCCTTGCTCTGGTGTTGGTGCGTAGCTGGTGGGGTTGGAGCTCCACGGTGGCCTTGGAAGGGCAGAGCTGTGTTCTCTATCCTTATATCTGGTGTCTGCTATCTAATTCACTTCATGCGATGCCGCAGGTGGTGGGTTTTGGATACCTGGCCCTTATATCTTCTGGAGAAATGGATTTTCTGCTTTGAGATGTTTGTGCCTATTTTCTGCCTTGACTTTGTGTTTAAAGGATTTTTCCTTTTCTTTCCAGAGTGATATCCCTTACTTCCGGAAGAGGATGGTCTGGGAGATCATCCACCATCAGCTGCTGTGAGCCATTGTCTTAGCTGACAGGAAGGCTGGGGAGAGGCCCTTTATCAGGAAGGGCTGGGATTGGGCAAAGGGGACCAGTTTTCAGCCAAAAGAGGGGAGATGGAGATGAGATCGTAGGGAGAAATATTTTGCTGTTATTATGGGGAGGCCCTGGCCCAGGTTGCCCAGCGCAGTGGTGGCTGCCGCATCCCTGGAGGTGTTCAAGGCCAGGTTGGATGGGGCTTGAAGCAGCCTGGTCCAGTGGGAAGTGTCTCTGCCCAAGGCAGGGGTGGGACTGGGTGGGCTTTGAGGCCCCTTCCAACCCAAACCATTCCATGATTACTTAGTCTCTTCTAAAATTGTGGAGAGAGAAAATTTGACTCCTGCATCTTGGGTCTGCCTGAGCTGACTGTAGCCAAGCCTCTGAATGGAAGCTGCCTCCTTGTGGAAATACCCTTTGCATTTTGTCATGACAGCAGTGCATGAGACAGGGTGTTTCTGTCAAGGGATTAAATGAAAATTGTGATTTTTCTGGTTTTTGCTGCACCGCAGGGGTCAAGCCTATGTGAAGCCACCAGTGCTTATTGAGAGTCCCCTGGAAGAACACAAACCTGAAGGAACCCTCTACCCGAGCGTCCCACGGAAGTCCGGTGAGTATCGCCGTGATTCATAGCTGTTCCCCTGCGCAGGAAGACTTCAAATCCATACACCATATTCCCCTAAGTCTCAAGAGCATAGATTGTGCTGAAGAGATTTGTCAGTGATGGTGTGCAATTAATCCATGTCTTTTTATAGTGAAATATGTACCAGGCAGCGTGTTTGTGCTGGTGTAGCTTCTGTCAGATCCTAGAATGGAATGAGCTGGAAAGAACGGGAAAGAAAGAGGAGGACAGCACCAGCCCCAACAGTAGCTACTGACTAAAATGCCTTTGGAAGAATTTTGGTGTACTGAAAAACTGTTCAAACTGGCCCTCAAGACACATTATTGTGCCAGTGATGTTTATGGCTGCAGATGTGACTCTGCCCCGTGCAGAACGTCACAGCACGTGGCTGTTTGCAGCAGCGGAGTGCGATATATTGCTGCTCGCCCTCAGGCACCCCTTGCTTGACTGGGAGTTGTCAGCCTTCAGTCCATTTCTAGTGCTGTGCGTGGCTATTTCAGTGACAGCAGAGCTTCGGAACGACGTCAGCTGACTGCACGGTACCACAGCAGGTACAGTTAGTGAGCTGAAGATGGGTAATTGCTGAAGGAGTTCCCTTCTGCAGAGTGGGCTCGTTAAAGTGGTTTGCTGACTGGTGGTTTCCTTTGGTGCCAGCACTGTGTTAGTGCTCTGCGTTTCATAGAATCATGGAATAGTTTAGGTTGGAAGGGACCTTAAAGCCCATCCAGTCCCACCCTTCGGCCATGGGCAGGGATACCTCCCACTGGACCAGGCTGCTCAGAGATGAGGTGCTCAGGGATCTGGTTTAGGAGTGGACAGGAATGGGTTGGATTTGATGATCTCAAAGGTGTTTTCCAACCAAACAATTCTATGATATTCTATGAAACTGCCCAAGTTCAAACTTCCTGACCGTGCAGTCTTCATTACAAGCTTTTTTTTGTATTTATCACCCAGGAAGCGAGGACTTTGTGCATCTGATGGTAAATGAAAGCTGGCTTCTTGTTCTCATAAGACTGCTTTTCTGTGCAGGTTTCAAAGATGGAGATGTTTGCAGCTCACAGGTGCCTCCGAGAGGAGATGTGACCAGGTAGAGTCTCTTGTAATCACTGTTCTCGTGTCATGGTGGTAAATGGAGTTTACTCCAGCTGGAGGCCAGTGACAAGTGGTGTCCCCCAGGGCTCAGTGCTGGGTTCAGCCCAGTTCAATGTCTTTATCAATGACCTGGAAGAAGGCATCGAGTGCTCCCTTATCAAGTTTGCCGATGACACTAAGCTGGATGGATGTGTGGATCTGCTGGAGGGTCGGGAGGCTCTGCAAAGGGATCTAAACAGGCTGGACCACTGGGCGGAGACCAATGGCATGAGGTTTAACAAGGCCAAATGCCAGGTCCTGCACTTGGGGCACAACAACCCTAAGCAGTGCTACAGACTGGGAGAAGCCTGGCTGGAAAGCTGCCTGGAGGAGAGGGACCTGGGGGCGTTGGTTGACAGCGACTGAACATGAGCCAGCAGTGTGCTCAGGTGGCCAAGAAGGCCAATGGCATCTTGGCCTGTATCAGAAATGGTGTGACCAGCAGGTCCAGGGAGGTTCTTCTCCCTCTGGACTCGGCACTGGTAAGACTGCTCCTCGAATCCTGGGTTCAGTTCTGGTCCCTCACCACAAGAAGGTTGTTGAGGCTCTGGAGCGAGTCCAGAGAAGAGCAACAAAGCTGGTGAAGGGGCTGGAGAACAAGGATTACGAGGAGTGACAGAGAGAGCTGGGGTTGTTTAGGCTGGAGAAGAGGAGGCTGAGGGGAGACCTCATTGCTCTCTACAACTACCTGAAGGGAGGTTGTGGAGAGGAGGGAGCTGGGCTCTTCTCCCAAGTGATGAGGGACAGGACAAGAGGGAACGGCCTCAAGCTCTGCCAGGGGAGGTTCGGGCTCAACATAAGTAAAAAATTCTTCACGGAAAGGGTTATTAGGCAATGGAATGGTCTGCCCAGGGAGGTGGTTGACTCGCCCACCCTGGAGGTGTTTAAGGTACAGGTGGATGAGGTACTGAGGGGCATGGTTTAGAGATTGGTGGGAATGGTTGGACTCGATGATCTGGTGGGTCTCTTCCAACCTGGTTATTCTGTGATTCTCTTTAACTCTGTGTGTGTCTCTTATCCAGAGCAATTCCATGGGACAGTACGGATACATAGCTCACTCCTCTCTCTTTTTCTCTCCCTCACCTCACAGGGTGGAAAACACTGTGGAGGATGGGAGGCCAGGGCAACTTGCCGCTGCAGAGGTAAGTTTGTGTTATTCGTGATTTCACTTCTTAAGCAAATGCAGCTCTTTGTGATCAGAAATGCTCGTCCTCCTCACTCACATATTGCTGAGTGAGTAATGTGTTTGTGGCGATTGGTTTGCTCAGGGAAAGAGGGAATGAGTGAGAAGTAGTGCTATCACCAAGGGGTTCCGGCTGTCCTTTGTTTAGTTTCTGGACTATCACAAGCACTATGCTCTTTCTCTTCTCCACGCTTAATGTTTTGGGCACAGCTTGGAAGTCTTGCACTCAGACTTAGTCGTCCTGCAAAGCTGGGCTGTGGTATCTTTAGTCCTGCCTTCTTTTGTGAGGTTGGCTCTACACTTCTGACTTTCATCTCTGCTTGGGATTGAGATCATACAGTTTTACTAGTGGAAATGGGAGCTGTTAATTTAAATCTCAATTTGATACGCACAGACGGAGGCTCTGCTGGGGTTCTTTAATGCCAAACTGACCTGGTGCCTCTCCTGCCTCTGCTTAGCTTTGAGGGCAGCGCTGCACGGCTGGAATGCATTCCTCAATAAAAAGTAACTTTGCGGATTGCTGGCTGGATGTGTGTACACAAATCCTTCCAATTTTATACATCAGCAAGATTTTCTGCACTATCACCTAGCAAAAAAGTGTGTTTCCTTGCTCACTTAATGTCCTTTTGCCCAACAGAACCAGAATGGATGCGACATCTCAGGAGATGGGTTATACGAATTACATCCAGCATCTGTTCCTTCCAGAAAATCACCCACCCTTGAGTTTGAAGCAAACAAATCCCCAGACTTGGGAAAAAAAGGAGATGACTTTCCTCCAATCACAGAGGTACCAAAGCTTATGCTTTGTTAGACAGGACACAGTGCTAGTGTCAGCAGTAAAGCTGATTATTAAGGATTTAATATGCTTACGTGCTCCTTCAGCTGAACTCACCTAAGAGTTTATGGGGCTTCTGCTACCAGGACAAAAGCTAGGCCAGGCTTAACAACACAGCAGTGCTAACCCGATTCACCTGGTTAAGAGGCAGAGCCTCTTAAATGATTTTGTCCTATCCTACTGTGTTGGTGGAACCTGAAAACTGAGCTTTGGCTGATCCATAGCGCTGCATTGCTTGGGGGCAGCTGGGGAGCAGAGCTGCGTGTGGGCCCTCAGGACCCCGCAGAGCCCTCTGTGTGTGCTGAGCCTTGCAGTAGCTGGAGGAGTTAACTTAGTTACACTGTTCAACGGGGAGTGGGAGTCCAGGTTCCCCTTTTTACCTGAATTTTGGCTGCTTTTATTCTTTGGAGTGCTGACCTAATTGACCACCTCTGGTTTTGCCTGTTGAGGAGAAAGGCAGAGGCTAACTTGTCCTTTCCAAGGGTTTACAAAGTCTGCTCAGTAGAAGGAAAACCAGGTGTTGTGCTTAATTTGCCAGCCCAGATGCAACCAAGAAGGGGACCTAGTGGTCTATTTGCATTTCTTATGCAGGCTTAGATGGCAACATCCATCTTGCAGATAGCTGGATGCACAGCGTGGACTTGTGGTTGCGTGACTCCAGTGTAGCTGCCTCAGTTTACCTTACGTAACCCTCAGCATGGCGAGGGCTGCAGCATCACGTGGGAAAGGGGTTCTCTCTACTTCTGTTAATTTTTCAGCTCCTTTAGTGTGTTTGGTGTCCACATGTTGGCTATCGGCTTTCTTTTGTGGAAACAAACTGGGGCAAAGCTGGGCTGTGAAGTTGAAAGTTGGGGTGCTGAACTGACAATGAAGTGCTGTTACTAACTTAGCAAAAAGCTAGTGCCTGAGATTCCTTGCAGGCTTTCTTGCAGCTGAAAGCTTGTTAGTGTGCTCATTACTGGATTTCATGAGTCCTTCCCCATTTAATTGTTTGGTTTAGGCCATGGAGAGAGAGATCGAGGCTGCATTTAGCCACGGGGATCCAAGTGATGTCCTTAGCAGTTCCTTCAAAATGGACATCACTCGTTTTGACATCTGCACGCTGCAGGAAGCTCACTGTCTCAATGATGAGGTAAAACTGGCCACAGCATGACGATATCTTCATTTGGAGCAAAGTCTCAAGGCCCTTGTTGCTGTATCATTCTTTTGGTAAGCTAGTGTCTGGTTTTACATCTCAAGCTTACTCTTTATGGTACAGATCATTCATTTTTACTTGAACCTTGTGAGTGCAAGGAGCAAGAAGGAAGAATACCCAGCAGTGCATGGTTTTAGTACTTTCTTCTATCTCAAATTAACTTCTGGTGGCTACGCAGCAGTGAAGAGATGGACAAGAGATGTTAATCTCTTCGAGCACGATATTGTGTTTGTGCCTGTCTACATGACCTACCATTTTACTCTTGCGGTGAGTAGAACTGGTTTTTCCTTGGGAATTGGATAGGGAGAGAAACCTGGTGACAAAAGCCGTGTCTGTTTTGACGTGTGTGCAGCAGAAGTTTGTGCTTTGTCTGACAATCTTGTAATCACAGGTCATCGACATGAGAAAAAAGACCATCGAATATTTTGATTCTGCAGCAGTCAACAGAAAGAACGAGATCTGTGAAACTCTGTTGTAAGTAACGGCTTGGGTGCGGCTTTCACGTTTTGAATTATCAGAAGGCTTTTGAACCTTGTCCAAACTTGTCACTGGAACACAACTGCAAGTTTCCACATTTCTTTTAGATAACGAAGCAGGAATCTTTGCCTTGCTGTGAGTCGTGTGACATTGGCTACTTAGCTTGTACCACACAGTCCCCTCCAGTCAGGGCCTTGGGTACCTGGGTTCTGCCACCTTCCCACCACACACACGCACACACAGCCTCGCTGCCAAATACACGGTAGCCTGGTGCCACCTGTACTGACCCTGTTAGGAGCAAATGCAACTGGGCTTTAAGGAGTGAGCTTATGCTTTTGTGGAAGCCTCTGTTGGAATCACTGGTCTCATTCCTGACTAGTAAACTTTAACTCGCAGCCTCTCATTATGTCTGTAAATGTAAGACTTGGATTTTTCCTCTGAAAGCATTAAGTCAGCTGCTGTATGGATGCTCTGACGCAGTGCTGGCCTGCTGCTCAGCTCCCCGTGATCCTACAGCAGCTCTGTTTTTGTTGACCTGCATTTTAGAGGCAAAGAGTTATTTTGATTTGCTCTCAACAGCAAATACCTACAAGAAGAAAGTCAGCAAAAAAGGCACCTGGAGCTCGATCGTTCGGAGTGGACGCTTCGCAGCATGCGGTCACATGTACGTGAGCACTTCTGGGATGTGAAATGTGAACTCTCAACTCCTTCTTCATAGAGGTCTTGACACTCTCTAAGTCCAAGCTTTTAGAAAAGAGCCATATGCATCTCATGTTCTTACGGTGCCACCTTAGGCTGCAGCTGACCCAGGAAACCATGGAATCGCAGAGTGGTTTGTGTCAGGAGGGACCTTAAATCCCGTCCAGTTCCAGCCCCTGCCATGGCCAGGGACACCTTCCACACCAGCTTACTCAAAGCACCATCCAACCTGGTCTTAACCATGCTGGGATGAAATCTTTCAGCATAACCTCTCCTTGCTAGATGTATGCTTCAGTTTTTCTATTTAGTCTGCCGTATTCAGGTGAATCTGACTTTTCCCCAACTTCCCAAGACAAACTTAATCAGTTTAGCACTTGTTGGCGAACACAGGCTTTGGAAATGTGTTTGGAATTTGGGATAATTATTCTGGTTGGGAGCACAAGTCCTGGTGTGTGACAAAGCAGAGGGTTGAGTGGGTGTTTCCCTGAGTTGGGCTCCATGAAAGCTGGGGAGGGGCTTACCAAGGGCATGGAGCGATAGGGCAAGGGGGGATGGCTTTAAATTGGAAGGGAGAAGATTTTTGTCCTAATGTGCAATCCAAATTCCTCATGATGAGGGCAGTGAGGCCCTGGCCCAGGTTGCCCAGCGCAGTGTTGGCTGCCCCATCCCTGGAGGTGTTCAAGGCCAGGCTGGATGGGGCTTGAAGCAGCCTGATCCAGTGGGAGGTGTCCCTGCCCAAGGCAGGGGTGGGACTGGGTGGGCTTTGAGGCCCCTTCCAACCCAAACCATTCCATGATTACTTAGTCTCTTCTAAAATTGTGGAGAGAGAGAATTTGACTCCTGTATCTTGGGTCTGCCGGAGCAGGGAGGGCATCTTTCTTAGGAGGCTGCTCTCCCTTCTCAGCCTGCCAAGAACTTGGATTGTAACACCCAAGTGAAGAGCTGATGTGTGGTCAATCAGGTCTGTTCCTTGAGTTGTGTGATGGTGATTGGATTGTCCCAAGTGTCTGTTAGGATGGGTAACAAGTAGTGCTTCCAAACTGCCTCTCTTTTACGGTATTGGAAAATTCTGCTTCTTTGCATTCATTAGGAAATCCCTCAGCAAGAAAATGGAGATGACTGTGGAGTTTTTGTATGCAAGTATGCAGATTACATCAGCCGAGACAGACCATTAACTTTTACACAGGTGAGTGGGAGTTCAAACTGGCTCCAGACATCTTTGCTCAGATACAAGAGCCAGGGAATGTTAGAGATTCCTAGACTGTCCTGAGCTGGAAGGGACCCACAAGGCTTATTGAGTCCAAGTCCTGTCCCTGCACAGGACACCCCAACATTCCCACCGTGGGGCTGAGGGCGTTGGCCAAAGCCTTCTGGAATATTGTCAGGCTGTGACTGCTTCCCTGGGAGCTGTTCCAGGGCTCCACCACCCTCTTGGGGAAGAACCTTCTCCCCGTGCTCAACCTAACCCTCCCGTGGCATCTTCCTGCCATTGCATCGGGTCCCGAGTTCCACAGCAGCTGCTGATTGTGCCTGGAGCAGGGATGGTGGTTCTATCCCTTGCTCTGGTGTTGGTGCGTAGCTGGTGGGGTTGGAGCTCCACGGTGGCCTTGGAAGGGCAGAGCTGTGTTCTCTATCCTTATATCTGGTGTCTGCTATCTAATTCACTTCATGCGATGCCGCAGGTGGTGGGTTTTGGATACCTGGCCCTTATATCTTCTGGAGAAATGGATTTTCTGCTTTGAGATGTTTGTGCCTATTTTCTGCCTTGACTTTGTGTTTAAAGGATTTTTCCTTTTCTTTCCAGAGTGATATCCCTTACTTCCGGAAGAGGATGGTCTGGGAGATCATCCACCATCAGCTGCTGTGAGCCATTGTCTTAGCTGACAGGAAGGCTGGGGAGAGGCCCTTCATCAGGAAGGGCTGGGATTGGGCAAAGGGGACCAGTTTTCAGCCAAAAGAGGGGAGATGGAGATGAGATCGTAGGGAGAAATATTTTGCTGTTATTATGGGGAGGCCCTGGCCCAGGTTGCCCAGCGCAGTGGTGGCTGCCGCATCCCTGGAGGTGTTCAAGGCCAGGTTGGATGGGGCTTGAAGCAGTCTGGTCCAGTGGGAAGTGTCTCTGCCCAAGGCAGGGGTGGGACTGGGTGGGCTTTGAGGCCCCTTCCAACCCAAACCATTCCATGATTACTTAGTCTCTTCTAAAATTGTGGAGAGAGAAAATTTGACTCCTGCATCTTGGGTCTGCCTGAGCTGACTGTAGCCAAGCCTCTGAATGGAAGCTGCCTCCTTGTGGAAATACCCTTTGCATTTTGTCATGACAGCAGTGCATGAGACAGGGTGTTTCTGTCAAGGGATTAAATGAAAATTGTGATTTTTCTGGTTTTTGCTGCACCGCAGGGGTCAAGCCTATGTGAAGCCACCAGTGCTTATTGAGAGTCCCCTGGAAGAACACAAACCTGAAGGAACCCTCTACCCGAGCGTCCCACGGAAGTCCGGTGAGTATCGCCGTGATTCATAGCTGTTCCCCTGCGCAGGAAGACTTCAAATCCATACACCATATTCCCCTAAGTCTCAAGAGCATAGATTGTGCTGAAGAGATTTGTCAGTGATGGTGTGCAATTAATCCATGTCTTTTTATAGTGAAATATGTACCAGGCAGCGTGTTTGTGCTGGTGTAGCTTCTGTCAGATCCTAGAATGGAATGAGCTGGAAAGAACGGGAAAGAAAGAGGAGGACAGCACCAGCCCCAACAGTAGCTACTGACTAAAATGCCTTTGGAAGAATTTTGGTGTACTGAAAAACTGTTCAAACTGGCCCTCAAGACACATTATTGTGCCAGTGATGTTTATGGCTGCAGATGTGACTCTGCCCCGTGCAGAACGTCACAGCACGTGGCTGTTTGCAGCAGCGGAGTGCGATATATTGCTGCTCGCCCTCAGGCACCCCTTGCTTGACTGGGAGTTGTCAGCCTTCAGTCCATTTCTAGTGCTGTGCGTGGCTATTTCAGTGACAGCAGAGCTTCGGAACGACGTCAGCTGACTGCACGGTACCACAGCAGGTACAGTTAGTGAGCTGAAGATGGGTAATTGCTGAAGGAGTTCCCTTCTGCAGAGTGGGCTCGTTAAAGTGGTTTGCTGACTGGTGGTTTCCTTTGGTGCCAGCACTGTGTTAGTGCTCTGCGTTTCATAGAATCATGGAATAGTTTAGGTTGGAAGGGACCTTAAAGCCCATCCAGTCCCACCCTTCGGCCATGGGCAGGGATACCTCCCACTGGACCAGGCTGCTCAGAGATGAGGTGCTCAGGGATCTGGTTTAGGAGTGGACAGGAATGGGTTGGATTTGATGATCTCAAAGGTGTTTTCCAACCAAACAATTCTATGATATTCTATGAAACTGCCCAAGTTCAAACTTCCTGACCGTGCAGTCTTCATTACAAGCTTTTTTTTGTATTTATCACCCAGGAAGCGAGGACTTTGTGCATCTGATGGTAAATGAAAGCTGGCTTCTTGTTCTCATAAGACTGCTTTTCTGTGCAGGTTTCAAAGATGGAGATGTTTGCAGCTCACAGGTGCCTCCGAGAGGAGATGTGACCAGGTAGAGTCTCTTGTAATCACTGTTCTCGTGTCATGGTGGTAAATGGAGTTTACTCCAGCTGGAGGCCAGTGACAAGTGGTGTCCCCCAGGGCTCAGTGCTGGGTTCAGCCCAGTTCAATGTCTTTATCAATGACCTGGAAGAAGGCATCGAGTGCTCCCTTATCAAGTTTGCCGATGACACTAAGCTGGATGGATGTGTGGATCTGCTGGAGGGTCGGGAGGCTCTGCAAAGGGATCTAAACAGGCTGGACCGCTGGGCGGAGACCAATGGCATGAGGTTTAACAAGGCCAAATGCCAGGTCCTGCACTTGGGGCACAACAACCCTAAGCAGTGCTACAGACTGGGAGAAGCCTGGCTGGAAAGCTGCCTGGAGGAGAGGGACCTGGGGGCGTTGGTTGACAGCGACTGAACATGAGCCAGCAGTGTGCTCAGGTGGCCAAGAAGGCCAATGGCATCTTGGCCTGTATCAGAAATGGTGTGACCAGCAGGTCCAGGGAGGTTCTTCTCCCTCTGGACTCGGCACTGGTAAGACTGCTCCTCGAATCCTGGGTTCAGTTCTGGTCCCTCACCACAAGAAGGTTGTTGAGGCTCTGGAGCGAGTCCAGAGAAGAGCAACAAAGCTGGTGAAGGGGCTGGAGAACAAGGATTACGAGGAGTGACAGAGAGAGCTGGGGTTGTTTAGGCTGGAGAAGAGGAGGCTGAGGGGAGACCTCATTGCTCTCTACAACTACCTGAAGGGAGGTTGTGGAGAGGAGGGAGCTGGGCTCTTCTCCCAAGTGATGAGGGACAGGACAAGAGGGAACGGCCTCAAGCTCTGCCAGGGGAGGTTCGGGCTCAACATAAGTAAAAAATTCTTCACGGAAAGGGTTATTAGGCAATGGAATGGTCTGCCCAGGGAGGTGGTTGACTCGCCCACCCTGGAGGTGTTTAAGGTACAGGTGGATGAGGTACTGAGGGGCATGGTTTAGAGATTGGTGGGAATGGTTGGACTCGATGATCTGGTGGGTCTCTTCCAACCTGGTTATTCTGTGATTCTCTTTAACTCTGTGTGTGTCTCTTATCCAGAGCAATTCCATGGGACAGTACGGATACATAGCTCACTCCTCTCTCTTTTTCTCTCCCTCACCTCACAGGGTGGAAAACACTGTGGAGGATGGGAGGCCAGGGCAACTTGCCGCTGCAGAGGTAAGTTTGTGTTATTCGTGATTTCACTTCTTAAGCAAATGCAGCTCTTTGTGATCAGAAATGCTCGTCCTCCTCACTCACATATTGCTGAGTGAGTAATGTGTTTGTGGCGATTGGTTTGCTCAGGGAAAGAGGGAATGAGTGAGAAGTAGTGCTATCACCAAGGGGTTCCGGCTGTCCTTTGTTTAGTTTCTGGACTATCACAAGCACTATGCTCTTTCTCTTCTCCACGCTTAATGTTTTGGGCACAGCTTGGAAGTCTTGCACTCAGACTTAGTCGTCCTGCAAAGCTGGGCTGTGGTATCTTTAGTCCTGCCTTCTTTTGTGAGGTTGGCTCTACACTTCTGACTTTCATCTCTGCTTGGGATTGAGATCACACAGTTTTACTAGTGGAAATGGGAGCTGTTAATTTAAATCTCAATTTGATACGCACAGACGGAGGCTCTGCTGGGGTTCTTTAATGCCAAACTGACCTGGTGCCTCTCCTGCCTCTGCTTAGCTTTGAGGGCAGCGCTGCACGGCTGGAATGCATTCCTCAATAAAAAGTAACTTTGCGGATTGCTGGCTGGATGTGTGTACACAAATCCTTCCAATTTTATACATCAGCAAGATTTTCTGCACTATCACCTAGCAAAAAAGTGTGTTTCCTTGCTCACTTAATGTCCTTTTGCCCAACAGAACCAGAATGGATGCGACATCTCAGGAGATGGGTTATACGAATTACATCCAGCATCTGTTCCTTCCAGAAAATCACCCACCCTTGAGTTTGAAGCAAACAAATCCCCAGACTTGGGAAAAAAAGGAGATGACTTTCCTCCAATCACAGAGGTACCAAAGCTTATGCTTTGTTAGACAGGACACAGTGCTAGTGTCAGCAGTAAAGCTGATTATTAAGGATTTAATATGCTTACGTGCTCCTTCAGCTGAACTCACCTAAGAGTTTATGGGGCTTCTGCTACCAGGACAAAAGCTAGGCCAGGCTTAACAACACAGCAGTGCTAACCCGATTCACCTGGTTAAGAGGCAGAGCCTCTTAAATGATTTTGTCCTATCCTACTGTGTTGGTGGAACCTGAAAACTGAGCTTTGGCTGATCCATAGCGCTGCATTGCTTGGGGGCAGCTGGGGAGCAGAGCTGCGTGTGGGCCCTCAGGACCCCGCAGAGCCCTCTGTGTGTGCTGAGCCTTGCAGTAGCTGGAGGAGTTAACTTAGTTACACTGTTCAACGGGGAGTGGGAGTCCAGGTTCCCCTTTTTACCTGAATTTTGGCTGCTTTTATTCTTTGGAGTGCTGACCTAATTGACCACCTCTGGTTTTGCCTGTTGAGGAGAAAGGCAGAGGATAACTTGTCCTTTCCAAGGGTTTACAAATTCTGCTCAGTAGAAGGAAAACCAGGTGTTGTGCTTAATTTGCCAGCCCAGATTCAACCAAGAAGGGGACCTAGTGGTCTATTTGCATTTCTTACGCAGGCTTAGATGGCAACATCCATCTTGCAGATAGCTGGATGCACAACGTGGACTTGTGGTTGTGTGACTCCAGTGTAGCTGCCTCAGTTTACCTTACGTAACCCTCAGCATGGCGAGGGCTGCAGCATCACGTGGGAAAGGGGTTCTCTCCACTTCTGTTAATTTTTCAGCTCCTTTAGTGTGTTTGGTGTCCACATGTTGGCTATCGGCTTCCTTTTGTGAAAACAAACTGGGGCAAAGCTGGGCTGTGAAGTTGAAAGTTGGGGTGCTGAACTGACAATGAAGTGCTGTTACTAACTTAGCAAAAAGCTAGTGCCTGAGATTCATTGCAGGCTTTCTTGCAGCTGAAAGCTTGTTAGTGTGCTCATTACTGGATTTCATGAGTCCTTCCCCATTTAATTGTTTGGTTTAGGCCATGGAGAGAGAGATCGAGGCCGCATTTAGCCGCGGGAATCCAAATGATGTCCTTAGCAGTGCCTTCGAAATGGACATCATTCGTCTTGACATCTGGAGGCTGAAGGGATCTCGCTGGCTCAGTGCTCAGGTAAAACTGACCAAAGCATGACGATATCTTCATCCGGCGCAAAGCCTCATGGCCGTTGTTGCTGTATCATTCTTTTGGTAAGCTAGTGTCTTGTTTTACATCTCAAGCTTACTCTTTATGGTACAGATCATTCATTTTTACTTGAACCTTGTCACTGAAAGAAGCAAGAAGGAAAAGTATCCTGCAGTTCAAGCTTTTACGATTTACTTCTATTGCAAACTAGCTACTCGTGGCTATGCAGCAGTGAAGAAATATACCGAAGATGTTAATCTCTTCACGAAGCATATTGTGTTTGTACCTGTCTTCATGAACTGCCATTTTACTCTTGCGGTGAGTCAAACTGGTTTTTCGTTTGGAATTGGACAGGGAGAGAAACCTGGTGACAAAAGCCGTGTCTGTTTTGACGTGTGTGCAGTGGAAGTTTGTGCTTTGTCTGACAGTCCCTTTGTAATCACAGGTCATCGACATGAGAAAAAAGACAATCAAATATTTTGATTCTGCAGCAGTAAAAAGAAAGAAGGAGATCTGTGAAACTCTATTGTAAGTAATGGCTTTGGTGCGGCTTTCAAGTTGTGAATTATCAGAAGGCTTTTGGACCTTGTCCAAACTTGTCACTGGAACACAACTGCAAGTTTCCACATTTCTTTTAGATAACGAAGCAGGAATCTTTGCCTTGCTGTGAGTCGTGTGACATTGGCTTCTTAGCTTGTACCACACAGTCCCCTCCAGTCAGGGCCTTGGGTACATGGGTTCTGCCACCTTCCCACCACACACACGCACACACAGCCTCGCTGCCAAATACACGGTAGCCTGGTGCCACCTGTACTGACCCTGTTAGTAGCGAATGCAACTGGGCTTTAAGGAGTGAGCTTATGCTTTTGTGGAAGCCTCTGTTGGAATCACTGGTCTCATTCCTGACTAGTAAACTTTAACTCGCAGCCTCTTATTTTGTCCATAAATTTAAGCTCTGTTTTTGTTGACCTACATTTTAGAGGCAAAGAGTTATTTTGATTTGCTCTCAACAGCAAATACCTACAAGAAGAAAGTCAGCAAAAAAGGCACCTGGAGCTCGATCGTTCAGAGTGGACGCTTCGCAGCATGCGGTCACATGTACGTGAGCACTTCTGGGATGTGAAATGTGAACTCTCAACTCCTTCTTCATAGAGGTCTTGACACTCTCTAAGTCCAAGCTTTTAGAAAAGAGCCATATGCATCTCATGTTCTTACGGTGCCACCTTAGGCTGCGGCTGACCCAGGAAACCATGGAATCGCAGAGTGGTTTGTGTCAGGAGGGACCTTAAATCCCATCCAGTTCCAGCCCCTGCCATGGCCAGGGACACCTTCCACACCAGCTTACTCAAAGCACCATCCAACCTGGTCTTAACCATGCTGGGATGAAATCTTTCAGCATGACCTCTCCTTGCTGGATGCATGCTTCAGTTTTTCTATTTAGTCTGCCGTGTTCAGGTGAATCTGACCTTGCCCCCACTTACCAAGAATAACTTAATCAGTATAGCTCTTTTTGGCGAACACAGGCTTTGGAAATGTGTTTGGAATTTGGGATAATTATTCTGGTTGGGAGCACAAGTCCTGGTGTGTGACAAAGCAGAGGGTTGAGTGGGTGTTTCCCTGAGTTGGGCTCCATGAAAGCTGGGGAGGGGCTTACCAAGGGCATGGAGCGATAGGGCAAGGGGGGATGGCTTTAAATTGGAAGGGGGAAGATTTTCGTCCTAATGTGCAATCCAAATTCCTCATGATGAGGGCAGTGAGGCCCTGGCCCAGGTTGCCCAGCTCAGTGTTGGCTGCCCCATCCCTGGAGGTGTTCAAGGCCAGGCTGGATGGGGCTTGAAGCAGCCTGATCCAGTGGGAGGTGTCCCTGCCCAAGGCAGGGGTGGGACTGGGTGGGCTTTGAGGCCCCTTCCAACCCAAACCATTCCATGATTACTTAGTCTCTTCTAAAATTGTGGAGAGAGAGAATTTAACTCCTGTATCTTGGGTCTGCCGGAGCAGGGAGGGCATCTTTCTTAGGAGGCTGCTCTCCCTTCTCAGCCTGCCAAGAACTTGGATTGTAACACCCAAGTGAAGAGCTGATGTGTGGTCAATCAGGTCTGTTCCTTGAGTTGTGTGATGGTGAATGGATTGTCCCAAGTGTCTGTTAGGATGGGTAACAAGTAGTGCTTCCAAACTGCCTCTCTTTTACGGTATTGGAAAATTCTGCTTCTTTGCATTCATTAGGAAATCCCTCAGCAAGAAAATGGAGATGACTGTGGAGTTTTTGTATGCAAGTATGCAGATTACATCAGCCGAGACAGACCATTAACTTTTACACAGGTGAGTGGGAGTTCAAACTGGCTCCAGACATCTTTGCTCAGATACAAGAGCCAGGGAATGTTAGAGATTCCTAGACTGTCCTGAGCTGGAAGGGACCCACAAGGCTTATTGAGTCCAAGTGCTGTCCCTGCACAGGACACCCCAACATTCCCACCGTGGGGCTGAGGGCGTTGGCCAAAGCCTTCTGGAATATTGTCAGGCTGTGACTGCTTCCCTGGGAGCTGTTCCAGGGCTCCACCACCCTCTTGGGGAAGAACCTTCTCCCCGTGCTCAACCTAACCCTCCCGTGGCATCTTCCTGCCATTGCATCGGGTCCCAAGTTCCACAGCAGCTGCTGATTGTGCCTGGAGCAGGGATGGTGGTTCTATCCCTTGCTCTGGTGTTGGTGCGTAGCTGGTGGGGTTGGAGCTCCACGGTGGCCTTGGAAGGGCAGAGCTGTGTTCTCTATCCTTATATCTGGTGTCTGCTACCTACTTCACTACACGAGATGCCACAGGTGGTGGGGTTTGGATACCTGGCCCTTATGTCTTCTGGAGAAGTGGGTTTTCCCCTGTTAGATGTTTGTGCCTATTTTCTGCCTTGACTTTGTGTTTAAAGGATTTTTCCTTTTCTTTCCAGAGTGACATGCCGTACTTCAGAAAGAGGATGGTCTGGGAGATCATCCACCAGCAGCTGCTGTAAGAGGTGTCCGATGAGAGCAGCACTGTGATCACCTCAAGGTGACTGATAAGGCTTTTAGTTATTTTTCGAATACTTTATTTGGATGGGTAGTAGGCACACAAATTTTCCTCTTTAGGCTATGCAGTAGTGGTTAAGGAGGGGTGGTGGTTTCCCGGTTATGGAGGCAGTAACTCTTGTTGCTGTTAGCTAAGGCACCTGACAACACACAAGCAGAAAGGTGGCTGTGATGGGGAGGAGCCAGCACTGTCAGCCTCCGTCACTGAGATGCAGCACACGTGGCCACGTTACAGGCAAAGAGGACTCTCACCCGCGGTGCTGGCGACCCCTGCGTTTGCTGAGCTCATCTGGGCTCCCTGCTTGGCTCCTCGAGGGGACAGGGTTTTAAAAATTCAAGAAATCTTACGACAAAATCAATTTATTATGATGGGGAACAAAGAATTTCACTAATAATAGATTGAAGCAGAAATGTAAATAGTACTTAGAAAAGCTCTTTTTAAGATACGCAGGAACCACATGCTTTTTTTGTAATTCCTCATAAATATTGGTCAACGTTATTAAAAAAAAAATTATCATAAAAAAAGGTTACGAATCATTTGAAAGAGACACATTTCAAAGTTATAAGTGTAACACTCAATCTCCATTCTAATAATAGTTATCATTTAGCATGTGTTTTAACAGGAAATTTCAAAAAGATCAGGAATATTTAATGAATTATTACAATTTACTGAAATTATCTTAGTATTACCATTGCTTTATATTCCTGGTTTTACTTCTTTAAAAGGTGGACAAACTAAATGGTAGACCTTTTCTTTATAGTGTCTGTTGTTTCTTATGAATATAGTAATGATGGAGCAGAATTTCTCACCCTTAATTTTTTGTTTGGACCTAGAAATATTGTCATTTGGTGACATTTATGTTCATTTTGGCAGAGAGATATTTAAAGTATGTTATAATTCTTTTCTCCTTCCTCTCATTTTTCTCCTAGGGTGGGTGCAAACATACAGTTTTCCTGTGAAGACAATTATGTGCTGTAAGGTTGTAAAAGCATCACTTGTCAGAGATACGCTGACAGATGTGCTGGCTGCCTGGAGTGACCACAGGCCAATTTGCAGAGGTAGGTGTTATTCCTGGAATTTTTTTCCTGAAGTTTAAACGGGTAATTTATAATTTCTGCTTCAAAATACAACTAAATTCCATTCAAAACAAAGCAAAAACTGTATATATCCTATATATGTGTGTGCATATATGTGATTATGTACATTCAAACATCTTTCTGTAGTTTGAAGCATGCAAGTAAAGATGCAGAAACAGTATCAATTCAGGGAACTCATTTCCTTTTAATAGCTTTTCTTCTTTTTGTCATGTTAAGCTTCTTTTAATTAGAACTTGTTAGCTAGGTTTCAGTTAATTTTTCTAATTAAATTCCAAAAGAATAGCTCCTCACAATCATATTGCATTTCTATCAGTTCCAGATATGTACATATTCCTCATTGTATGGTGAATTCCCTTCTAATTCTTCTCTTTTGTGCAACCTTACATAGGTTATTACCTAACCTTCTGACTTCTTTTCTAATTGTTTTCTCATCCTGCTTTGAACTAATGAATAAGTTCCTCCCGTTGCTTTAAAGCAGGAGAGGGGAAGGTGGCTTTTTATTTGTTTGTTTGGGTTTTTTGCATTACAGTCTACAATCTAAAATAAAAGCAGAGAAAAATATGTAAATCCTGTCAAAGTGGTCCAAAACTGAAGTATATAGGAAAAGTAAAGAGTATCTCTGTATGTACGGAACTTTTCCTTTTTCTTAGTAGAAAAATTGAGTTGCAGATTTGGATTGTACATATTAATGGCATTCTTAACTCTAGAAAAGTGCTTGCCTTATGCCCTCCTAGAACCAGATCACCTAGCCAGGACAGGCACTAGAAAACAGGTGAACCCACCACCATGAATATCAAACAAATGAAAACATAAAAAATCCCAAAGAAAAAAACTAACAAAAAATGCATACAAATTTTTTCATATACTTTATTTTTCATTTTGAGGTAGATGAAAGAAGTACTTCTTATACTCACAAATTCCTATGCTGAATGGCAGTTACCGGGGCAGCAAATGATAGGCTGTGGAGGGAAGGAATTTCAACACCTGGACTGAATTTTTCCTAGTTCAAGAATGAGCTAAAGCATAATCTCACTTATATAAAACTCAGATACTTATTAAAAAAAGTTCTATTACGTAGTTATTTCATAATACCAAAAGAAAAACAATTTTTCCTGTTGCTAGAATAAGTTTTTTCAACTTCTATAATGACAAATGTAATATACTTGTAAATTATGCTTTCTTCATTAAAGAATATAAGCAGCAGTAGTGGGTTGATCCCAAATGACATTTAAAAGTCTACCCAGCCCCTCACTGTCTTGCCCCCAGAAGGATGGGGGAGAGAACTGGCAGAGGAAAAGCTGTGAATTCATAGATGGATATCAAGACCGTTTAATACGCAAAGAAAATCTGTACAAGCAACCAAAGCAAAAAAAGGTTTTTATGTTTAGCCATTTCCTGGGAAGCAGGGCCTCAGCACAAGTGATGGTTACGTGGGAAGACAAATCTGTAACAATGAACATTCCCACTTCCTGCTTCTTTCCCTGAACTTTTATTGCTGACCATGTTGTTATGTGGTATGGGATATCCCTTCAGTCACTTGGTACCAGCTCTCCCAGCTGTGTTCCCTCCCATCTTCTTGACCACTCCCAGCCTACTGGCCGTCGGGGCAGCGTGAGATACAAAAAAGCCCTTGATGTTGTGCAAGCAATGTTTAGCAACATCCAAAATCCTGTTGTGTTCTCAGCGCTTTTCTAGTTACAAGTGTAAACAACAGCACGTATAAACTGCTATGAAGTAATTTAACTCCATTACAGTCAAATCTAATAAAATGACGTAAATACAGCTCTTGGGTAGTTTACTACAAACTATATGCAACATGAGTAGTATTACATAGGCGTATCATGTAAAGACTGTAGAATCTAAAACATAGTAAAAGATAAATAAATAACACTCCTACACTTTCCAGAGCAGCAAAGCAGCTGTGATTCCTAAGTGTCTCTTGAGCTCAGTGTATGTATGTATGTGAAAAATGGAAATATACCTTCTCAGTATTTGATTTCATGCTACTGCAGAATAACGTGTCCATGCAACTCCACTGTTCCCTCGTTAGTCTTTTTTTGTCTTTGTTTTTTATTCTATCTCCTGAATGTGTTATTCTTTGCTAATACATTGCAGAAATGAGCTGAAGTAATCTATGCCTGGTAAAAGTAATGCTCAGCAGAAAGGGGCTATTTGCTGCTGAATTATCTGTGTGTTATTACTGGTGTTTGCTGTTCCTTCCAATTTATTATCTGCAAATATCTTTATAATGCTTTACTCCCTCCAGTAAACTTCTAACAAAATAAGCTAAATTACTCCCGTACCACTGTTAAAACCTCGGTTGGAGAAACAAGTTACTTTCTGCAAATACAGAGTCATAGAAAGGTTTGGGTTGGAAGGAACCTTAAAGATTATCTAGATCCAACCCCTGCCATGGGCAGGTACTAATAGATCAGGTTGCTGAAAGCCTCACACAACCTGGCCTTGAACACCTCCAGGGATGGGGCATCCATGACCTCTCTGGGCAACTTGTTCCAGTGCCTCAACGCCCTTGTGGTGAAGTTTCTTCCTAGTCACAGGAATCATCTTACTGAAAGCAAGTTCCTTCATTATTGATGTTAAACAACATCCATGTAATGACCTTACTTACCAGGGCACAGGATGGGCTGGTGGCTACTTGGAGACTTAGAGCTACAGAGCCTGCCTGAGGCAGCCGTGCAGGGGCATGTCTTGAAACAAGGGCCCATCCCACCACTTCAGGCATGGAGCAGGGCAGACCAGGGGCATTTCCAGCCTTGGACATTGGGCGCCTTCCTGGGATTCATAGAATCACCAGGTTGGAAACAACCTCTGAGGTCACTAAGTCCAACCATACTGATCTGCTACTAAACCATATCCTTAAGTACCTCATCTACCTGTCTTTTAAATACCTCCAGGGATGGTGACTCAACCACCTCCCTGGGCAGCCTCTGCCAGCGCCTCATGACCCTTTTGGTGAAAAATTTTTTCCTACTATCCAACTGAACCTGCCCTGGTGCAACTTGGGGCCATTCCCTCTCGTCCTGTCCCCTGTCCCTTGGGAGAAGAGGCTGACACCCACCTCACTACAGCCTCCTTTCAGGTAGTTGTAGGCAGTGATAAGGTCTCCCCTCAGCCTCCTCTTCTGTAGGCCAAACAACCCCAGTGCCCTCAGCCACTCTCCGTAAGACTTGTTCTCCAGGCCTTTCACCAGCTTTGGTGCCCTTCTCTGGAAAGGCTCCAGCTTTCCGTAAATTTTTAATGGAAAGGGTCACTGGGCACTGGAACAGGCTGCCTAGGGAGGGGTTGAATCACCTTCCCTGGAGGGGTTTAAAGGACAGGTGGATGAGATGCTGAGGGTCGAGGTTTAGTGATTGGTAGGAATGGTTGGACTAGATGATCCTGTGGGTCTTTTCCAATCTTGTGATTCTGTGATTCTCAATGACCTCCTTGTAGTGAGGGGCCCAAAACTGAACACAGGATTCAAGGCGGGTACAGGCCACGGCTGAACGGAGACATCAGAGCCTAGATGAGGGTCAGCATCAGCAGAGACTGGGCAGGCACAGCCACGACTGTGGTGGAACCGCAGGCAGCTGCTCAGTGCGATCGCTCAGGCAGGGACTGATAGACTAATCCCACCCTGAAATCGATCCCCTGAGCACACAGAGAGTGGCCCCAGGCGTGGCTGATCAGGGCAGTTTAGGCTTGTTAGTGCCCTCAGGAACTGGATGGACCTAATATAAATGTTCCCAGGTGGTTTGAATCCCCTGAATCCTTACAGCATTTCATCCTTGTATTAAGTACGTGCTGTGCAAGGTTATCGTAACAATTTTTGTGCAATGTTTTGGAGTAACTCCATTTCCTAAACAGACCTCTGGATGGAACTTCAATTGCAGTTCTTGCTTAACATTTTTTTATTATTATTATTTTTCTTTTTTTCCCTCTTCCTTAAGATCAGATGGGATAACAGTAACATAATAACAACTTGGCTTTAAAAAGAGCTGAAAGAGAGAAGTTTTCTAGACTTTCTTCTTTGTGAATAGCTAGAGGAGTTACAAACTGGATTCAAAAGCTTATTGGGACAATGTTGCACTTCTGCTCTGCATTAGTTCCTTTTGTGGCAGACTTCATGCAGGGAGAAGTGAAAAAAATTAATGTGTAAAATAAATTCTACTAGTTGTAATGCTGGAAACGCGTGGCGCTTGCTTCAGTTAGGAATAAGAATATTCTCTTCAGCCTAGGAATGGGCTCTTGTCAGACTGTGTTAGGAGAATGTGTTTTGCTTGATACACAGAAGATGCCAAGCTTTCTGTATTGCTAGTAGGCACCATACAGTGACATACTTAAATGTGTTCTTTTTTTCCATGTTAAAGCACCAACAGCTTGTTAATAATCATCAGTATGCTTCAGTAGAATTTCCTATATGGTTGAGAGGGTTTTTTGGCTCCTAATGAGATCATTGTGGAAGATTTCCTTGTGATGTGTAAGAGACTTAAATGAAATTCATGGAAGAGTCATGAGACAGTTTGTTACCAAATCCCTTTGAGCATGAGGTGCCTCTATAACAGAGTCAAAAACATTTGCAGGATCAGGTTACTTTCTAATTCTACATAGCAGCAGAGAGAAGATGCAGAGTAGTAAAACACTATTATATTTGAAGCCAATATGTCAATGACGCAGAGTAACCTCCAACAGTTGCAAACAGCTTTCATCAAGAGCCTTTATAATGAAACCATTTTCTGCTTACAATTTTAAAACTTCAAACTAAAGATCATCGGTTCTGTTTCCCCGTTCTTCATACATTTTACTGTAGTTTTCCTGAAGCAATAAATTCTCTCTATTCATTTTCTCATCTTTAAGAAAAACTTCTTCAAGGATACCCTGTTTATTTTTTCACTTTTGGCTTTTTTTAGACCCATTTCCACTAGCATGTGTGCTCTTTTCAAAGTTGTTTGCTTGATCTCCTTGTAAAGATCAGAGTAATTCACTTTTGTGCTGGCATCCTAAAACATATTTAGAAGCTAATAAAACAGGTCATCTTAGTAGTGAAAAGAACAGGTAAACCCAGGAATTTTTGAAATGTCACCTTGCCATGTTCCCTATTTCCATTCAGGGAGAATGGCTATAGAGAAATTTCTGTTACTATTCCTAAAAATCTGGTTCTGCTTTTTCTAATTACTTGCAATAGCAATTAAGCAAAACTATAAAGTGTGGAAGTGGCTAGGTTAAAGGAAAATGCATCTAAGGAAAAAGTAATTATAACAGGAAATTTGCTTGCAGAGCTTCCATTTGGTACCTCCTTAGGTGTCTCATATTTTTAAGCTTTTTTTCTTTTCACAGTCTATCTATGTAATCGCAAGTAATTTTTCTGAATTGCTTCCAAGGGAATTTTGCCTCATGCGTTTTAGAAAGCAAACAGGTTCATTCTTCTGTAAGAAGTCTAATAGATTAATATTGTTTCCAGTTTTTCTTAATGAAAATTGATTCTTTATTTTAATCACTTCTGAGTAAGCATATTTAATGATGATGAACACATTATTGTTGCTTCTTTTTTTTTAAATTGCAAAACAGTGTTGAATCTGGATTGGCATCTTGGAGCTGCTTTTTTCCCCCCAGCATATAAATCAATATTCTTTAACCATGTATAGGCATGTTGTTCCTGCTGATGTTGATCCAATCCATTGAAGACAGACGAAGACTGAAGATCTATGTCTATGCAAAGCTGTCTTACATTCATTCTCAAAAAAATACCTGACAAATAACCCTCTCTCCACCTAACAAATCTTAAAAATCGCTCTGATGATTCAGAGCTTTATCAACAGAAGAAATATTTTTGTCTAAGTATATCTGTGTAAGTAGATAAGTAGATATGTCTAACTATATCTGTTACTCTCCCATAGTCATCCCCGTAGTCAATTGAAAGGGTAACTAAATGGCAGTTTTGTCCACCTTAAGGCAGGTGATGTGACTGTAGATGGAGCCATGATATTTAGTTGATAAAACTTACATATTATGAATCAGATTAAAGGAATTGAAGTTAGACCTCTTAACTGTCAACCACTGGAATGTCTTTCCAACACATTTTGTGTGTTAGCATAGAATAACAATTAGCATGGAAGTGAAGGTAACAAGGTTTTGTTTAACAGTCTAATATTTCTTCACACACAATATATTTCCCAAAACCAAACCTTTCTTGTGACATTTCCTATGAGCTTCAAAAGGCCTTTAAATCCTTCATTTATTGTTTATATCATATTACATTTTTATAAATTATTTTACTATTATTAAAGGGGTGACCATTCACATTTGTTTTTAAACTGTAGTGTAAAAGAGCTTGCGAGTTTAACCAAACGGAGCATATTTAAATAATACTTCAACGTATTTTCTCAAAGATTATTCTATCAGGTTCCTCCACCAAACATAACATAGAACTTGCAATAAAAAGTAAAAGTCTTATATGCATACATATTTTTATTGTTGGAAACAATTCTGCTTTTATGCTTCCATATAATATTTTTTCTTTTCTTTGCCTTTATTAGACTTGACTTAGTAATGAAATTTTCCATGTTAACCACTGCATACTCTAGGAATGCTAGAAAGTACATCAGGAGCAGATGGAAAAGCGCATTATTTTATCTACAGCATATTGCCTGCAATTCTTGTCGTTATTGAAACATAATGTAGATAATGCAGGATACTTTACCTCAAAACCTGGCAGGTCTGCAAAGAACCTGTGTTAGATCACTAAACAAAATCTCTGACCCACTGCCAAAATAATATAGAGATCTTTGGGATAAATATGTTTTTTATAGCTATGACTATGCTGGGATCATCCAGCTTTTCTTGAAACCTCCTACTCTTTTCCCTTCTAATGACCCTCATGAGAATATTGACTCCACTTTAAACCATAGAGAATCACAGAATGGCAGGGGTTTCAAGGGACCTCTGGAGATAATCTAAACCTGCTAAAGCAGGTTAACCAAGAGCAGGCGGCACTGGGAAATATCCAGGTGGGTTTTGAATATCTCCAGAGAAGGAGCCTTCACAGCCTCTCTGGATAGCTTGCTCCAGTGCTCCATCAACCTCACAGTGAAGACGTTTTTTCTCTTGTTGAGGTGGAACTTCCTGTGCTCCAGCCTGTACCTCCTGCCCCTTGTCCTGTTACTGGGCACTGCGGAGAAGAATCTGAGCCCATCCCCTTGACACCTGCCCTTTAGATATTTATAAACAGAAACCTCAGTGTCAAAATAAAACCAAGGTACGGTGTAAATATGTACACACACGTGTAATGTGCAACTAATTCTCACCAGTACAGACCTCGAAAAAAGTACTTGTCTTAGAAGTGCTCTTGTATGAAGTGGATGAAAAATCCATTTTCACACATTTATCTTATGAAATTACACTTTCAGTAAATTATAAATACTTTTACAAACACTAAATTCTTTTTCAATTTTCTGGGCAATTAATGATTAAACATTGAGTGAAATCAGAGTTTAAGGTTAGTAATTTGTGTAAGGAAATTTCTACTTCTGTATTTCCATGCATGACGCTTCTCTACCTTCTTATGAATTGATTGTTCACACCTGCCATCTTGTTGTTATAGAATTCAAGAGACCAGTTTTTAACTTCCTGTACTTCCAATATTGTGCTGCCTCATTTTTACATAGTTACTCTAGTAAAAAGGAAAAACAGTTTTACTGATGTCTATAATAACTTTTCAATTACAAGAACAATTATCACCAGTTCCTGGTTTCTTTAGGAAATGATGCTTCAAAAACAGTATAGAAAGTTTCCCCACTTCTGCTTTTTCTATGTCTCTTTCTCAAACCATATAAGACTAATTGAAATGATGAGTGCTCTGTGACTTGATTTATGGTCCCCAAGTAATTTCTTTTAAGCTTGGGGCAGATCAGGTAAGCTGTGGGTATATTAGGAAATAACTGACATTTCATTTGCATAGGTCATAAAGCTGCTTTTGAAGAGTTTGAACTGGAAAGAGGCTGTGATACTCTTACTGTTGGAGATGCTGGCTGAGTTGATGATTCCAGAACGGTGTTGTATGTGTAAGTACAGAACTTCAAATGCTTTCCGGGGAAGTTTCTTGTCATGTATTGTTTCTTCTGTGTCATGAGCTATCTATTTAACTTTGTGGTTTTGATATGTGCTATTTATTTACATACTTTAGGCTTCAAATTCCTGTACTGTCAAAGAAAACTGTCCATTTCAGAATTTCACTTCAGATATTTAACATCTTCATAGGCTTTAATAGCAGACTAAAACCTGAGGAGAACTGAGCTTAGACCTCTTTCAAGCAAAAAACCTGCTTCTAAGAAACAAGTGCTCTGTGCACCACTCTAACTGTAGCCAGAATCAAAGAACAAAAAAGGCCTAGATTTCAGCAAACAGAAAAGACAGCTTCTGTAAAACAAATAGAAATAGATTCATTTCAAAATGTTTTCGCATAGAATTTGATTTGTGAACGAAATGCTCATGAAATCTCATAGGCTACTTTACAGTAAAGTTAAACATAGGATAGAGTCACAGGATCATAAATCACCAGGTTGGAAAAGACCTACTGGGTCCTGCATTGCATTAAGTTAACCAAAGTTCACTTAATATGAACAATCTCCTCTATTTCTGGTTTTTATTTCTGTGCTAGTGTCTTTTCAGTTAGGATCTGTGAATAAACAGTTATTTGCTCTTACCAGTGAGATTTCCTTCGTTATAGTTTCTTTCATCTTTCTTCAGATTTTAAAAGAAATAGAAGGGCTATGCATTTACCAAGACCCAGAGATGCATCTTGTTATGTGTGGAGTTGTAATTATTTTTGCCTCGTGCATTATTTAATATTTATCTACATCAAATTTCGTCTGCTAGCCACTCCATGTTATAAGACTCTTCTGGTTTTTTCACAGCAGAACCTTGTTGCTCCCATTTTGAGAAAGGCATTTCTCATTAATAAACTTTCTCACTCTACTTCTATTACGGTTTTCCAGATTGACTGTGAATGTGTTCAACAGCACAGCTCGTTCCAGAACTCTACTGGTGACTCTGTCAGTGCCGGAACAAACAGTTTACTCGTATTTCTAGTTTCTGGGGTTCTAACGTTTGTGTTTTGTTTTTTTTTTCCCGTCAGAAAGACCTTTTGTGCCATGGCTACCTAATTTCTGCATGAAGCTGCTGAGAGACAGGCCAAACAGCAAAGCCTCGTAATTTCTTTGTGGACGCTGACTTTCTTTTAATGTGAGTAGGAATGGAAGGGCCTATCCAGGGAGGTGTGGGCAATGGGAAACGCATGGTGCGAGAACAAGCTTGGCACTGTATAAGGCAGCGTTGTGGGTTAAACCTGGCAGTCAGCTCAGCTCCACACATTCGCTTGCTTGCTTCCCTCCAGTGGGACAGGAGAAAGGCTTGGAAGGGTAAAAGGGTAATGAAATTTCCTTTTCTGTAAGGAAATTTCCACTTCTGTATTTCCGTGCGTGACACTTCTCTACGTTCTTATGAATTGATTGTTCACACCTGCCATCTTGTTGTTATAGAATTCAAGAGACCAGTTTTTAACTTCCTGTACTTCCAATATTGTGCTGCCTCATTTTTACATAGTTACTCTAGTAAAAAGAAAAAACAGTTTTACTGATGTCTATAATAACTTTTCAATTACAAGAACAATTATCACCAGTTCCTGGTTTCTTTAGGAAATGATGCTTCAAAAACAGTATAGAAAGTTTCCCCACTTCTGCTTTTTCTATGTCTCTTTCTCAAACCATATAAGACTAATTGAAATGATGAGTGCTCTGTGACTTGATTTATGGTCCCCAAGTAATTTCTTTTAAGCTTGGGGCAGATCAGGTAAGCTGTGGGTATATTAGGAAATAACTGACATTTCATTTGCATAGGTCATAAAGCTGCTTTTGAAGAGTTTGAACTGGAAAGAGGCTGTGATACTCTTACTGTTGGAGATGCTGGCTGAGTTGATGATTCCAGAACGGTGTTGTATGTGTAAGTACAGAACTTCAAATGCTTTCCGGGGAAGTTTCTTGTCATATATTGTTTCTTCTGTGTCATGAGCTATCTATTTACCTTTGTAGTTTTGATATGTGCTATTTATTTACATACTTTAGGCTTCAAATTCCTGTACTGTCAAAGAAAACTGTCCATTTCAGAATTTCACTTCAGATATTTAACATCTTCATAGGCTTTAATAGCAGACTAAAACCTGAGGAGAACTGAGCTTAGACCTCTTTCAAGCAAAAAACCTGCTTCTAAGAAACAAGTGCTCTGTGCACCACTCTAACTGTAGCCAGAATCAATTAAAAGAACAAAAAAGGCCTAGATTTCAGCAAACAGAAAAGACAGCTTCTGTAAAACAAATAGAAATAGATTCATTTCAAAATGTTTTCGCATAGAATTTGATTTGTGAACGAAATGCTCATGAAATCTCATAGGCTACTTTACAGTAAAGTTAAACATAGGATAGAGTCACAGGATCATAAATCACCAGGTTGGAAAAGACCTACTGGGTCCTGCATTGCATTAAGTTAACCAAAGTTCACTTAATATGAACAATCTCCTCTATTTCTGGTTTTTATTTCTGTGCTAGTGTCTTTTCAGTTAGGATCTGTGAATAAACAGTTATTTGCTCTTACCAGTGAGATTTCCTTCGTTATAGTTTCTTTCATCTTTCTTCAGATTTTAAAAGAAATACAAGGGCTATGCATTTACCAAGACCCAGAGATGCATCTTGTTATGTGTGGAGTTGTAATTATTTTTGCCTCGTGCATTATTTAATATTTATCTACATCAAATTTCGTCTGCTAGCCACTCCATGTTATAAGACTCTTCTGGTTTTTTCACAGCAGAACCTTGTTGCTCCCATTTTGAGAAAGGCATTTCTCATTAATAAACTTTCTCACTCTACTTCTATTACGGTTTTCCAGATTGTCTGTGAATGTGTTCAACAGCACAGCTCATTCCAGAACTCTACTGGTGACTCTGTCAGTGCTGGAACAAACAGTTTACTCGTATTTCTAGTTTCTGGGGTTCTAACGTTTGTTTTTGGGGTTTTTTTTCCCGTCAGAAAGACCTTTTGTGCCATGGCTACCTAATTTCTGCATGAAGCTGCTGAGAGACAGGCCAAACAGCAAAGCCTCGTAATTTCTTTGTGGACGCTGACTTTCTTTTAATGTGAGTAGGAATGGAAGGGCCTATCCAGGGAGGTGTGGGCAATGGGAAACGCATGGTGCGAGAACAAGCTTGGCACTGTATAAGGCAGCGTTGTGGGTTAAACCTGGCAGTCAGCTCAGCTCCACACATTTGCTTGCTTGCTTCCCTCCAGTGGGACAGGAGAAAGGCTTGGAAGGGTGAAAGGGTAATGAAATTTCCTTTTCTGTAAGGAAATTTCCACTTCTGTGTTTCCGTGTGTGACACTTCTCTACCTTCTTATGAATTGATTGTTCACACCTGCCATCTTGTTGTTATAGAATTCAAGAGACCAGTTTTTAACTTCCTGTACTTCCAATATTGTGCTGCCTCATTTTTACATAGTTACTCTAGTAAAAAGGAAAAACAGTTTTACTGATGTCTATAATAACTTTCCAATTACAAGAACAATTATCACCAGTTCCTGGTTTCTTTAGGAAATGATGCTTCAAAAACAGTATAGAAAGTTTCCCCACTTCTGCTTTTTCTATGTCTCTTTCTCAAACCATATAAGACTAATTGAAATGATGAGTGCTCTGTGACTTGATTTATGGTCCCCAAGTAATTTCTTTTAAGCTTGGGGCAGATCAGGTAAGCTGTGGGTATATTAGGAAATAACTGACATTTCATTTGCATAGGTCATAAAGCTGCTTTTGAAGAGTTTGAACTGGAAAGAGGCTGTGATACTCTTACTGTTGGAGATGCTGGCTGAGTTGATGATTCCAGAACGGTGTTGTATGTGTAAGTACAGAACTTCAAATGCTTTCCGGGGAAGTTTCTTGTCATATATTGTTTCTTCTGTGTCATGAGCTATCTATTTACCTTTGTAGTTTTGATATGTGCTATTTATTTACATACTTTAGGCTTCAAATTCCTGTACTGTCCAAGAAAACTGTCCATTTCAGAATTTCACTTCAGATATTTAACATCTTCATAGGCTTTAATAGCAGACTAAAACCTGAGGAGAACTGAGCTTAGACCTCTTTCAAGCAAAAAACCTGCTTCTAAGAAACAAGTGCTCTGTGCACCATTCTAACTGTAGCCAGAATCAATTAAAAGAACAAAAAAGGCCTAGATTTCAGCAAACAGAAAAGACAGCTTCTGTAAAACAAATAGAAATAGATTCATTTCAAAATGTTTTCGCATAGAATTTGATTTGTGAACGAAATGCTCATGAAATCTCATAGGCTACTTTACAGTAAAGTTAAACATAGGATAGAGTCACAGGATCATAAATCACCAGGTTGGAAAAGACCTACTGGGTCCTGCATTGCATTAAGTTAGCCAAAGTTCACTTAATATGAACAATCTCCTCTATTTCTGGTTTTTATTTCTGTGCTAGTGTCTTTTCAGTTAGGATCTGTGAATAAACAGTTATTTGCTCTTACCAGTGAGATTTCCTTCGTTATAGTTTCTTTCATCTTTCTTCAGATTTTAAAAGAAATAGAAGGGCTATGCATTTACCAAGACCCAGAGATGCATCTTGTTATGTGTGGAGTTGTAATTATTTTTGCCTCGTGCATTATTTAATATTTATCTACATCAAATTCTGTCTGCTAGCCACTCCATGTTATAAGACTCTTCTGTTTTTTTCACAGCAGAACCTTGTTGCTCCCATTTTGAGAAAGGCATTTCTCATTAATAAACTTTCTCACTCTACTTCTATTACGGTTTTCCAGATTGTCTGTGAATGTGTTCAACAGCACAGCTCATTCCAGAACTCTACTGGTGACTCTGTCAGTGCTGGAACAAACAGTTTACTCGTATTTCTAGTTTCTGGGGTTCTAACTTTTTTTTTTTTTTTTTTCCCCCCCCTCAGAAAGACCTTTTGTGCCATGGCTACCTAATTTCTGCATGAAGCTGCTGAGAGACAGGCCAAACAGCAAAGCCTCGTAATTTCTTTGTGGACGCTGACTTTCTTTTAATGTGAGTAGGAATGGAAGGGCCTATCCAGGGAGGTGTGGGCAATGGGAAACGCATGGTGCGAGAACAAGCTTGGCACTGTATAAGGCAGCGTTGTGGGTTAAACCTGGCAGTCAGCTCAGCTCCACACATTTGCTTGCTTGCTTCCCTCCAGTGGGACAGGAGAAAGGCTTGGAAGGGTGAAAGGGTAATGAAATTTCCTTTTCTGTAAGGAAATTTCCACTTCTGTGTTTCCGTGTGTGACACTTCTCTACCTTCTTATGAATTGATTGTTCACACCTGCCATCTTGTTGTTATAGAATTCAAGAGACCAGTTTTTAACTTCCTGTACTTCCAATATTGTGCTGCCTCATTTTTACATAGTTACTCTAGTAAAAAGGAAAAACAGTTTTACTGATGTCTATAATAACTTTCCAATTACAAGAACAATTATCACCAGTTCCTGGTTTCTTTAGGAAATGATGCTTCAAAAACAGTATAGAAAGTTTCCCCACTTCTGCTTTTTCTATGTCTCTTTCTCAAACCATATAAGACTAATTGAAATGATGAGTGCTCTGTGACTTGATTTATGGTCCCCAAGTAATTTCTTTTAAGCTTGGGGCAGATCAGGTAAGCTGTGGGTATATTAGGAAATAACTGACATTTCATTTGCATAGGTCATAAAGCTGCTTTTGAAGAGTTTGAACTGGAAAGAGGCTGTGATACTCTTACTGTTGGAGATGCTGGCTGAGTTGATGATTCCAGAACGGTGTTGTATGTGTAAGTACAGAACTTCAAATGCTTTCCGGGGAAGTTTCTTGTCATATATTGTTTCTTCTGTGTCATGAGCTATCTATTTACCTTTGTAGTTTTGATATGTGCTATTTATTTACATACTTTAGGCTTCAAATTCCTGTACTGTCCAAGAAAACTGTCCATTTCAGAATTTCACTTCAGATATTTAACATCTTCATAGGCTTTAATAGCAGACTAAAACCTGAGGAGAACTGAGCTTAGACCTCTTTCAAGCAAAAAACCTGCTTCTAAGAAACAAGTGCTCTGTGCACCATTCTAACTGTAGCCAGAATCAATTAAAAGAACAAAAAAGGCCTAGATTTCAGCAAACAGAAAAGACAGCTTCTGTAAAACAAATAGAAATAGATTCATTTCAAAATGTTTTCGCATAGAATTTGATTTGTGAACGAAATGCTCATGAAATCTCATAGGCTACTTTACAGTAAAGTTAAACATAGGATAGAGTCACAGGATCATAAATCACCAGGTTGGAAAAGACCTACTGGGTCCTGCATTGCATTAAGTTAGCCAAAGTTCACTTAATATGAACAATCTCCTCTATTTCTGGTTTTTATTTCTGTGCTAGTGTCTTTTCAGTTAGGATCTGTGAATAAACAGTTATTTGCTCTTACCAGTGAGATTTCCTTCGTTATAGTTTCTTTCATCTTTCTTCAGATTTTAAAAGAAATAGAAGGGCTATGCATTTACCAAGACCCAGAGATGCATCTTGTTATGTGTGGAGTTGTAATTATTTTTGCCTCGTGCATTATTTAATATTTATCTACATCAAATTCTGTCTGCTAGCCACTCCATGTTATAAGACTCTTCTGTTTTTTTCACAGCAGAACCTTGTTGCTCCCATTTTGAGAAAGGCATTTCTCATTAATAAACTTTCTCACTCTACTTCTATTACGGTTTTCCAGATTGTCTGTGAATGTGTTCAACAGCACAGCTCATTCCAGAACTCTACTGGTGACTCTGTCAGTGCTGGAACAAACAGTTTACTCGTATTTCTAGTTTCTGGGGTTCTAACTTTTTTTTTTTTTTTTTTCCCCCCCCTCAGAAAGACCTTTTGTGCCATGGCTACCTAATTTCTGCATGAAGCTGCTGAGAGACAGGCCAAACAGCAAAGCCTCGTAATTTCTTTGTGGACGCTGACTTTCTTTTAATGTGAGTAGGAATGGAAGGGCCTATCCAGGGAGGTGTGGGCAATGGGAAACGCATGGTGCGAGAACAAGCTTGGCACTGTATAAGGCAGCGTTGTGGGTTAAACCTGGCAGTCAGCTCAGCTCCACACATTCGCTTGCTTGCTTCCCTCCAGTGGGACAGGAGAAAGGCTTGGAAGGGTAAAAGGGTAATGAAATTTCCTTTTCTGTAAGGAAATTTCCACTTCTGTATTTCCGTGCGTGACACTTCTCTACGTTCTTATGAATTGATTGTTCACACCTGCCATCTTGTTGTTATAGAATTCAAGAGACCAGTTTTTAACTTCCTGTACTTCCAATATTGTGCTGCCTCATTTTTACATAGTTACTCTAGTAAAAAGGAAAAACAGTTTTACTGATGTCTATAATAACTTTCCAATTACAAGAACAATTATCACCAGTTCCTGGTTTCTTTAGGAAATGATGCTTCAAAAACAGTATAGAAAGTTTCCCCACTTCTGCTTTTTCTATGTCTCTTTCTCAAACCATATAAGACTAATTGAAATGATGAGTGCTCTGTGACTTGATTTATGGTCCCCAAGTAATTTCTTTTAAGCTTGGGGCAGATCAGGTAAGCTGTGGGTATATTAGGAAATAACTGACATTTCATTTGAATAGGTCATAAAGCTGCTTTTGAAGAGTTTGAACTGGAAAGAGGCTGTGATACTCTTACTGTTGGAGATGCTGGCTGAGTTGATGATTCCAGAACGGTGTTGTATGTGTAAGTACAGAACTTCAAATGCTTTCCGGGGAAGTTTCTTGTCATATATTGTTTCTTCTGTGTCATGAGCTATCTATTTACCTTTGTAGTTTTGATATGTGCTCTTTATTTACATACTTTAGGCTTCAAATTCCTGTACTGTCCAAGAAAACTGTCCATTTCAGAATTTCACTTCAGATATTTAACATCTTCATAGGCTTTAATAGCAGACTAAAACCTGAGGAGAACTGAGCTTAGACCTCTTTCAAGCAAAAAACCTGCTTCTAAGAAACAAGTGCTCTGTGCACCACTCTAACTGTAGCCAGAATCAATTAAAAGAACAAAAAAGGCCTAGATTTCAGCAAACAGAAAAGACAGCTTCTGTAAAACAAATAGAAATAGATTCATTTCAAAATGTTTTCGCATAGAATTTGATTTGTGAACGAAATGCTCATGAAATCTCATAGGCTACTTTACAGTAAAGTTAAACATAGGATAGAGTCACAGGATCATAAATCACCAGGTTGGAAAAGACCTACTGGGTCCTGCATTGCATTAAGTTAACCAAAGTTCACTTAATATGAACAATCTCCTCTATTTCTGGTTTTTATTTCTGTGCTAGTGTCTTTTCAGTTAGGATCTGTGAATAAACAGTTATTTGCTCTTACCAGTGAGATTTCCTTAGTTATAGTTTTTTTCATCTTTCTTCAGATTTTAAAAGAAATACAAGGGCTATGCATTTACCAAGACCCAGAGATGCATCTTGTTATGTGTGGAGTTGTAATTATTTTTGCCTCGTGCATTATTTAATATTTATCTACATCAAATTTCGTCTGCTAGCCACTCCATGTTATAAGACTCTTCTGGTTTTTTCACAGCAGAACCTTGTTGCTCCCATTTTGAGAAAGGCATTTCTCATTAATAAACTTTCTCACTCTACTTCTATTACGGTTTTCCAGATTGACTGTGAATGTGTTCAACAGCACAGCTCATTCCAGAACTCTACTGGTGACTCTGTCAGTGCTGGAACAAACAGTTTACTCGTATTTCTAGTTTCTGGGGTTCTAACGTTTGTTTTTGGGGTTTTTTTTCCCGTCAGAAAGACCTTTTGTGCCATGGCTACCTAATTTCTGCATGAAGCTGCTGAGAGACAGGCCAAACAGCAAAGCCTCGTAATTTCTTTGTGGACGCTGACTTTCTTTTAATGTGAGTAGGAATGGAAGGGCCTATCCAGGGAGGTGTGGGCAATGGGAAACGCATGGTGCGAGAACAAGCTTGGCACTGTATAAGGCAGCGTTGTGGGTTAAACCTGGCAGTCAGCTCAGCTCCACACATTTGCTTGCTTGCTTCCCTCCAGTGGGACAGGAGAAAGGCTTGGAAGGGTGAAAGGGTAATGAAATTTCCTTTTCTGTAAGGAAATTTCCACTTCTGTGTTTCCGTGTGTGACACTTCTCTACCTTCTTATGAATTGATTGTTCACACCTGCCATCTTGTTGTTATAGAATTCAAGAGACCAGTTTTTAACTTCCTGTACTTCCAATATTGTGCTGCCTCATTTTTACATAGTTACTCTAGTAAAAAGGAAAAACAGTTTTACTGATGTCTATAATAACTTTTCAATTACAAGAACAATTATCACCAGTTCCTGGTTTCTTTAGGAAATGATGCTTCAAAAACAGTATAGAAAGTTTCCCCACTTCTGCTTTTTCTATGTCTCTTTCTCAAACCATATAAGACTAATTGAAATGATGAGTGCTCTGTGACTTGATTTATGGTCCCCAAGTAATTTCTTTTAAGCTTGGGGCAGATCAGGTAAGCTGTGGGTATATTAGGAAATAACTGACATTTCATTTGCATAGGTCATAAAGCTGCTTTTGAAGAGTTTGAACTGGAAAGAGGCTGTGATACTCTTACTGTTGGAGATGCTGGCTGAGTTGATGATTCCAGAACGGTGTTGTATGTGTAAGTACAGAACTTCAAATGCTTTCCGGGGAAGTTTCTTGTCATATATTGTTTCTTCTGTGTCATGAGCTATCTATTTACCTTTGTAGTTTTGATATGTGCTATTTATTTACATACTTTAGGCTTCAAATTCCTGTACTGTCCAAGAAAACTGTCCATTTCAGAATTTCACTTCAGATATTTAACATCTTCATAGGCTTTAATAGCAGACTAAAACCTGAGGAGAACTGAGCTTAGACCTCTTTCAAGCAAAAAACCTGCTTCTAAGAAACAAGTGCTCTGTGCACCATTCTAACTGTAGCCAGAATCAATTAAAAGAACAAAAAAGGCCTAGATTTCAGCAAACAGAAAAGACAGCTTCTGTAAAACAAATAGAAATAGATTCATTTCAAAATGTTTTCGCATAGAATTTGATTTGTGAACGAAATGCTCATGAAATCTCATAGGCTACTTTACAGTAAAGTTAAACATAGGATAGAGTCACAGGATCATAAATCACCAGGTTGGAAAAGACCTACTGGGTCCTGCATTGCATTAAGTTAGCCAAAGTTCACTTAATATGAACAATCTCCTCTATTTCTGGTTTTTATTTCTGTGCTAGTGTCTTTTCAGTTAGGATCTGTGAATAAACAGTTATTTGCTCTTACCAGTGAGATTTCCTTAGTTATAGTTTCTTTCATCTTTCTTCAGATTTTAAAAGAAATAGAAGGGCTATGCATTTACCAAGACCCAGAGATGCATCTTGTTATGTGTGGAGTTGTAATTATTTTTGCCTCGTGCATTATTTAATATTTATCTACATCAAATTTCGTCTGCTAGCCACTCCATGTTATAAGACTCTTCTGGTTTTTTCACAGCAGAACCTTGTTGCTCCCATTTTGAGAAAGGCATTTCTCATTAATAAACTTTCTCACTCTACTTCTATTACGGTTTTCCAGATTGTCTGTGAATGTGTTCAACAGCACAGCTCATTCCAGAACTCTACTGGTGACTCTGTCAGTGCTGGAACAAACAGTTTACTCGTATTTCTAGTTTCTGGGGTTCTAACTTTTTTTTTTTTTTTCCCCCCCCCCCAGAAAGACCTTTTGTGCCATGGCTACCTAATTTCTGCATGAAGCTGCTGAGAGACAGGCCAAACAGCAAAGCCTCGTAATTTCTTTGTGGACGCTGACTTTCTTTTAATGTGAGTAGGAATGGAAGGGCCTATCCAGGGAGGTGTGGGCAATGGGAAACGCATGGTGCGAGAACAAGCTTGGCACTGTATAAGGCAGCGTTGTGGGTTAAACCTGGCAGTCAGCTCAGCTCCACACATTCGCTTGCTTGCTTCCCTCCAGTGGGACAGGAGAAAGGCTTGGAAGGGTAAAAGGGTGATGAAATTTCCTTTTCTGTAAGGAAATTTCCACTTCTGTATTTCCGTGCGTGACACTTCTCTACGTTCTTATGAATTGATTGTTCACACCTGCCATCTTGTTGTTATAGAATTCAAGAGACCAGTTTTTAACTTCCTGTACTTCCAATATTGTGCTGCCTCATTTTTACATAGTTACTCTAGTAAAAAGGAAAAACAGTTTTACTGATGTCTATAATAACTTTCCAATTACAAGAACAATTATCACCAGTTCCTGGTTTCTTTAGGAAATGATGCTTCAAAAACAGTATAGAAAGTTTCCCCACTTCTGCTTTTTCTATGTCTCTTTCTCAAACCATATAAGACTAATTGAAATGATGAGTGCTCTGTGACTTGATTTATGGTCCCCAAGTAATTTCTTTTAAGCTTGGGGCAGATCAGGTAAGCTGTGGGTATATTAGGAAATAACTGACATTTCATTTGAATAGGTCATAAAGCTGCTTTTGAAGAGTTTGAACTGGAAAGAGGCTGTGATACTCTTACTGTTGGAGATGCTGGCTGAGTTGATGATTCCAGAACGGTGTTGTATGTGTAAGTACAGAACTTCAAATGCTTTCCGGGGAAGTTTCTTGTCATATATTGTTTCTTCTGTGTCATGAGCTATCTATTTACCTTTGTAGTTTTGATATGTGCTATTTATTTACATACTTTAGGCTTCAAATTCCTGTACTGTCCAAGAAAACTGTCCATTTCAGAATTTCACTTCAGATATTTAACATCTTCATAGGCTTTAATAGCAGACTAAAACCTGAGGAGAACTGAGCTTAGACCTCTTTGAAGCAAAACACCTGCTTCTAAGAAACAAGTGCTCTGTGCACCACTCTAACTGTAGCCAGAATCAATTAAAAGAACAAAAAAGGCCTAGATTTCAGCAAACAGAAAAGACAGCTTCTGTAAAACAAATAGAAATAGATTCATTTCAAAATGTTTTCGCATAGAATTTGATTTGTGAACGAAATGCTCATGAAATCTCATAGGCTACTTTACAGTAAAGTTAAACATAGGATAGAGTCACAGGATCATAAATCACCAGGTTGGAAAAGACCTACTGGGTCCTGCATTGCATTAAGTTAACCAAAGTTCACTTAATATGAACAATCTCCTCTATTTCTGGTTTTTATTTCTGTGCTAGTGTCTTTTCAGTTAGGATCTGTGAATAAACAGTTATTTGCTCTTACCAGTGAGATTTCCTTAGTTATAGTTTCTTTCATCTTTCTTCAGATTTTAAAAGAAATAGAAGGGCTATGCATTTACCAAGACCCAGAGATGCATCTTGTTATGTGTGGAGTTGTAATTATTTTTGCCTCGTGCATTATTTAATATTTATCTACATCAAATTTCGTCTGCTAGCCACTCCATGTTATAAGACTCTTCTGGTTTTTTCACAGCAGAACCTTGTTGCTCCCATTTTGAGAAAGGCATTTCTCATTAATAAACTTTCTCACTCTACTTCTATTACGGTTTTCCAGATTGACTGTGAATGTGTTCAACAGCACAGCTCGTTCCAGAACTCTACTGGTGACTCTGTCAGTGCCGGAACAAAGAGTTTACTCGTATTTCTAGTTTCTGGGGTTCTAACGTTTGTGTTTTGTTTTTTTTTTCCCGTCAGAAAGACCTTTTGTGCCATGGCTACCTAATTTCTGCATGAAGCTGCTGAGAGACAGGCCAAACAGCAAAGCCTCGTAATTTCTTTGTGGACGCTGACTTTCTTTTAATGTGAGTAGGAATGGAAGGGCCTATCCAGGGAGGTGTGGGCAATGGGAAACGCATGGTGCGAGAACAAGCTTGGCACTGTATAAGGCAGCGTTGTGGGTTAAACCTGGCAGTCAGCTCAGCTCCACACATTCGCTTGCTTGCTTCCCTCCAGTGGGACAGGAGAAAGGCTTGGAAGGGTAAAAGGGTGATGAAATTTCCTTTTCTGTAAGGAAATTTCCACTTCTGTATTTCCGTGCGTGACACTTCTCTACCTTCTTATGAATTGATTGTTCACACCTGCCATCTTGTTGTTATAGAATTCAAGAGACCAGTTTTTAACTTCCTGTACTTCCAATATTGTGCTGCCTCATTTTTACATAGTTACTCTAGTAAAAAGGAAAAACAGTTTTACTGATGTCTATAATAACTTTCCAATTACAAGAACAATTATCACCAGTTCCTGGTTTCTTTAGGAAATGATGCTTCAAAAACAGTATAGAAAGTTTCCCCACTTCTGCTTTTTCTATGTCTCTTTCTCAAACCATATAAGACTAATTGAAATGATGAGTGCTCTGTGACTTGATTTATGGTCCCCAAGTAATTTCTTTTAAGCTTGGGGCAGATCAGGTAAGCTGTGGGTATATTAGGAAATAACTGACATTTCATTTGAATAGGTCATAAAGCTGCTTTTGAAGAGTTTGAACTGGAAAGAGGCTGTGATACTCTTACTGTTGGAGATGCTGGCTGAGTTGATGATTCCAGAACGGTGTTGTATGTGTAAGTACAGAACTTCAAATGCTTTCCGGGGAAGTTTCTTGTCATATATTGTTTCTTCTGTGTCATGAGCTATCTATTTACCTTTGTAGTTTTGATATGTGCTATTTATTTACATACTTTAGGCTTCAAATTCCTGTACTGTCCAAGAAAACTGTGCATTTCAGAATTTCACTTCAGATATTTAACATCTTCATAGGCTTTAATAGCAGACTAAAACCTGAGGAGAACTGAGCTTAGACCTCTTTGAAGCAAAACACCTGCTTCTAAGAAACAAGTGCTCTGTGCACCACTCTAACTGTAGCCAGAATCAATTAAAAGAACAAAAAAGGCCTAGATTTCAGCAAACAGAAAAGACAGCTTCTGTAAAAAAAATAGAAATAGATTCATTTCAAAATGTTTTCGCATAGAATTTGATTTGTGAACGAAATGCTCGTGAAATCTCATAGGCTACTTTACAGTAAAGTTAAACATAGGATAGAGTCACAGGATCATAAATCACCAGGTTGGAAAAGACCTACTGGGTCCTGCATTGCATTAAGTTAACCAAAGTTCACTTAATATGAATAATCTCCTCTATTTCTGGTTTTTATTTCTGTGCTAGTGTCTTTTCAGTTAGGATCTGTGAATAAACAGTTATTTGCTCTTACCAGTGAGATTTCCTTAGTTATAGTTTCTTTCATCTTTCTTCAGATTTTAAAAGAAATACAAGGGCTATGCATTTACCAAGACCCAGAGATGCATCTTTTTATGTGTGGAGTTGTAATTATTTTTGCCTCGTGCATTATTTAATATTTATCTACATCAAATTTCGTCTGCTAGCCACTCCATGTTATAAGACTCCTCTGTTTTTTTTCACAGCAGAACCTTGTTGCTCCCATTTTGAGAAAGGCATTTCTCATTAATAAACTTTCTCACTCTACTTCTATTACGGTTTTCCAGATTGTCTGTGAATGTGTTCAACAGCACAGCTCATTCCAGAACTCTACTGGTGACTCTGTCAGTGCTGGAACAAACAGTTTACTCGTATTTCTAGTTTCTGGGGTTCTAACTTTTTTTTTTTTTTTTTTCCCCCCCTCAGAAAGACCTTTTGTGCCATGGCTACCTAATTTCTGCATGAAGCTGCTGAGAGACAGGCCAAACAGCAAAGCCTCGTAATTTCTTTGTGGACGCTGACTTTCTTTTAATGTGAGTAGGAATGGAAGGGCCTATCCAGGGAGGTGTGGGCAATGGGAAATGCATGGTGCGAGAACAAGCTTGGCACTGTATAAGGCAGCGTTGTGGGTTAAACCTGGCAGTCAGCTCAGCTCCACACATTTGCTTGCTTGCTTCCCTCCAGTGGGACAGGAGAAAGGCTTGGAAGGGTAAAAGGGTGATGAAATTTCCTTTTCTGTAAGGAAATTTCCACTTCTGTATTTCCGTGCGTGACACTTCTCTACCTTCTTATGAATTGATTGTTCACACCTGCCATCTTGTTGTTATAGAATTCAAGAGACCAGTTTTTAACTTCCTGTACTTCCAATATTGTGCTGCCTCATTTTTACATAGTTACTCTAGTAAAAAGGAAAAACAGTTTTACTGATGTCTATAATAACTTTCCAATTACAAGAACAATTATCACCAGTTCCTGGTTTCTTTAGGAAATGATGCTTCAAAAACAGTATAGAAAGTTTCCCCACTTCTGCTTTTTCTATGTCTCTTTCTCAAACCATATAAGACTAATTGAAATGATGAGTGCTCTGTGACTTGATTTATGGTCCCCAAGTAATTTCTTTTAAGCTTGGGGCAGATCAGGTAAGCTGTGGGTATATTAGGAAATAACTGACATTTCATTTGAATAGGTCATAAAGCTGCTTTTGAAGAGTTTGAACTGGAAAGAGGCTGTGATACTCTTACTGTTGGAGATGCTGGCTGAGTTGATGATTCCAGAACGGTGTTGTCTGTGTAAGTACAGAACTTCAAATGCTTTCCGTGGAAGTTTCTTGTCATATATTGTTTCTTCTGTGTCATGAGCTATCTATTTACCTTTGTAGTTTTGATATGTGCTATTTATTTACATACTTTAGGCTTCAAATTCCTGTACTGTCCAAGAAAACTGTGCATTTCAGAATGTCACTTCAGATATTTAACATCTTCATAGGCTTTAATAGCAGACTAAAACCTGAGGAGAACTGAGCTTAGACCTCTTTGAAGCAAAACACCTGCTTCTAAGAAACAAGTGCTCTGTGCACCACTCTAACTGTAGCCAGAATCAATTAAAAGAACAAAAAAGGCCTAGATTTCAGCAAACAGAAAAGACAGCTTCTGTAAAACAAATAGAAATAGATTCATTTCAAAATGTTTTCGCATAGAATTTGATTTGTAAACGAAATGCTCATGAAATCTCATAGGCTACTTTACAGTAAAGTTAAACATAGGATAGAGTCACAGGATCATAAATCACCAGGTTTGAAAAGACCTACTGGGTCCTGCATTGCATTAAGTTAACCAAAGTTCACTTAATATGAACAATCTCCTCTATTTCTGGTTTTTATTTCTGTGCTAGTGTCTTTTCAGTTAGGATCTGTGAATAAACAGTTATTTGCTCTTACCAGTGAGATTTCCTTAGTTATAGTTTCTTTCATCTTTCTTCAGATTTTAAAAGAAATACAAGGGCTGTGCATTTACCAAGACCCAGAGATGCATCTTGTTATGTGTGGAGTTGTAATTATTTTTGCCTCGTGCATTATTTAATATTTATCTACATCAAATTTCGTCTGCTAGCCACTCCATGTTATAACACTCTTCTGTTTTTTTCACAGCAGAACCTTGTTGCTCCCATTTTGAGAAAGGCATTTCTCATTAATAAACTTTCTCACTCTACTTCTATTACGGTTTTCCAGATTGACTGTGAATGTGTTCAACAGCACAGCTCGTTCCAGAACTCTACTGGTGACTCTGTCAGTGCTGGAACAAACAGTTTACTCGTATTTCTAGTTTCTGGGGTTCTAACTTTTTTTTTTTTTTTTTTTTTCCCCTCAGAAGGACCTTTTGTGCCATGGCTACCTAATTTCTGCATGAAGCTGCTGAGAGACAGGCCAAACAGCAAAGCCTCGTAATTTCTTTGTGGACGCTGACTTTCTTTTAATGTGAGTAGGAATGGAAGGGCCTAGCCAGGGAGGTGTGGGCAATGGGAAACGCATGGTGCGAGAACAAGCTTGGCACTGTATAAGGCAGCGTTGTGGGTTAAACCTGGCAGTCAGCTCAGCTCCACACATTTGCTTGCTTGCTTCCCTCCAGTGGGACAGGAGAAAGGCTTGGAAGGGTGAAAGGGTAATGAAATTTCCTTTTCTGTAAGGAAATTTCCACTTCTGTGTTTCCGTGCGTGACACTTCTCTACCTTCTTATGAATTGATTGTTCACACCTGCCATCTTGTTGTTATAGAATTCAAGAGACCAGTTTTTAACTTCCTGTACTTCCAATATTGTGCTGCCTCATTTTTACATAGTTACTCTAGTAAAAAGGAAAAACAGTTTTACTGATGTCTATAATAACTTTTCAATTACAAGAACAATTATCACCAGTTCCTGGTTTCTTTAGGAAATGATGCTTCAAAAACAGTATAGAAAGTTTCCCCACTTCTGCTTTTTCTGTGTCTCTTTCTCAAACCATATAAGACTAATTGAAATGATGAGTGCTCTGTGACTTGATTTATGGTCCCCAAGTAATTTCTTTTAAGCTTGGGGCAGATCAGGTAAGCTGTGGGTATATTAGGAAATAACTGACATTTCATTTGAATAGGTCATAAAGCTGCTTTTGAAGAGTTTGAACTGGAAAGAGGCTGTGATACTCTTACTGTTGGAGATGCTGGCTGAGTTGATGATTCCAGAACGGTGTTGTATGTGTAAGTACAGAACTTCAAATGCTTTCCGTGGAAGTTTCTTGTCATATATTGTTTCTTCTGTGTCATGAGCTATCTATTTACCTTTGTAGTTTTGATATGTGCTATTTATTTACATACTTTAGGCTTCAAATTCCTGTACTGTCAAAGAAAACTGTGCATTTCAGAATTTCACTTCAGATATTTAACATCTTCATAGGCTTTAATAGCAGACTAAAACCTGAGGAGAACTGAGCTTAGACCTCTTTGAAGCAAAAAACCTGCTTCTAAGAAACAAGTGCTCTGTGCACCATTCTAACTGTAGCCAGAATCAATTAAAAGAACAAAAAAGGCCTAGATTTCAGCAAACAGAAAAGACAGCTTCTGTAAAACAAATAGAAATAGATTCATTTCAAAATGTTTTCGCATAGAATTTGATTTGTGAACGAAATGCTCATGAAATCTCATAAGCTACTTTACAGTAAAGTTAAACATAGGATAGAGTCACAGGATCATAAATCACCAGGTTGGAAAAGACCTACTGGGTCCTGCATTGCATTAAGTTAACCAAAGTTCACTTAATATGAACAATCTCCTCTATTTCTGGTTTTTATTTCTGTGCTAGTGTCTTTTCAGTTAGGATCTGTGAATAAACAGTTATTTGCTCTTACCAGTGAGATTTCCTTCGTTATAGTTTCTTTCATCTTTCTTCAGATTTTAAAAGAAATACAAGGGCTATGCATTTACCAAGACCCAGAGATGCATCTTGTTATGTGTGGAGTTGTAATTATTTTTGCCTCGTGCATTATTTAATATTTATCTACATCAAATTTCGTCTGCTAGCCACTCCATGTTATAAGACTCTTCTGTTTTTTTCACAGCAGAACCTTGTTGCTCCCATTTTGAGAAAGGCATTTCTCATTAATAAACTTTCTCACTCTACTTCTATTACGGTTTTCCAGATTGACTGTGAATGTGTTCAACAGCACAGCTCGTTCCAGAACTCTACTGGTGACTCTGTCAGTGCTGGAACAAACAGTTTACTCGTATTTCTAGTTTCTGGGGTTCTAACTTTTTTTTTTTTTTTTTTTCCCCTCAGAAGGACCTTTTGTGCCATGGCTACCTAATTTCTGCATGAAGCTGCTGAGAGACAGGCCAAACAGCAAAGCCTCGTAATTTCTTTGTGGACGCTGACTTTCTTTTAATGTGAGTAGGAATGGAAGGGCCTATCCAGGGAGGTGTGGGCAATGGGAAACGCATGGTGCGAGAACAAGCTTGGCACTGTATAAGGCAGCGTTGTGGGTTAAACCTGGCAGTCAGCTCAGCTCCACACATTCGCTTGCTTGCTTCCCTCCAGTGGGACAGGAGAAAGGCTTGGAAGGGTAATAGCAAGAAACCTCGTGGGCTCAGATAAAGACAGTTTGACAACTAAAGCAGAAGCTGCATGTGTAAGCAAAGCAAATTGAGGAATTCGTTCACTGCTTTCTATCTGCAGGCAAGTGGTCAGCCATCTCCAGGAATGCAAGGCTCCATCACAGATAGTACGTACTGGCGTAAACAAACACCGTAAGTATGAATGTCTCCCCTTTCCTCTATGTTCTCTCAACTTATATAGATCAGAACAACATCATATGGTATGGGATATCTTTTTGGTAATTTGAAATCAGCTGTCCCAGATGTGTCCTCTCCCTGTTTAAGAATTTCTGCACATCCAAATCGCGTGTTCCCATAAGTCTTGAGAGTATAGATTTTGCTGAAGAGATTTGTCAGTGCTGGTGTGCAATTAATCCATTCCTGTTTCTAAGGAAATCTGCACCAGGCCGCGTGTTTGTGCTGGTGTAGCTTCTGTCAGATCCTAGAATGGAATGAGGTGGCTCTGGGAGGAAAGGGAAAGAAAGCAAGGGACAGCACCACCCCCAACAGTAGCTACTGGCTACAATGCCTTTGGAAGCATTCGGGTGTACTGAAAAATGTTCCAAAATGGCCCTCAAGACACAATATTGTGCCGGTGATGTTTATGGCTGCAGATGTGAGTCTGCCCCGTGCAGAACGTCACAGCACGTGGCTGTTTGCAGCAGCGGAGCGCGATATATTGCTGCTCACCCTCAGGCACCCCTTGCTTGACTGGGAGTTGTCAGCCTTTAATTCATTTCTAGTGCTGTGCGTGGCTGTTTCAGTGACAGCAGAGCTTCAGAATCATGTCAGCTAACTCTATGCAGTCCCACCCTCTGGCCACGGACAGGGACACCTTCCACTGGACCAGGCTGCTCAGAGATAGAATCATAGAATCATAGAATAACCAGGTTGGAAAAGACCCACCGGATCATCGAGTACAACCATTCCTATCAAACACTAAACCACGCCCCTCAGCACCTCGTCCAGCCGTGCCTTAAACCCCTCCAGGGAAGGTGAATCAACCACCTCCCTGGGCAGCCTGTTCCAGTGCCCAATGACCCTTTCTGTGAAAAATTTTTTCCTAATGTCCAGCCTATATCTCCCCTGGCGGAGCTTGAGGCCATTCCCTCTCGTCCTGTCCCCTGTCACTTGGGAGAAGAGCCCAGCTCCCTCCTCTCTACAACCTCCTTTCAGGTAGTTATAGAGAGCAATGCAGTCTCCCCTCAGCCTCCTCTTCTCCAGGCTAAACACCCCCAGCTCTCTCAGCCGCTCCTCCTAAGACCTGTTTTCCAGCCCCCTCACCAGCTTCGTTGCTTTTCTCTGGTCTCGCTCCAGAGCCTCAACATCTTTCTTGTGGTGAGGGGCCCAGAACTGAACCCAGGATTCAAGGAGCGATCTCACCAGTGCCGAGTCCAGAGGGAGAAGAACCTCCCTGGACCTGCTGGTCACACCGTTTCTGATCCAAGCCAAGATGCCATTGGCCTTCTTGGCCACCTGGGCCACTGCTGGCTCATATTCAGTCGCTGTCAACCAACACCCTCAGGTCCCTCTCCTCCAGGCAGCTTTCCAGCCAGGCTTCTCCCAGTCTGTAGCACTGCTTAGGGTTGTTGTGCCCCAAGTGCAGGACCCAGCACGTGGCCTTGTTAAACCTCATCTGTTGGTCTCAGCCCATGAATCCAGCCTGTTCAGATCCCTTTGCAGAGCCTCCCGACCCTCCAGCAGATCAACACTTCCACCCAGCTTAGTGTCGTCCGCAAACTTGCTCAGGGTGCACTCAATGCCTTCATCCAGGTCATTGATAAAGACATAGAACAGGAGGTGCTCAGGGATCTGGTTTAGGAGTGGAAAAGTATGGGTTGCATTTGATGGTCTCAAAGGTCTTTTCCAGCCAAACAGTTCTATGATATTCTATGAAACTGCCCAAGTTCAAACTTCCTGACCGTGCAGTCGTCATTACCAGGTTTTTTTTGTATTTATCACCCAGGAAGCAAGCACTTTGTGCATCTGATGGTAAATGAAAGCTGGCTTCTTGTTCTCATAAGACTGCTTTTCTGTGCAGGTTTCAAAGATGGAGATGTTTTGCAGCTCACAGGTGCCTCCGAGAGGAGATGTGACCAGGTAGTTTCTCTTATAATCACTGTTCTCGTGTCATTTAGCTCTGTGTGTGTCTCTTATCCAGACCAATTCCATGGGACACTACGGATAGACAGCTCACTCCTCTCTCTTTTTCTCTCCCTCACAATATTGTGCCAGTGAATTTTGTGACTGCAGATGTGTCTGTGCCCCGTGCAAAACATCACAGCAGAGCCTCTTAAAAGGATTTTGTCCTATCCTACTGTGTTGGTGGAACCTGAAAAATAAGCTTTGGCTGATCCATAGAGCTGCATTGCTTGTGTTCTCCATCGTTACATATGGTGTCTGCTTCCTGCTTCACTACACGAGATGCCGCAGTCGGTGGGTTTTGGATACCTGGCCCTTATGTCTTCTGGAGAAGTGCATTTTCCCCTGTTAGATGTTTGTGCCTATTTTCTGCATTGTCTTTGTGTTTAAAGGATTTTTCCTTTTCTTTCCAGAGTCACATGCCTTACTTCCGGAAGAGGATGGTGTGGGAGATCATCCACCAGCAGCTGCTGTGAGAGATGCACGATGAGAGCAGCACTGTGATCACCTCAAGGTGACTGATAAGGCTTTTAGTTATTTTTCGAATACTTTATTTGGATGGGTAGTAGGCACACAAATTTTCCCCTTTAGGCTATGCAGTAGTGGTTAAGGTGGGGTGGTGGTTTCCCGGTTATGGAGGCAGTAACTCTCGTTGCCGTTAGCTAAGGCGCCTGACAACACACAAGCAGAAAGGTGGCTGTGATGGGGAGGAGCCAGCACTGTCAGCCTCCGTCACTGAGATGCAGCACACGTGGCCACGTTACGGACAAAGAGGACTCTCACCCGCGGTGCTGGCGACCCCTGCGTTTGCTGAGCTCATCTGGGCTCCCTGCTTGGCTCCTCGAGGGGACACGGATGAAAAAAAGGCAAGTAATCTTACAACAAAATCTGTTTATTATGATGGGGAACAGAGAATGTCACTGATTATAAATGGAAGCAGGAATGTAAATACTTTTTAGAAAAGCTCTTTTTAAGATACGCAGGAACCACATGCTTTTTCTGTAATTCCTCATAAATATTGGTCAACGTTCAGAAAAAAATTATCATTAAAATAAAGGTTACAAATCATTTGAAAGAGACACATTTCAAAGTTATAAGTGTAACACTCAATCTCCATTCTAATAATAGTTATCATTTAGCATGTGTTTTAACAGGAAATTTCAAAAAGATCAGGAATATTTAATGAATTATTACAATTTACTGAAATTAATATTTCTTAGTTGTACATCTAACTATTTATTTTCTCAGTTAGGCCTTTAGGGAGGGATTGAAATTATTCATGAAGTAAATTTTGTTGCCTGAAAGAATAGCGGTTATATATTCTTTTAAAAAATATATCGCAAAATGCATTTATTGAAGTCGTAGTTTGAAGGATGAAACTTAGTATCGCCATTGCTTTATATTCCCGGTTTTGCTTCTTTAAAAGGTGGACAAACTAAATGGTAGACCTTTTCTTTATGGTATCAATAGTTTCTTATGAATATAGAAATGATGGAGCAGAATTTCTCACCCTTAATTTTTTGTTTGGACCTAGAAATATTGTCATTTGGTGACATTTATGTTCATTTTGGCAGAGAGATATTTAAAGTATGTTATAATTCTTTTCTCCTTCCTCTCCTTTTTGTTCCGAGCGTGGGTGCAAATGTACAGTTTCCCTGTGAAGACAATTACGTGCTGTAAGGTTGTAAAAGCATCACTTGTCAGAGATACGCTGACAAATGTGCTGGCTGCCTGGAGTGACCACAGGCCAATTTGCAGAGGTAGGTGTTATTATCTGAACTTTTTCCTGAAGTTTAAGCGGGTAATTTCTAACTTTTGGGTTGGTCTAGTGGGATTGAAAGGGTCCTGGAGGAGGTTTGAGGGGGTCTTATGGGGATTGGGCGGGTCCAGGTGGGTTTTGGGGGGTGCTGGATGGATTTGGGGGTTTTAGCGGGATTGAGAGCCCTGCTGGGAGTCTCTAGTCCAGCCTCCGGGGTGGCTGTGGCTTTGCAGGGCTGGGAAGACTTCCAAAGGTGGAGATCACAGGAACGTTCCTCCCAGTGCATTTCAGTTTTCCTAAGGCTCAGCCTAAAGCTCCCAAGAGGTTGGTTGTGGCTGTCACTTCTGTCATATCATTGGACACTGCAAAAGGGACCTTATCTCCATCAACTTTCCAGGTCGATGTAAACTCTTACTTGGCTGCTCATGCTGTGGGACCCTAACTCCATCCTGGCAGACCTCCTCCAGGGCCTCTCCAGTTTCTCCACTTCTGAAATGTGAGTCTCATTGGGTCATTCTCCCAGTTAAAAAGAGTGAGGGCAGCAATTGTCTCCTTTGTGCAGCATCAGTTGTTGCTCCCTCTGCTCCTCCCAGGGAGGGGCTGGGGGTGGGCGAGAAGTTGTCAGGGGGAGACAGGCAGGAGAGCAGGCCCCGGCTGACCAGAGGGAGATCCCATAACATAGATGCCACGCTCAGCGATAAAAACTATGGCAGGAGAGGAAAGGAGTGGAGATTTTTATTGTTCAAGGTGATGGGTGGTGGTAGACCAATGGATTGTCAGTCTGCCTGAGGGAGGTGGCAAGTGAAGGTGTTTGCATTGGTTTTGGGTTTGGATTATGGGTTTTTTTATCTTTTTTTCTTTCACCTATTAAACTATTTTTAGCTCAGCCCTCATGGATCACCAAGGGGCAGCACGCGCAAAACCCTGGCCAGCTGAGGAGCAACCTGAGGAGAGCTCCACCAATCCCATGCCCTTTCACAAGAGATTTTCCAAAGAAATATTGATCTTCTCCTGCAACTTCCTCAGCCTGCTTCGGGGAGACCTTATTTGTGCCTTTAGCACTTGAAGTTGGTCATCAAGAAAATGGGGAGGGAAATTTCCAAGGGCATGGAGTGATAGGATTACATGGGGTGGCTTTCAGGCTTAGGGAAGATTCAGGTTAGACATTAGGAAGAAATTGTTCTCAAAGAAGGTGATGAGGCAGTGGCCCAGGTTGCCCAAGAAAGCTGTGGCTGCCCCCTCCCGGAGGTGTTCAAGGCCAGCTTGGATGGGGCCTTGAGCCCAGTGGGAGGTGTCCCTGCCCACGGCAATGGGGCTGGAGCTGGATGGGCTCTAAGGTCTCTTCCAACCCAAACCATTCTATGATTCTGAAAAAAATTAAATATAAACTTTAAACTCAAACTAAAACTACAACTACCTGAAAGGAAGTTGTGGAGAGGAGGGAGCTGGCCTCTTCTCCCGAGTGACAGGGGACAGGATGAGAGGAAATGGCCTCAAGCTGGGCCTGGGGAGGTTTAGGCTGAACATTAGGAAAAAGATTTTCATGGAAAGGGTCATTGGGCACTGGAACAGGCTGCCCAGGGAGGGGGTTGAGTCACCTTCCCTGGAGGTGTTTAAGGGACGGGTGGACGAGGTGCTGAGGGACATGGTTTAGTGATTGATGGGAATGGTTGGACTCGATGATCCTGTGGGTCTTTTCCAACCTGGTGATTCTATGATTCTATGATTCTGTGGTAGCAGATCTGGGTCATAGGTGATTCAGGTCATAGGTGATTCAGGTCATAAAAAGGCCATAAAATATTTGTGCCGTGGAAGAGTCAAGTCACAGAATTGTGAGTTTATTTGGATTTTAGGAGGGTTTGGCCATAGAAGGATCAGAAATGCATTGTTTCATAGTACGGTTGGTTCATCAAAGAGTCGTAGAACAGTCAGGTCATGGAAGAATCTGATCACAGAGGGTTAATAGAAGAGTCAGGTCATGGATGTAGCATCATAGAACAGTCAGACAACAGTCAGGTCTGCAAAGCCCTGCACTACGGGACCCTCCTGGGCAGCAGAGCTTGTGTCCACATGGCAGCAGCTGCCTGGGGTGCTGGGTTCTCACTGCTCTGCTGCACACGGCCAATACATTTTCCCTGCCCCTCTGCCAGGGCAATGCAATGGAACAGTTCTTCTGTGAGATCCCCCAGATCCTCAAGCTCTCCTGCTCAGATGCTTACCTGAGGGAGTTTGGGTTTATCCTGTTCAGCCTCTTATTAGTATTCAGCTCTTTTGTTTTCGTGGTGGTGTCCTATGTGCAGATCTTCAGGGCCGTGTTGAGGATCCCCTCAGAGCAGGGACGGCACAAAGCCTTTCCCACGTGTCTCCCCGATCTGGTTGTGGTCTCCCTGTTTACAAGTACTGGCATGACTGCCCACCTGAAGCCCCACTCCATCTTCTCTCCATCCCTGGACCTGGTGGTGTCAATTCTGTATGCAGTGCTGCCTCCAGCACTGAGCCCCTTCATCTACAACTTGAGGAACCAGCAGCTCAAGGATGCAAAGTGGAAACTGTTAACTGGATTGTTCTATCGAGCAATAAACTGTCAGGCTTCTGCATAGCAGATCTAATGTAACTCACCCACTCACTTCTATATTGTTTGGTTTTGGTGGTATTTTTTAAATTATAATAATGTTCTCATCCTCTCTGTCATTCACTCTACGCTTGCCTTTTCTGATTGAGTGGCTGTGTAAATGAGAACCTGTGCTCCCTGTGTGTTTGAACAAAATAAAGGGACCTGTATCACCCTTTATTTTCTTGGGAGGGGCCCTTCATCCAAGGCCTTTTTGGAGCCGCAGGGACAGTTTCTGTGGGCATGGGGAGAAGAGTCCCGGCACGGCAGCACTGCCAGGCACCAGCGCTTGATCTCCCAGAGCTGCTCTCTCTCCCCTTCCACAGTCTCCTCCTCCCCCCTTGCCTTGCTGTGAGGCCTGAGTGCTCTGAGCTTGGTCGCAGCCGTGCTGCGTGGCAGTGCTGTGCCCGCAGGCAGGGACAGGCAGTGGGCACTTGTGGGACACAACAGCCTTTCCATAAATCAAGGGGATCTCCTTGGGGCAGCGCCTGAAGGCTTAAGGCTTCTTTCAAGGTTTCCCTCAAGGGCATCTCCAAGAACACGAGCCGCAGATGAAAACAGCAGTGTAAAACTAAACAGTGAGGCAGGGTGGTGGGCTGAGGAAGGCTGCAGTTTCCTTGAACAGACCAGCAGAGCAGGGTCTGGTCTGTGCCCATGTGCACTAGATCACCTGGGAAATCTGCGCCAGGGCAACCATCCTGGAAGTAGCCCCTCAAAAACCACCATTCCCAGCACTGCCCTCTCACCCCAGCTTGGAGAGATTCTTTGTCCCTCCCTGGAAGGACACGGAATGGGGAGGTCAGTGTCTATGTTCTCACTGTACAGATGAGATGGGAGCACGTACATCATGTGCGTGATGTGAGGTGAAGCCAAGCGAACACAAACAGCCCTTCCTTGAGTCTCCACGAAGGCCTGGGGGGCAGAAAGTGTCTCAAGGTCACTTTGAGTTGAGAGCGACATCCTAAGTTCCCGAATGCAGCTCTGGGATGTGATTCCTTCAGCCAAGGTCCCTGTGTCTGTTCCTCTTGCTGTGGGCATCTCAGATGAGTGAAGAGCAGGGCAACACACCTCAGGGCTGAGACACTTCCCAACCTCTGGAAGTGGCAACAGGAAGTCAGAGAAAGACTATGACCTTTATCTCCCCATGGACAAGGGCCTGACGCTGTCTCTGAATATCCCCGAGTGCATAAGGAGACCACAAGGCCAGCTCAGACGTGGACTCCTAACAGAACCCTGACTATTCTGTGTGTGACCCCAGGAACAAACCCCACTGGCCCAGGGAGATTCATCTCAGCTCCCCTGGACAAGCTCAGTGCAAGTGTTCCTGTCTGCTGCATCGCCCTTAGGTGATGGAAGTGCCAGAACAGAGAGGTTCCGGGGTCCTTGGAAAAGGAACTCATTGAACACACCTTAAAGGACAGGAAGAAAGAGAATTGGGAGAACTGCATGTGGAAACCCCTGGAAGGTGAGGGAGTTGAAATGCACAGTGTGCCAGACAGAGAGCTGGCAAGGCAAGGACAGGGCAAGGGCAAGGCTGCTTCTCCCACAAAACTCACATGTTCTGAAAACTCATATTTTGGCAGCATAGAAGCTCCATGGACATTTTGTTGGAAGTTTGGAATCATTCCAGTTGATGAAAAAGAGTAGTATGAGATATCTCTTTAGGCACTGAGAGCAGTTGTCATGTTTTCAGACCGAGCTCCATGCTCTGACCATCAGCACCCAGTGCAAACCTCTAGAGGCCCCGGTGTGTCTGAGGGGTTTGCCTGGGACTGCAGCTGCCAGAGAAGACTGACAGAGCCGTGTCATTGCCATCATTTCCATCCAGTCCTGAACAGTCATACACTTCACTAGGGGAGTAACAAGAGTGTAGGTAAAGGGGCAGTACAGGGAGAGCTCTTTGAAGAAGCGACAATAGAATTCTCCAATTGATATTGATGCAGGGTGTCTCCTAAGGAGGTGTGGACATAGAGGGAAATGGCCTCGAGGTCAACCACTACATGGACAACCTTGCCCCTCGTCTCCCCAGCCCTGTCACATGTCTCTGTTGGTCTGGTTGTCTCTGTCAGTGAAAAATACATCTCCATATGACAAACAAAGGGTTTGGATCCTTCCCAGAGCAGGTCTTAGATTTGCAGTCTATTGAGACGTAGACCTTGGATTCCCTCATCTCCTCAGTTACCCAATAAATAAAAAAAATACACAGAGACAAACTCTATTCTTGGACTAGTCTTTACCTTGAAGATAGAATCATAGACAATCTTGAGTGGGAAGGGATCTATAAGGATCATCACGTCCCTTCCTCTAGACTACATAAAACCAAACTTTATCACCAAGAGCATCATCCAGACATTCCTTGAACTCTGACAAGCTTGGCACCACGACCACTTCCCTGGGGAGCCTTTTCCAGTGGCCGAATAGCCAAAGACCCATTTCCTGATGTCCAATGCAAGCTTCCCCTGATGCAGCCTCAGCCCATTTCCATTTCCTATCGCTGGTCACAAGAGAGTAAAGCTCACCCACCGGTTGTGTGGAGTGGCCAGTGCTGGAGAGCTGGCAACGGGAGAGACCAGTGCCCTGGGCACCTTCCCAGTCTGTCCCTGCCACCAAGGGCACCCACAGCCTCCTCTCTCCGGCACCTGCAGGGCTGGGCTCTGCCCTCACACCCTCTGCAGCGTGTCCTCCCCCTGCATGGTCACACAGCTCAGCCAGCACTGGTGTCGTCCTCTCCCGGGCACTTTCCAGCTCAGCCCAGACCCTCCCAGCTCTCCCCACAGCCCTGCTCTCTCTCCAGCCCCGCAGAGCAGCCCCGTCTGGGCTGGCCCCATGGCAGTGCCCAGCGCAGGCTGCAGCAGAGCTCTGGGCTCTCCCCCACAGCCCCAGCCCCTCTGGAGGGCACGGCAGCTGCTGCGGGGCAGAGATGGTCTCAGCCTCCCCCGCAGCCCCAGGGCTGGAGGCTTGACCAGCTTGGCCAGCTCTCCCAGTCTGTATCCTGACTGCATTGATGGAAAACTCCTGGCAAAGACCAGGGAGATGAGCACAAGATGGAATGCACACACTGGTCTCCCTTCAAAGGAAACAAAGGAACAAAATACCAAGGAAACTCAGTTTCATCTCCTGGTTCGCATCAGGTTCCCAGGGCAGCTTGAAGCCTCCTTGTTTCTCCAGCCAGTACAAACCCTCAGTGGACACATCCCTCTTAAGTCAGGCATGTTCACAGCACCATTTTCCCAGGAAAGCAAGAAAACTCCCTTTCAAAACGCGAGAAGAGAACTTTGCATGCTCTCACTCCACATGTTCAGGGCTCCTTACACCCCAGAGGGTCCGTTCTGGGGACTGGCTGCTTCAAGGTTCCACCAGGAGAGAGACCAGGACAATTCCCAAGGGTCTGAGCCCCCGTGCTCTGCAGGGTGAGACCTGACCGCGATGCTGGTCCCTGCCTCCTCCGCCTCCTGACTGGAGAGGTTACGCTGCTAACCCAAAAAAGCAGTGGAACTCCAGGTTGGAATAAAGGGCCATGTTGAAACACCACAGAGCAAACAGGCAGGCGGCTAAATTAGAATGGAACTTGAGCGTCCAGGCCAGGATGGCTCCCTGCACAGCCTGGAGTCAGTGATACAGCACTGGGAAACAAATCTGATCGGGGGGAAGGAGCACAGGGCAAGGCTGGCACACTTAAACCTAAACACACCAGCTGGGCTCGGAACATCCCCGATGCAGAAAATAACCAGGAGCACAGGCTCCACCTCCTAGGAGAAGCAAGAGCAGGGGCTAACAGAGCCCTCAAGAACTGGAGACCCAGCCGTGGAGATAAAACTCCGAGCAGTGACTGTGCAGAAGCAGGCATGGACAGACCTGACCTCCCCCGGCCGTGGGGCAGAGTTTCCTCTCCAGCAGAACCGGCACCGGGCACTGTGACGGCTGAACCGCAGCTGCTTTGTTTCTCACACACAGAGTGAGGCGCAGGCAGCTCCCAGCGGAGAGACCCCCTGCCTCCTCCAGATCCTCCTGGAGAGTGAGTGCAGAGAGTGCTTGGCCCGGACAGCAGAGAGGTCTCCTCGGACACAGGCAGCATCGCAGAGAGGGACATCACAGAGGCCACGGCCAGAACCATTGTAGGGGTTGGAAGGGACCTCGAACATCCATCTAGTCCAACACCTCTGCCACGGGCAACAACACCCTGAGAGGTGCTGAAGGAGGATTTGGACCATTGAAATTGTGGATAATTCTAAAAACGAGTCTTTGTTCCCTTAAAGAGGCTTTGGAAGATAAAAATGAGCTTTGGGAACCTACAAATAAGGGTTTCGCCTGTAAAACTCTGCTGTTGGAAATTCAAAATCAGATTTTGGTCCTTAAAAACGAGGCTTTAAAAAGGAGTGATTAGACACAAAAAATGAGAGTTTAGAACCTCAAAATGTAACTGTGGGTCCTCAAAAGTCTATGGGTCCTGAAAAACAGGTTGGAACCCTAGAACTAAGGATTTCAAAGCATGAGACTTCGGGCGCTGAAGGGATGGATGCACTGCTGGAAATTTGTCTTTTAACCCTGCAAGGGAGGATAACCTCTTGGTTCTTCTGTGGCCCCAAGAAATGAAACTCTCGTCCTCAATGCAGGTCTTTGAGCGCCGCAATGGAAGCTTGAGCTGTAGAATTGGGGATTGGATCCTTTACGTGAGAGCCCGGAGCTTCAAAAGGAGGCTTTGGGTCCTACAAATGGTGTTTTGAAACTGAAACTCAGGCTTTGAGCCCTGACATCAGGTTTTGTGCCTTTACATGATGATGTGGTAGTGAACAGGAAGGCTTTGCACCCTAAAAATGGGACTTGAGAGGCTCAAAATGAGGATTTGAGCCCTCACAACTGTAGACTTGATTCTAAAATGAGACTTTGTTCCCTGAAAAGGAGGCTTTGGGAGCTAAAGATTACCTTTTGAATCCTTTTAGAGGCTTTTGTCTCAAAAAATGAGGCTGTGAGCAGAAAAAATCAGATGTTGTTCCTTAAAATGTGTCATTGAAGCTCAAGAAAGGGGGCTTGGATCTCACAAAGGAGGGTCTGTACCCTCAAACGAGGCTTTTGGCCCAAAAAACGGAGGTGTCCCCCAGCCCCCTGCGATATTGCCAGGCAACGGCTCGGCCCCAGGCCGGGACTCGGGGGGAGCTGCGGGTGCTGAGGGCTGGGGGGCAGGAAGGGGCAGAGCCAGGGGCTGGGACGGGGGTTCTGCACTAAAAAGGGGGTTCTGGCCCCAAAATGGGGCTGGGGGCACTGGTAGGAGGTGCTGAGGCCGCACGGGGCTCTGGCCCCTCAGTCACACCAGCACAGAACCATTAAGGCTGAAAAGCCTCTGGGCTCCCCCAGCCCAGCCCTGTGCACGGAACGTCCCGAGGCGTCAAATCTGCTTAACTTGAACCCCCAGGGGTGGAGAATCCCCCGCTGCCCTGGAGCCTCGGCCAGGGCTGCACCGCGCTCACACAAAGGCATTTTCCCTCCTATCCAACCAAGAAGGATCCTGCTCCTCCGGACAAGAAGGTGGATGTTCTCAGGTGCCACAGGATCTGTGGCCAACCGATAGCTGCGTTCAAGGAGCTGGTGAAATGCCAATATCCTTTCTTCTAACTGTGGCCTCAGTGCCTTGCTGATGTCTGGACTCTCTCTGTGGATGTTGACATGGACTGAGCAGCCTGGTCTGACCTCAGAGCTGGCCCTGCTTGGAGCTGGCACTGGACTAGAGATCACCTGAGCTCTCTTAATGCCCAGGTTTTCCTATGAGCATAAGATGTAGAGACCCACTTAGCAGGTTGCCCCAAGCCTCCCCAGCAGGACAAAGTGTGCCCTGACAGCCCTCGCTGTGGCCCTAACTCCATCCTGGCAGACCTCCTCCAGGGCCTCTCCAGTTTCTCCACTTTCCTTCTGAAATGTCAGACTCACTGGGTCCTGTGGCATCGTCCTGGTGCCAGAAGCGTGAGGGCAGCGATTGTCTCCTTTGCCCAGCGTCAGGAGTTGCTCCCTCTGCTCCTCCCAGGGAGGGGCTGGGGGTGGGCGAGAAGCTGTCAGGGGGAGACAGGCAGGAGAGCTGACCCCGGCTGAGCAGAGGGAGATCCCATAACGTAGGTGCCACGCTCAGCGATAGAACCTGTGGCAGAAGAAGTGGAGATTTTTATCCTTCAAGGTGACAGGTGGTGGTAGACTGGCAGGGTGTCAGTCTGCCTGAGGGAGGAGGCCATTGATGGCATTTGCGTTGGTTTGGACTTTGGATTATGTTGGGGTTTAATTTTTTTCCTCCACCTATTCAACTATATTTTGCTCAGCCACAAGTCAAATAACACTTCCCTGGCGCAGCATGGGTAGAGACCTGGCCAGCTGAGGGCTGCCCTGAGGAGATGGACCTGAGCACCGGGATGCTGGCTTGTCCTCACTCACAAGAGACCTCCACCAATCGCATGCCCATGCAAAAGAGATTTTCCAAAGAACTATTGATCTTCTCCTGTAACTTCCTCAGCCTGGAGAAGAGAAGGCTTCGGGGAGACCTTGTAACAGCCATCCCGTACATGAAGTGAGTAACCAAGAAGGCTGCAGAGGGACTTTTTACAAGGGCATGGAGGGACAGGATGAAGGGGGCAAAGATTTAAACTGTAAGGGGGAAGATTTAGATTAGACATTAGGAAGAAATTGTTCACAAAGAAGTTGGTAAGACTGTGGCCCAGGTTGCGCAGTGAAGCTGTGGCTGCCCCCTCCCTGGAGGTGTTCAAGGCCGGCTTGGATGGCGCCTTGAGCAGCCTTGTCCAGTGGGAGGTGTCCCTGCCCACGGCAAGGGGGCTGGAGCTGCATGGGCTTTAAGGTCCCTTCCAACCCAAACCATTCTATGATTCTGAAAAGTATTGAAATATAAACTTTAAACTAAACCATATTTTTCTTAGGTGCATTTCAAAATCTTCCTCTTTAACCACACTGGGAAATGACTCCAAGGAGCTGTGCGAGCCTTGAAGACCTTAAGAAAACAACAGGAAGGGAAAGAGCTCATTAAGTCTTTCTGTAGTTTAATGAGACCCAGGCTGGATTTGCTGATGAGTCCTTGAACAACCACTGCTGAGAGGAGACTGAGGAAACATCTCAAGAAGTCAAGAGCAAAGCTCTAAATGCCTTGAAGTCTTAACTGGTCTCAGTGGGGATTGTTAGTGACAAAGCCTCCCCAGGGACTCGTTAGAGCCGAGAATTAGAGGCCATGACTGCAGGAATGCAAAGGTGCTGTGCAGGCAGCTGTGATGCTGAGAAAAGCCGGGGTTTGACTGAGGAAGGAGAAAGGCCAAGCCCTGACCCCCAGGCCCTGGGCAGGCAGATCTGGCTTTGGCTACAAGGGCACTTGTGCCATGGACATTTTGACATTGCTGAATCAGAATCACAGCAGTCATCCCATGTAATTAAAAATACAGGCCTGTAGGGTTATGGGAGATGCCAAGGCTCTCACTCAGCTTCCTGCAGTTGTAGAAGAACTGGGTCCTAGATGGGCAGGGTCATCAAAGGGTTGAGTCATAGAAGAGAAACAGAAATCTTGGGTATGAGAAGGGGAAGCTGAGAGAAGAGTTGAGTCATAGAGGAGTAACTAAGGCATGCAGTCATAGAAGGGTTATAGAAGTTTTGGATCACAGAATTTTCATAGCAGAACTGGAGCATAGATGACTGAGTTCATAAAAGGGTCATAGAACATTCAGGCCATAGAAGAGGTGAGTCATAGAAGTGTGGGTTTTGGGGGGGTTTAGAAGGGTTTATTCATAGAAGGGTCACAAAATGGTGGGTTCAGAGAAGGGTTGGGTCATAGAAGAGTCATAGAACAGTCAGATAATGGAAGAACCTGGTCACAGAAGGTTCATGGAAGAGTCAGATCATGGAAAGTCACATCACAGAAAAGTCAGACACCAGTCAGGTCATGGTATGAAGTGTTGTGTCATAGAAGGCTTGAGTCATGGAAGGGCCTGGTCCTGTAAGAGATGGGTCACGGAACAGTTGAGTTATAGATGTATTAGGTCATAGAGGAATAACAGAAGATTTCAGTCATAGAAGGTTCATAAATGGGTCGGGTGATGGAAGTCTCAGATCAAAGGTAATAGCAGTATTGAGGAATAGAAGCCTGAGAGTTTATTTGGATAATAGAAGGGTTTGGTCATTGAAGGAACATTAAAGAGTCAGGCCATAGGAGGGTCAGGTCATAAAATGGTTGGGTCATAGATTATTCAATTCAGAGAGGAGTCAGGTCATAGAAGAATCATAGAAGAATTGGGTCATAGATGGCTTGATTTGTAGAAGGCTCAGACTCTAGATGAGTTGGATTATAAAGAAGTCACAGAAGAATGGGGTGGTAGAAGAGTTGGTTCATAGAAGAGATCACAGAATCACAGAATCACAGAATCACAGAACAACCAGGTTGGAAGAGACCCACCGGATCATCGATTACAACCATTCCTATCCAACACTAAACCATGCCCCTTAGTACCTCGTCCACCCGTGCCTTAAACACCTCCAGGGAAGGTGAATCAACCCCCTCCCTGGGTAGCCTGTTCCAGTGCCCAATGACCCTTTCTGTGAAGAATTTTTTCCTAATGTCCAGCCTAAACCTCCCCTGGTGGAGCTTGAGGCCATTCCCTCTTGTCCTGTCCCCCATCACTTGGGAGAAGAGCCCAGCTCCCTCCTCTCTACAACCTCCTTTCAGGTAGTTGCAGAGAGCAATGAGGTCTCCCCTCAGCCTCCTCTTCTCCAGGCTAAACACCCCCAGCTCTCTCAGCCGCTCCTCGGAATCCTTGTTCTCCAGCCCCCTCACCAGCTTTGTTGCTTTTCTCTGGTCTCGCTCCAGAGCCTCAACATCCTTTTTGTGGTGAGGGGCCCAGAATTGAACCCAGGATTCGAGGAGCGGTCTCACCAGTGCCTGAGGGAGAGTCCAGAGGGAGAAGAACCTCTCTGGACCTGCTGGCCACACCGTTTCTGATCCAAGCCAAGATGCCATTGGCCTTCTTGGCCACCTGGGCCACTGCTGGCTCATATTCAGTCGGCTGTCAACCAACACCCTCAGGTCCCTCTCCTCCAGGCAGCTTTCTAGACAGACTTCTCCTAGTCTGGAGCTACTCAGGGTTGTTGTGCCCCAAGTGCAGGACCCAGCACGTGGCCTTGTTAAACCTCATCCATTGGTCTCAGCCCATGGATCCAGCCTGTCCAGATCCCTTTGCAGAGCCTCCCAACCCTCCAGCAGATCCACGCTTCCACCCAGCTTAGTGTCGTCCGCAAACTTGCTAAGGGTGCACTCGATGCCTTCATCTAGGTCATTGATAAAGACATTGAACAGGGCTGGACCCAGCACTGAGCCCTGGGGGACACCACATGGAAATGGCCTCCAGCTGGATTTCACACCATTTCCCACCACTCTCTGGGCCCTCCATCCAACCCGTTTTCCACCCAGGAGAGTGTGCGCCTATCCAGGCCAGAGGTGACAGTTTCCCAAGCAGAATGCTGTGAGAAACCGTGACAAAGGCTTTACTGAAGTCCAGGAAGATCCATCCACAGCCTTTCCCTCATCCAGCGGCCGAGTCACTTTGTCACAGAAGGTAATCAGGTTAGTTTTGCAAGACCTGCCCTTCATGAACCCGTGTGGACTGGGCCTGATCACCCGGTTCTCTTGCATGTGCTTCATGATAGCACTCAAGATCACCTGCTCCATGACTTTCCTTGGCACTGAGGTCGGACTGACAGGCCTGGAGTTCCCTGGATCCTCCCTGCGACCCTTCTTGTAGACGGGCACAACATCAGCCTCCAGTCCAGTGGAACTTCCCCAGTCTTCCAGGACTGCTGGAAGATGATGGAAAGGGGTCTGGCCGGCACATCCGCCAGCTCCTTCAATACCCTTGGATGAATCCCATCCGGCCCCATAGACTTGTGGGTGTCTAGTTGGGCTAGCAAGGCTCTGACACCTCCTCTTGGATCATGGCAGCCTCATTTTGCTCCTCTAGCTCCTGGGTTTGTACACAGATGGAATGACTTTCTTTACAATTAAAGACTGAGGGAAAGAAGGCATTAAGTACCTCAGCCTTTTCCTTATCCCCTGTCACTGTTGTTCCTTCTGCGTCCAATAGGGACTGTATGGTCTCCCTAGTCCTCCTTCTATTATTTATATATTTATAGAAGGATTTTTTGTTATCTTTCACAGACTTTGCCAATCTTATTTCTAGTTGAGCCTTAGCCCTTCTGATTTTTTCTCTACACAATCTCACTTCCCTCCTGTAGTCCACCCAAGAGGCCTGTCCCCTCTTGCAGAGCCCATAAATGTTTCTCTTCTTCATGGGTCATGAGATGGGTCATAGAAGTCTCATAGAAGAGTAGTGTTGTACAAGAGGTGTGTCATTGAAGTGTCGGGTCATAGAAGCACTAGGCCATAGGTTGGTGATAGAACTGTTGGATCATTGAAGTCATAAAAACACAGGTGGTGGCTCATTTAAGCGTCTGGTCATACAGGAGTCAGGTCATAGAGGGTCAGTTAATAGTAGGTTTGGTTCATAAAACAGTTGGGTCATCAAAGGGTCGGGTTGGGTCATAGAAGAAGTTGGGTCACAGAAGCATCAGGCATAGATGATTTGTATCACAGAAGAATCATAGAAGACTTGGGTCATAGAAAGTAAAATCACAGAAGAGTCAGAGGATAGTCAAGTCATAGGACATAGAAGGCTCATGTCACAGAAGTGTCTGATCATACAAGAGCAGGTCAAAGAAGAGTCAGGTTATAGATGAGTTGTATCGTGGAGGAGTAATAGTATAGTTCAGTCATAAAAGGCTCATAGAAGTGTCGGGTCAGAGAAGCCTCAGGCAATAAAAGATTTGGGTGGTAAGAAGGGTCATAAAAGATTTGGGTCATGGAATAGCTGAGTCATCGAAGCATGAGAGTTTAGTCAGGAAAAGGAAGGAACAGGTCATGGAAAGGCCTTAGAAGAGTCACGTCATAGAAGTGTTGGGTCATAGAAGAGTAGGGTCAACAATTATTCAGATCATAGAGGAGTTAGGTCATAGAAGGATGGTGAGACACAATATGCCCAGGGGAAATCCCGTCCACTTCTCTTTCAGATACCCAGAAATGCAATCCAAGGAGACAACGTCTGGGCAAAGCCTTTAGATCCCCTGCCCATCCACTGGCCATTTCTAAAAAGGGCATGTCATGTGGGGGTGATGGCAGTGATCAAGGAGTTCCACTCATCTCCATGACCTTCTGAAAATGATGGAGAGTGGCCTCATGTGACATCGTCCTCCTCACTCAGCTCCCTGGGATGCTGCTCCTCCTGTCCCACAGACTGGGAAGGATTGTGTTTGCTCAAGTGATCCCTGACTTGATCCCCAGTCACCACTGGTTGATCTCCTCCAGAGTCCTGCCTCGAGTCACAGGGGCCTGGGAGATCTTGATGGGCAAGACAGAGGCAAAGAGAACAGAGAATCTCAGATCTGTCCATACCTGCTCTTCCTAAATTCAGCACTGCCCACACAGTGCCCTTTACTGTTCCTTAAAAAGCAAACACTCATCATGGGGCACTTGAATGGCCTTTCAAGTCGAGGTGGAGTTTTGGTGAGGACTGTTGCTCAGCTTGGAGGATGCTGTTCTTGAAGCCCGTCTTTCCTGAGCTCTGTGACCTTATCACAGCTCTGCCTCCCACAGAGGAGGCTCCAGCTTCTGCTGCCTGTGCCCCTGGCTGAGGGCATTGCTGCCCACTGGGGCTGAAGCCCTGCAGCTGCGGCACCAGGCAAGCTCATCCCTGCCATGAGGAAACCTGGGAACAAGCTTCCAGCAATCCGTGTGTGCAAAGGCTTTTCTTAGAGCAGAGACACAGCCAGGAGAGAAGGAAGCTGAGTGTGTTTCCAGCCCTGAGTCTAAAGACCCAGGATGAAATGTCTGAATTCACTCAGTGGAACAGATCCCCCCAGCTTGGAGAAATGAGATCATTCCCTGTTACCCTCCTGCTGTCCTGTCTAATGATGGGACAAAAATATTGATTTTCATGCCCAGTTATTTTTCTAACAGGAGCAGTGACACTGCATGAAAGAAGTTTCTCTTCCCAGCTGAGGGAGGGAACATCAGGGATGGCTTCAGCCTGTTTCTCAGCAGTTTCTCCTGGAGCCCCAGGGACACCTCGAGGGAGCCCAGAGGGGGCAGACAAAGCGCTGCCTTGGGCTGCTCCTCTGCTGCTGAGCTGGGCTGGGCTCCTGGGACAGTGTGAGCTGATAACGAGAGGGCAGTTCTGGAAAGAGCCAGGGCTGGCCAGGAGCAGCCCCTCTGCAAAGCTCAGCAGGGCTGAGGGCACTGCCTGCAGGGAGCAGAGCTGAAGATTCACTCGGGGAGAAATCATCACAGTCACAAATACAGTAAGTCTCTGGGTGCAGGGCAGTGCACTTCTGGGAAGATCTCCTAAAGCTGCCATGTGCCACAGCTTTCGGAATCTATGAGGAGGACTTTCAGAGTTTGTCTAGTGCAGAGGAGAGGGACACCGCTCCAGAGCCAGGGTTCTCCTCTGCACCCCCAAAGGACTGGGTGTGAGGGCTGCGAGTGCAGCCAGGGGTGCCCTGGGCTCTCCTTCAGCTCCCTGCCAGGAAGCTCCCTGCGCTCCTGTCGGGGAAGGAGCGACCCCCGGCAGGGCAGGGCAGGGTCCTCCTGCTGTCCAGAGGGGGCTGTGTGTGTCAGGGCTGCTCACAGCTCCAGGTCACCCCCACAGCACTTGTAGAAGGTCTTTTTGGAGAATGACATCGGGGCAGCATCTACCTGTAAGGGATGGAGTCTGTGCTTTCAGGTTTCCACTCCTGGTGTTGGGGGGGCAGTGGGGATGGGAATTTATTTCTTTTTCTTGAAAGGCACCAGTACTCCAGTTCCCGTTAGGATTTCTGTGAGCTGCTCCTCAGCCCCTGCACTCCCAGAGATGTCCCTGGGCAGGGCCCCACTGCCAGGAAGGGTCTGCAGGGCAGGGCAGAGCACACGGTGTGCTCTGTGAGCACAGACACAAGGAGATCCAGGGACAGAGAAACAGCTCCCAGCAGGGACAAGCTCCAGGCAGCAGAGACATGGGCAGGGATGGAGAAGGATCTGCTCCCATTGACACCATGGGATGCAGGATTCGGGCATCTCCCTGCCACCCCCTGCAGTGCAGACATCTATGATGGAGCGAACCCACTCTCTTGTCTCCCACCTCCTCTCTTCAGACCATAGGTGGTCAGTCACCTTCTCAGCATCCTCACCCTTTCAAAGGAGACATTACCAGCCCCCTGATTGTTTCTCTGCTCTTTCAATCTGCAGCAACTCTGTGCATGTCTCCCTCTTCCCTCTCCTTCCTTGGCTCCCCAGGTTCTTACCACTGGACCATCTGGGATGGGGTTTGGGTTAAGCTGCAGTTCAGAGACCAGTCCTGTGGTTCCTGCCATGCAGGTGTAGCTGTAGGAGTAAGAGTCTAATCCCTCTCCCAACTGACAAGTTCAGGCAATGCAAATGAGCAGATTCTCTTTTCAGGACACCCCACATTTGTGACATGTGATTCTTTGCTTGCAGTGTCCTGCTGTGCTTCAGGCTGCCCTCCAGAAGGCACATCTCTCCCGTGGTATCTTTGTGTCATCTGGCAGTGCCATGGATACCTCACACAAAGGCCATGGAAGTGCTGCTCATCGTCTGTGTGGGGGAAGCATCAGTGAGCCCTCTGTGTCCCTGACTGCGAGAGGAGAGCTGAAATCCCCACTCCAGTAGGATAAGGTGAGGGTATTAGGAGATCTGCACAGGGAAACTGGATTGCTCAGCTTCCAGCAGTGCCAGTTTTTTGGGGAGGGAACACCCAAGTGCAAAAGTTCTCCATCACAGGGCAGCTGAGACCAGGGCTGATGGACAGACCGGCTGTGCTCACTCTGCATGAAGGGGCAGCCCGTTTGCCTGTCAGGATCCACAAGATATCACTTGGAGTGAAGCAGAGAAGCCTGGAGTTTCTTCATCCTGAGCTGTGTTGGGGCAGTGAGAACAGAAGACAAAACAAAATCCCCTCACCTCTGCTCTGCAGTTGGGTGAATGGCGAGGGACAGTGCTGGAAATCTCTTTGATATCAGGAGTGGATTCATCCTGAGATCACCCTTTGTTCTGTTCCCCTGTTGCTGTAGGGCAGGACCGACTCCTGTAGAGCCCACATCACAGCCTCCTGCTCCCTGTGGCAACCTCAGAGAGGAGCAATCAGAGGTTGTGAAAGGGACCTGCCAAATATACTCCTTCCTGAAAGGGTCAGTTTGGGGGTAGTTCTATGAAGAAGAGCATTGATTTTGGTCAGAGAAATGTCCCCTAAATTGTCTTTCTCTTTTCCCTCTTGGACACTGCCCCATACCCAGAGGCAGCACATGTCCAACAGCAGCTCCATCACCCAGTTCCTCCTCCTGGCATTCGCAGACACACGGGAGCTGCAGCTCTTGCACTTCTGGCTCTTCCTGGGCATCTACCTGGCTGCCCTCCTGGGCAACGGCCTCATCATCATCACCATCGCCTGTGACCAGCACCTCCACACCCCCATGTACTTCTTCCTCCTCAACCTCGCCCTCCTCGACCTGGGCTCCATCTCCATCATTGTCCCCAAATCCATGGCCAATTCCCTCTGGAACATCAGGCCCATCTCCTATACAGGGTGTGTCTCGCAACTCTTTCTGTTTGTCTTTTTCATTACAACAGAATTTTGTATTCTCACCATCATGTCCTACGACCGCTACGTTGCCATCGGCAACCCCCTGCACTACGGGACCCTCCTGGGCAGCAGAGCTTGTGTCCACATGGCAGCAGCTGCCTGGGGTGCTGGGTTTCTCTACGCTCTGCTGCACACAGCCAGTACATTTTCCCTGCCCCTCTGCCAGGGCAATGCTGTGGACCAGTTCTTCTGTGAGATCCCCCAGATCCTCAAGCTCTCCTGTTCACACTCCTACCACAGTGAAGTTGGGCTTATTGTAGTAAGTGTCTTAGTAGCATGTGGCTGTTTTGTTTTCGTGGTGGTGTCCTATGTGCAGATCTTCAGGGCCGTGTTGAGGATCCCCTCAGAGCAGGGACGGCACAAAGCCTTTTCCACATGCCTCCCTCACCTGGCTGTGATCTCCCTCTTTATCAGCACTGCAGGATTTGCCTACTTGAAACCTCCCTCCATCTCCTCTCCACCCCTGGACCTGGTGGTGTCAGTTCTGTATTCAGTGGTGCCTCCAGCACTGAACCCCCTCATCTACAGCTTCAGGAATCAGCAGCTCAAGGATGCAGGGTGGAAACTGATAACTGGATGGTTTTCTGAAGCAATGAACTGCTCATCACCTTCTGCATAAGAGTTTATCATGAAAATCATGGCAGGCTCAGACTGGCTTCTCTATTTGTTGTTGGTGTTCCTGGTTTTTCAATAGCAATAATCTTGTAATCCTGTTTTAAATTCACTGCCACCTTCTCTTTTCTTACTGATTGGCTGTGTAAATGAGTAGCTGTGCTCTCTGTGTGCTTAAATAAAATAAAGGGATATTCAGCACCTTCTGTTTCCTGATATCTTTTGTCCAAGGCCTTTTTGGAGCTGCAGAGACAGTTCCTGCAGACATAGGTGGAGGGGAAAGGAGTCCCAGCACAGCAGCACTGCCAGGCACCAGCACTTGATCTCCCAGAGCTGTTCTCATTCCCCTTCCACACACCCATTGCCCTGCTGTAAAGCCTGAGTGCTCTGAGCTTGGTCACATTGCCTATAGTTTGCATCATGTCATCATTGCTGAAGGTTTGCATCATATTTGGGTGTTTAAAAACATGATTATTGCACTAATTTAAACTAACGGATGTGATCTACATGGACTTCTGTAAAGCCTTTTACGCAGTCCCTCACAACATCCTTCTCTCTTAATTGGAGAGATCTGGATTTGATGGGTGGATGGTTGGTGGATAAGACTTTGGCTGGATGGTCGTATTTAGAGAGTAGCGATAAACGGCTCAATGTCCAGATAGAGATCTGTGATAAATGGTGTCCCTCGGGGGTCCATACTGGGACCAGTGCTGTTCAATATCTTCATCAGTGATATAGAGAGCGAGATTGAGTGCACCCTCAGCACGTTTACTGATGACACCAAGCTGAGTGATGCAGTTGCCACATTGGAAGGACAGGATGTCATCCAGAGGGACCTGGAGAAGCTGGAGAAGTGGGGCCGTGAGAACGTCATGAGGTTCAACAGGGCCAAGGGCAAGGTCCTACAGCTGGGTTGGGGCAATCTGCAGTTTCACTGTGCTTGAGATTGAGATGTGATTGAGAGCAGCCCTGCAGAGAAGGACTTGGGGGTGCTGGTCGATGAGAAGCTCGACATGAAGCAGTGTGCCCAAGCGGCCAAGAAGGCCAGTGGCATCCTGGCTTGGATCAGAAATGGTGTGACAAGCAGGTCCAGGGAGGTTATTCTCCCTCTGGACTCGGCACTGGGGAGACCGCTCCTCGAATCCGGGGGTCAGTTCTGGCCCCTCACCACAAGAAGGATGTTGAGGCTCTGGAGTGAGTCCAGAGAAGAGCAACAAAGCTGGTGAAGGGGCTGGAGAACAAGAGGAGCATCTGAGAGAGCTGGGGGTGTTTAGCCTGGAGAAGAGGAGGCTGAGGGGAGACCTCATTGCTCTCTACAACTACCTGAAAGGAGGTTGTGGAGAGGAGGGAGCTGGGCTCTTCTCGCAGGTCATGTGGGACAGGACAAGAGGGAATGGCCTCAAGCTCCACCAGGGGAGGTTTAGGCTGAACATTAGAAAAAAAATTTTCACAGAAAGAGTCACTGGGCACTGGCAGAGGCTGCCCAGGGAGGGGGTTGAGTCACCTTCCCTGGAGGTGTTTAAGGCACGGGTGGACGAGGCGCTAAGGGGCATGGTTTAATGATTGATAGGAATGGTTGGACTCGATGATCCAGTGGGTCTCTTCCAACCTGGTGATTCTATGCTTCTATGCTTCTATGAGCCGGCAATATGTGCTTATAGCCCAGAGGACCAACTGTGTCCTTGGCTGCATCAAAAGAAGTGTGGCCAGCAGGTCGAGGGAGGTGATTCTTCCCCTCTATACCTCTTTTGTGAAACCTCATCTGGAGTACTGTGTCCACGTCTGGAATCCTCAACAAAAGAAGGATGTGGAACTGTTGGATCGGGTCCAGAGGAGGCTACAAGGATGATCAGAGGGCTGGAGCACCTCCCATACGAAGACAGTATGAGAGTATGGGTTGTCCAGCCTGGAGAAGAGAAGGCTCTGAGGAGACCTTATAGTGACCTTCCAGTACCTGAAGTGGTTACAAGAAATCTGGGGAGGGACCCTTTACAAAGACTTGTAGTGATAGGATGAGGGGCAATGGGTATAAACTGGAGAGGGGCAGATTTAGGCTAGACATAAGGAGGAGTTTCTTCGCCATGAGGGTGGTGAGGCACTGGAACAGGTTACCCAGGGAAGTTGTAGCTGCCCCATCTCTGGAGGTGTTCAAGGCTACGTTGGATGGGGCCTTGGGCACCCTGATGTAGTGGGACAAGTCCCTGCCCATGGCAGGGGGGCGTGGAACTAGTTGAGCTGCAAGGTCCCTTCCAACCCAAACTATTCTATGAGTCTATGATTCTATAAATCTCTGCCTCCCAGGCCAGAGGAGATATGGACAGGGATGCTGAGCAGCTGGTGTCAGGAGCAGCTGATGCCCTGGTGTTACTGTGCTGCTTTGCAGGACACGTTTATCTGAACCAGGGTGAGAACCAGACAGTGGTTCCCCCCAAAACAGCCCTGCTGAAGGTGCTGCAGCGGGCACCTGCCTGTCGGGATGGCAACCCAAGGAGCACCCTTCTCCACTGTAGGTTCCTGAGAAAGAAGTGGATCACAGAATGTCGTGGAAACAGGCTGAATTCCATACGTGCCCATAGGTGAAGGCCACCTGAAGCTCTGCCCTGGGAAGCTCTTTGCCAGCCCCTCCCACCCTGCTCTGCTTCCAGTACTGGCTGCAGAGCTGGTTGGGGCTGAGCTTAGAGCTGGTGTGAGCTCCAGGGAGTGTTTTCTCCTGACAGCACCATGCCTGGTTTATTTTGGATCAGCACGGTCCACGCACTCAGTAACTGTCCAGACTTTGTTCCTGAGTGGAAGGGAGAGATGAGGGCCATGGAGCAATCCTGCATCTGAACTGCATCCACCTCCATTCCAATGGGAAAAAAATAGATTGGAATGTTTCCCAGGAGCTGATCTCTCCTGTTTCTTTACAGATGTGGCTGGAGGTGACGGATCTCGGGCTTCCTGTCTGAGTCCCAGCGCTGATGCGCAGGGAGATCACATGGGCACATGACGGCTTTTGAATTCCTTTGGGAGCTGCCAGCTCAAAGCCCTCACAGGAGCGAGGCCTCTTTCGTGGGTGTGAGAATACCGACCATCATCGCATGTGCCAACCCATTCCATGATCCTCTCTTGTCCTGCTGTTCAGTTCTGACAGGGTGATCACCATGTGAGATGGGATCTTCTCATGGAGGCTTGGGTGCAGATGTGGCTCCTGCTCCCGCTTCTTGGCTGGATCCTGTGCTGGAGCCCTATTGTCCTCCATGGTGTTTGAGGGCTCTGGGTGGTACCTCAGAGCCAGGGCCAGATGGAAGCCAGACACCCAGCTTGAGGTGGGACAGCCGGCTTGAAGGCAGCAACCATGAACTGTGTGGATTCAGACTCAAGTAGTTACTCTCTCTTTCTAGATGTATTTTAGATAATTCGGTTGTGCTTTTCCTCTGGCTTTGAGGGTCTGTGGCCTCTTCGAGGCCACTAGAAAGTGCCCAGGACATGGTGACCAGAGCATGGGGTTCAGTCTACTGCATCCTTCCCATGGGATGAGGTGGCAGGATGGGATGTGCTGTTTCCCAGCTGAATTGGCTGCAGCATCTCCCTGTCCCCTCTAAAGCTTGTGGTTTTCCAAAAATGCGCTGAATGTTGCAAGAAGATCCCATGCGATCTCCTGGTCTCTCAGCAGCCTGGGTTTTGATCTTCATGGGAACACAGGGTAGTGTCAAGCTCTTAGATTTTCATCCAGGAAAGACACATCATCCCATCATAGGTGGGATCTCTTCTTAGGGAGAGCATTTCACATAACACACAATTACATTTCTACAGCATGTATTGGGTGTAAAGGAGAAGATTTTATTGTGGTGAAGCATACTTAACCATAAGCACACACTTTTTGCACCTATCTCTTTCCTCTCAGGAATAAAAACTTCTTTAAGTGCCTCTTTAAAGCAGAGATGATCCCTAGATGGAAGCCATTCTGTGACACAATGGAATCTAGAAAATAGAGCAATAAAGTTGAATTTTTAAAACAAGGGAAACTAGATTGCACTTTTACAGAGGAAAAGATTTCATTTACATCTATTCAGCTGTTCAATCTTGAGCACATCTTGCTTTCTTCTTCAGAGAAGCATGCTCCACTTCAACATCTCACTACAATGTATTATCAAATTACCTATCTTTTTCAGTTCAACTGTTTTTCAATTGAAAGTGATTATCTACATTTCCCTTCATTTCGATTCTTCTTTTTCCTGGATGCCTCATTATTCCCCTAATTTGCATATTAAACCAGTCTTCCTTTTAAACTGGGAATTATCTCTGCTTCCCGGAGAGGACAGAATACTGAGCCTGTAATGGACTTCTTATGAACTATACAGGATAAGACCATACCATACAGAACAGGTCTTAAAATATTAATATGCCTATATAGATTACTTCAGGTCAAAAGTAATAAAGGTATTTTAAGTATTAACCACCGAGATGAAACTGAAAACAGCCAATCTGACAGCACAAGCAGGCTCAGATGATGCTGATCACAGTGAAGTATCTTCTGGAAATTAGGGGGGTGAGCAGGCTATTAACCTGCTCATACCTGCCTGGTTTTTCCACTAGGCTACTCTGCTGTCCTGTCCAGCAATGAGCGGAACAAAGCAAAAGCCATAAAGCCAGCCTCAGAGCAGCATTTTCATGCACACCTTTAAGTGTTATAACCTAGAAGTTGGCCCTTCCAGTCTAAGTTGACCTCCCCAGCCTAAAAACAGAATTGGTAGAAATGAAGCATGTACTGCCAGAATTGTTTACCATACACAAGAAGGTACCTGGACTCCTTGTTTCCTCATTGGGCTTGTAAATACTCTGGGTGCCTAACCTTACATCTTCAGGCATACTCAAAGCCAGGAAGATCTAACCAGCCTGTGTGGAAGGCTGAGGCAAGGCAGAGGGAGTCCAGTATCTGCCCTTTGGATGCACAGCGTGTATTTAAAGGACTGAGTCTGTCTGATTCAGCAAGGCTGCAGAAGCCAGACTGGAAGCAGGGCACAGATGATGGACTGCCATTTCCTAAGGGATGGGGAGCTGAGCAGGATGCATTTCAGCTCTGTCCTGGGCCCATGGGCAGGAGCTTTGAGCCTCATGAGGGCTATTAAGGATCTGACCCCCACTTCAGGAGCCATGCCTTCCTTCCCACCTGCATCACACTTCCCTCTCTTCACAGCAGCAGCTGTGAACAAACATGCACCCAGCACAGCCTCCTTCAAGAGACGCCTGCACCCATGGAGCCTCCCCAGCCAGCACTCTGCAGCCATCACCCTGTGCCTGGCTGGGGCAGCCCAGGATGGCGCCGTGGTCAGGCACAAAAACATACAGGCATGTCCCGAAGGGTTACAGAGATTACCTCTGTATAAACGACAAAACACACACACAAGCCAACCTAGAACAAACTAGAGCTGCAGATGTATTTTTTTGGCTTGCCTACCCTACTAGGCTAGACTTGAGTTTATTCTTGAAGATGACCTAATGATCCAGTGGAAGGTGTCCCTGCCCATGGCGGGGGCCTTGGAACTGGATGATCTTTAAGGTCCCTTCCAACTCAAACTATTCCATGATTTCATAAAAAAAATGGACTGTGTATCATAACTGTTTGGAACACAAGTATTAACTTTCTTAAACAGAGAGAGAAAAAAACTTGAAGAAATACTCAGGCATCATCTACCGACTTTCAAACTAGCTACAGTTATAAACTATTCTGGTATAGTTTAATTTAGACCGATTCCTAATTCAGCTTATCAAGAGAGTAAGCTAAATACATTAGCAAGCATATACTAAAATAGATCGTTCTGCCTTTGCAATCAAAGTTACAAATGACAAAAAGAATTTGCTTTGTGAAAGAAGAACAAAGCAGCAAAACACTTCTGGAATTTTTCCAAACTAAGAAGTTCACTTTACTGTCAAATGCATCAAATTCATGAGTTTGAAACCAAGAGCAGAATATTTGAACAGCTTCCTATTTACCTAATATAGGCAAATCCACACATTGCAGCATAAACCCTGCACCTCTCTTATGGCATTTTGTCTCACTCTCACTCCTTTCTATTTATTATGACCTAGTTCACTTATTTAGGAGGCAGTTCACATGTCTTCCTTTTATTTTTTTTGCTATGATCCTCTTTATAGGTTCACTTAGAGACAGTCTATTGTCTAACAATAACTCCTCTCAATATCCCAAAAACCCATGCTCTCCACTGCAAAATATTGTTTACAAAATATTTTTGGCACTCAGAAAGAATTAGAGGGTGTCATTTAAATTTTATTACAGGGAAGCCAGAAGCAGCATTAAAATTTTTAGGTCTAGAAGGGACATCCAACTGCCATCTCAAATTCTAGACATATGCTGCTGGGACATCTAGTTTTGTAAGTGTGTCTTTTGGCAAGGAGAAAATCCTTGGAGTAGACATCAAAAACTTGTTTTCACATCTGGCATTTCCAAGTGGAGAGTCACATTTCTGCTCCTCTCACTTTCTTGCTTATCTTTACCCAATTCCTGTGAGAAACGCTGAAACACCTTTGCCTCCTGACCGCACAAGAGAACACAGGAAAAAAAGCTTTATGTACACAAAGATGGGTCGATCAGAAACTACATCCAAGTATTGAACCATCTAGGAAGATTTTAATATGAAGTACACACCAGCTGGAACTTAGATTTGCCTCCATGCCTTGGAGGGAAGCATCTAGTAAATGCTTAACATCAGCCTCATCTCAGAACAGCTGCATTTCAGCATCTGTGTTACATGCACAGACTTCAAAGCAGCACATTCCATCACGCACACCACTGCACAGTCATCTAGCAAAACATTCTAATTTTAGCACATGGTCTGACATTTTCAATAGTACCAAGCAGAGGCATCTACCCAAGCAATCAGCAGGTACTGGCATCCTCAGGACCTCCCAGCTCAAGTGCAAGGTTTCAGCTGCTGCATTTTCCTTGCGTGTCAGGATTGGGGGACCAGGAGCTACAGCTGAGGATCCAGGTCATGGACCAGCTCTTTGGTGCTACTGTTTAAGTCACTTCTGAATTTCCTCCCTTTGCAAAGTATTCTTCACCCCAATTCAGTTAGCATCCCTCGTGTACAAACGATTATCCGCTTTCCATTTTACTGCTACTTTTACTTACAATGGGATCGGCCTTTACTCTCACCTTTTTCTACTCTCAACTTTTTTTACCCTCAACACAGAAAGGTGTTTTTCTGCAACAAGAATAAAAGCAAATATTAACAATTATATTTTTCTTCAGTAGCTTGAACTTGCTTCTTCCTGGATGTTTAACTTCTCACTTGCATTAAAAACTCCAGTTATTTTCCTCCAAACCAATATTAAAATGTCTGTAGCACTTTTCTCAAGCATGGCAAGAATGAAGTATGCATTTTCCTTATTTCTGTGAAGCTCCTGCAATAGTCACTATTCCAGGTATTCCCTGTAACATAAAAAAGCTAACTCTAAATGTAGAGTTTGCAGCATTTAACACTTTTACTTATCCCACACCTCAGTCCGCTGTGTTTTTCTCAAATCCTTGGGTCATAACCTCATGTGATTACATAAACTCAAGCTGAATTTCTTTTGCCCTTTTTTTCAAATCTATTTAGAGTTTTGTGATTGCTGAAAAAAATGTCAAAACTCGATTCAGATGTTCCCAAACAACCATTTATATGCATACAGCCTTTCATATCACCTGTTAAATCACCTGAAAACTGAGCACATTTGATAACTGGGGAACCTCAAAAGGAAGAATAACACAGGTTTGACCAGCTTCAAGTCAGTCCTTAAGCAGAGTAACCAGCCCCAACGTTTGATATCCTCTAGCCAAGGAGTGCAGATACACACATGATGACTCCGTGTTTGAGAGGAACTGACAGCTAAGCACCTTGTAAACACTGAACTTCAATGTTTTGGTTTTGCATGCTGAAAACTGGATGTTCTCCAATCACACATGCAGCAGATTAGAAGCTGTTATACAGCTACACACATGCGACTCGGATACTTTTCTTCGCACAGCAATGTGAAAGTTAAAGTGTTTCACCTTCCCCTCCCTCGCCCTCAGGTTTATCGTCTCCTCAGGGCAAAGGAAAACGCATTTTCTCTTTCTTTCAGGAATAATACTAAGATAAAAGAAAACCAAACAGATACAAGGAAGAAAAATGAGTATTCAAATTCTATAATTTGAATTATAATTCAAATATTTATATTTTGAATTGGACTACTATGTACCACAACTCCATTTTACAATGTGTAATTTTATAGAGTTTTTCCTGAGCAAAACCTTTTTTTTTCCTGTGGTTGCTCTCAGATTCATTGCAGCTAATTTTGTTACACATTCTGGTGATTAAAGTTGGAGTCACAAGGTCCTTCTTCAATTTAATTAATGCCCAGTTGACTCAGGGTTTTGTTCAGCACCAGTAATACCAGGTTTTCCAGGAGTTTAATGGTCAAATACAGTTTCCAGAGTAGTCCAGGGACTGCCTATCAAGAACACTCCGTGAGGTGAACTCCTCCTGGTCCTCAATTAAGTCTAATAGCAATTATAAAGCCATAAAAGTAGAATGTCCATTTTTTTTTCTTTTTACCCAGTATTAATAATATTTCAGAAACCGGAAAAATGAGGGGAGTGTAAAAAAAAGCAAAACCCTTGCTTGGATTTCTTGTATCACCTGTTTGGGGATGCAGGTCCCTCAGCCTGTATTTCTTAAAAGTTAGCTATAGCTTAAAGAAAAAAATACAGTTGTCCTAAATAGAATTTTGAAGGAAGAGAAAGAAGGTTGAATGTCTTAACAGCCACTTAGCTTAGGTTTATGTCTCAGCACAGCAAGTGCCTCAAAAAGGTCATACAGGGAGAGAAATAAAACAGCATGACCAAATGTGCTATTTTGTTGCTTGAATAATGGTGGGGTGTCTCATTAATAAAAGAGACTATGTAATTAAGAAGAAGGCTACCAATATTGCTTCTAGGTTAAGTGAGATTGCCACAAAGCATTCTGAAATAGATTGTAAAGCTTTTACTAGGGTGAAGGCAGCTCATATCTCTGCTGAAATGTGAATCTGCATAAAGAAGAGGAAATTGAAGATATCCATTGGCTACGCACTCAGGAAAAAACAAAACCTAACCGAAAAAAATCAGTCCTTTTAAGTCATTTTTTAACCAAGTGCTACATCCACTTGAGCTTATTTTGAAACCTCACGTAAAGCTATTGTGTGGAAAGCATTGATTTTTGTAGCAAGCATAGGGACAACATGAAAACACAATACAAAACATTTGATAAGCTGACCATCCTGACAGGATGGCAGTGCTTCCATCTCCACAACTACAAAAAAAATCTTCCAGAAGCACAGATCATCTTGACACTCTCATGCTAAAGCCAATGCATTTTCTACAATGCACAAAAATAAGCAGGATCTTAAACTGTGTTGCGTGATCAGTGGCATAGTGAGTGATCTGCATATGCAGATATGAAGGACATGACTGCCTCTTGAAGCCTGTTGCCCCACAGAGCAGAGGCATTGAATCCCATGTCATTTTGAGACTAGGTCTCAAAATTCCAGGTCTACTAGCCTGCTCCATTTGCCGGATCAAAATTGAAATGTGTCCAGAAACAATTGTCTACAGTTTAATTCAGATACAATCACCACGTAAAAGAAAATTCAACCACATAGAGTGAAACAAATACATATATACGTATACACACATACAACAATATTTTAAAAGAACTAAGAGGAGCAGAATTAAACTTAGAGCTATGACACAAGGATTAAAGTCCAATCTAGAGCGGCTACAGGGCTTGTTGCAGTAGTGTTCCTTATGAAACACTAGTCTGAGTACAAACACATGGATATTACTGGCCTTGACTATTATCTTTAGTAGCACATTTCAGTAACGGTTTTTTGCAGTGTCCAGAAAATATGGTCAACCTATGTATAATCAAGAGTTAAGTGACAGCCTTCAACACTGTTACACGCTAAATTATTGTCAAGTTTAGCAGCACAGAAGGATGCTACATCGAGTCTCAATCTTTTGATGATATTTGATTGTCTTTTATTGATTATTTTCTTGGTACTAAAATAATTGTAAGGAGAAATAAGAGATATTGATGGAGAAATTAAGCCCTTGAATTGCATACCTTTTCCACCTTTACTATTTTCTCTCTCTCATTTCCCCCCCTTTTTGAAATAGAAGGAAAAGGACTCCTGTTATACTGAATCAGAATGAACCTGGCATTGAAAATCCCCATGTAGCTCATTAGGTCCTGGTACTACAAAACTTTTTTAATCAACTCACTGTAATCATATGTGTCTTCAGTCAACATCCCTGCAATGTTAGGGAAATGCAAACCACAAAGTTTCCTATAGCCATGCATATTTACTATTGACAAAGTTGTCAATAGATACACTGTTTTCAACATTTGGATCTCTGAATCAACCGGCAAAAAGATTTGCTGGAATATGCTAGACAAGAACTGCATAAATTAGATAAGGAGCAGCATTTGTTCCTCTCCAGCAAATTATTCTGCATTGAAGTAAAAACTATTTAGTGATGGACTGAAGGACTTGTGAAAAGCTACAGACTTAAACAGGGGGACTTAATTGTGTTTGTCAGGCACCTGATTTGAGATTTTCTTTTCATATTTCTTAGAAATAGAAATTACTAGAAAAACATCTTGCTGCTGCAGCTTTCTTGCCTTGGCAATTATTTGGGATATCACAACTAGCATTATTAGTACAGGAATTGAAAAATATGCATGGAAAAGTCAAAAACAATGTAAGCACAAAGGAACAAAACTATTCCATAAATATTCCAAATATTTCAGTCAAGGAGCTCTAAAAAAAAAAAATAAAAAGAAACCCTACTGCAGCATGCCTTCACCCTTGATGTTATAGAAAACTTATCTTAAATTTGGTTAATTTCATAAGTTACAATACAAGTTAAAAAGATCTTAAATATCAAGTAAAAATGAGACTTGGAGGAGAAAAAGCCCATGTTCTTACTGTGTTTAAATTTCTTACAGCTCATCATATCTTCAGTCATTACGTTTGTAACATTAGGTTGATAAAAAAATAGGAAAAGTCTTAGGCATTTCCTATTGAAAAAAAGAAAAAGAAAAAAACAGATAATGCTTTGATTTAGGTTCTTATCATCTGATAGCCTTAACTTCATTGCTATTTAAGAAGATGCAGGAAATGATTTATTGTTGACTGTCATTTCTGGAGGTGAATAATCTTCTTCCTCAGTATTAAAGTGCCTTTCTGGCAAATCAATCCACCATAGATCATGTCATAAGACTGTCTTCTGATGTTAATAAAGCATTTGGTAATAAGAAGCTTTATGAATGGTACTTAGAGACACAGAAATACCATAATATCCCATTTTAAAAGAGGCAATCTTGCCCGTGATACTGGTTTTTAATAAGTTTCTTAATTCAAAATATACTCTGCTTAAGAGAGCAACAGGTTGTGAAAATGATTTTTCCAGTCAAGAGATCAATTTAGGATGACAACAGTCAGCTGAAGGTGCAGACTATATGACTAATGGACATAATGTAAATTAATTAAGGTATTTCACCTTGAAAAATAGCATTCTGATATATCCTAATGTTCCTGTATAATAAAAAGACTGCCTTTTAGATTAAAAGGAAAAATAGAGAGGAGTTAACGTGGAATAGCATATATAGTTAATCCTATTTTTCAATAAAAATCATTCTTCAAACGTAACAGTTTCTATTCAAAGGAGTTGCACTCACATTCTTAATATAGTAGGGGGAAAACTACAAAACAGCTGAAAATGTGAACGGAAAGTCTTATGTTATTGAAGTGTTATTGATGTATTTTAATCGTTATTGTTGTCGTTTCAGTATTTTTTATCAAAATTACGATCAAAACCAACTAAAACTGAACCTACAAATTCAAAATGCTGGCCCAGGTCCTACATGCATTAAAAAGGTAAATAATATTGATAAATATAAAAATTTACTATGTTATTCTTCTAAATATCTTTGACAGATTTATAGGCAATCTAACTCATAAATGGAATCAGTTTCTAAACAAAGTCAGGGACATTACTTCACTCTGGTAAAGTTTTAACTTAGCATTCTTTTTCCAATACAGACTTTTTCTAAAAGGCCAAAGAAGCACAAGCACTTAAAAGAGAGGTATTATCTTCCCTACATTTATCTTAAAATATCAGTTATTTTATATTGTATTTTATTTATTGTTAAAAAGCCATTAGAAAAAGCAAATTAATCTTTTCTTACAAATGTCTTTGTAAAACTAATTTCTAAGATCAAGTGAAGAAGTCTGCATTCGCTATGTAATGAGTATTTATTTGCACCATTATGAAAATATTCTATATTCCTAAAGGTGCACTTCGACTTCAAACAGAACTCCCTCCTCCAGACCTGTGCAGCGCATTATGAAATGATCCAGCAGAGGGACCCTTTCAGTTAAAAATTAAAAATCACCCATTAATCAACCTTTGAATAAAATGCCACAAGGCTATATTTAAGCACATAGCATCAGATAGTGCCTAAATTATTAAGATTACAGCAAGTGTAGCAATATTTCTGATACAACACAGAGGTTTAAGACAGACTAATAAATTTTCACTTTGTGTTCATAGATTTCCAGTAAACAATGTATAAGGTTAGTTTGCTATGTGATATTTCAAGAATACCATTCGACTACCAATTACTTGGCCTGGCTGGTACCACTGTCCACAGGTTGCTAAATCGCACTGTGACAGTACTAGAGGTAGAAGAATTAATAAGACAATCAATACGTTATTACCTGTCAGTAAAATCATACAATCGTAGAATAACCAGGTTGGAAAAGACCCACCGGATCATTGAGTCCAACCATTCCTATCAACCATTAAACCATGCCCCTCAGCACCTCGTCCACCCATGCCTTAAACACCTCCAGGGAAGGTGAATCAACCCTCTCCCTGGGCAGCCTCTGCCAGTGCCCAATGACCCTTTCTGTGGAAATTTTTTCCTAATGTCCAGCCTAAATCTCCCCTGGTGGAGCTTGAGGCCATTCTCCCTTGTCCTGTCCCCTGTCAGTTGAGAGAAGAGCCCAGCTCCCTCCTCTCCACAACCTCCTTTCAGGTAGTTGTAGAGAGCAATGAGGTCTCCCCTCAGCCTCCTCTTCTCCAGGCTAAACACCCCCAGCTCTCTCAGCCAGGTCGAGTCATTTTGTCATAGAAGGCGATCAGGTTAGTTTGGCAAGACCTGCCTTTTGTGAACCCGTGTTGACTGGGCCTGATCCCCCGGTTCTCTTGCATGTGCTTCGTGATAGCACTCAAGATCACCTGCTCCATGACTTTCCCTGGCACTGAGGTCGGACTGAGAGGCCTGGAGTTCCCTGGATCCTCCCTGAAACCCTTCTTGTAGATGGGCACAACATCAGCCTCCAGTCCAGTGGAACTTCCCCAGTCTTCCAGGACTGCTGGAAGATGATGGAAAGGGGTTTGGCCAGCACATCCGCCAGCTCCTTCAATACCCTTGGATGAATCCCGTCCGGCCCCATAGACTTGTGAGTGTCTAGTCGGGCTAGCAAGGCTCTGACCACCTCCTCTTGGATCATGGCAGCCTCATTTTGCTCCTCTAGCTCCTGGGTTTGTACACAGATGGAATGACTTTCTTTACAATTAAAGACTGAGGGAAAGAAGGCATTAAGTACCTCAGCCTTTTCCTCATCCCCTGTCACTGTTGTTCCTTCTGCGTCCAATAGGGACTGTATGGTCTCCCTAGTCCTCCTTCTATTATTTATATATTTATAGAAAGATTTTTAGTTATATTTCACAGACTTTGCCAATCTTATTTCTAGTTGAGCCTTAGCCCTTCTGATTTTTTCTCTACACAATCTCACTTCCCTCCTGTAGTCCACCCAAGAGGCCTGTCCCCTCTTCCAGAGCCCATACATGTTTCTCTTCTTCTTGATAGCACTCAAGATCTCTCTGTTCAACCAATCTGGTTTTCTCCCCTGCCGGCTTTTTTTCCGGAACACGGGGATGGCTTTCTCCTGAGCTGCTAGGATTTCCTTTTTGAAGAGCTCCCAGCCCTCATGGGCTCCCTTGCCCTTGAGTACTGTCTCCCATGAGACTTTGCCAACCAGCCTTCTGAAGGGTTCAAAGTCTGCCCTCTGGAAATTTAATGCTACTGTCCTGCTAACCACCCTCTTCACTTCACCTAGAACAGAAAACCCCATCATCTCATGATCACTTAGTCCTAGGCATCCTCCTACTGCCACATCCCCTGCAAAGCCTTCTCTGTTCGCAAACAGCAGGTCCAGGAGGGCACCCTCCCTTGTTGGTTCATTCACCAACTGTGCAAGGAAGTTGTCTTCCACGTGCACCAGGAACCTCCTAGACTGCTTCCTTTCTGCTCTATTGTACTCCCAGCAGATATCAGGCAGATTGAAGTCTCCCACCAGAATGAGAGGCATTGATCTAGAGATAAACCCCAGCTGTTTATAGAAGAGCTCATCAGCTGCTTCTCCTTGGCTGGGTGGTCTGTAACAGACTCCCATCACAAAATCTACTTTCTGGTGGGCTCCTCTGATTTTAACCCACAGGCACTCAATCTCCTCATCACCACAATCCATCTCAACAGTGTCCAAGTCCTCCCTTACAAAGAGGGCTACCCCACCTCCTCTCCTACCCTTCCTATCCCGCCTGAAGAGTTTGTACCCCACCATAGCTGCACTCCAGTTATATGAGTCGTCCCATGTTTCCGTGATGGCAGCGACATCATAGGCTCCTTGCCCTATGACAGCTTCCAGCTCTTCCTTCTTGTTCCCCATGCTGCGTGCATTGGTGTAAATGCACTTCAGCTGCGCTGCCGAGCCTTCAGCCCTCTTAGAGGGAACAGAGTTCGTTCCCAACTGCCTGGTAACTGGAGTAGCTAACACCAGAGTGCCCGTATCTCCCTTAGCACCCCCAGGTGTGTTCTCCCCCACTTTCTGTGTGGTGAGGTACTGGTGGTCCTCACCAGCACACCCTCTCCCAATGACCATTGCCCCACGTCCAGGCTCACTCCTGTCTAGCCTGGTCTCAACCCCATCCCCCTTCACATCTAGTTTAAAGCTCGATTTATGAGCTTAGCTAGGTTTTTAGCAAGGGCATTAGCCCCCCTAGGAGACACACGTGCCCATCCTTAGCAACAAAGTCTGGGGGTGCGTGAGCCACCCCATGATCAAAGAAACCAAAGCCCCTCTCCTCGCACCAGGCTCGGAGCCAGGCATTAATCAAATTCTTCTTCCTGACTTCCCGCTCCTCTCTATTTAGCCTTGGGATGGAGCAGAATACTATTTGTGCCCCAGAGCCCTCCATCATTTTCCCAATGGCCCTGAAGTCTTTCTTGATGGCTTTGGTCTTTCTGTTTACTAGATCATCATTACCAGTTTGGACTACTATCAGACTACTATCAGTAGTCTGTCTCGTGGACCAGGGAAGGAAGTTTTCTAGCTACCTCCTTCCCTGATGCCCCCGGTAAGCAGCAGACCTCTCTGTGGAGCGGGTCCGATCTGCTAATGGGTCCCTCCATTCCTTTTAGGAGGTAGTCCCCTACAACAATCACTCTCCTCTTCTTCTTGATGGAGGATGTTTTTATCTTTTTCTGAGGATGGTGCAGCCTAGGGAAGGATTCTAGGCTGTGGGAGCCATCATACCCATCCTCAGGGCTGGATTCCACCTGCAGCACCTGGTACTTGTTTGCCAGGGGGATCTGGGGTTTTGGTGTCTGGGTGAGGGGAGCAGGTTTCCTTCGTCTGGCAGGAACTTGCTGCCATTCCCCATCTCTTGTTCCCCCAACCTTGCAGTTTGCAGGTGGACGGTGTTTGGACACACCAGCTCCAGCAGCCGCTGAGTTAGTGAGAGGGCCCTGCTCCACTGGTCTATCTCCCTCTCACACTCCCTGATGGTCCTCAGCCTCTTCACCTCCTCCCTTAACTCCTCCACCATGTGAAGGAGTTCCCCGACTCGGGCGCAGCTTTCACTGTTGGAGCCAGTACCAGAGGCACGAGCCGGTGTGGGAGGGGGCCCTGCCTGCAGCCTGGGGAGCTGCTGCACCCGCTGTGGCTCCGTCTGGGTGGCAGCATCCACCCTGCCTCCTGCAGCACACGGAGCAGCTTTAACCTTCTGCTGGGTGGCCACCATGGTCTTCAGGGTCTTCTGTCTAGTCTCTAGGTCCTCTCTGCGCCCTGCCTTCTCGCCCTGCCCACTCGAACTGCCACGCTCCTCTCAGGGGGACCCTTTAAATCTCCCGCGGTGGCCGCCGGGGCCGCCCCCTCCCGTCAGGCCCCGCGGGACCAGCGTGTGGGGGCTGGCAGGACCCCCGCCAGGGTTTTTCTGGAATTTTCTTGGTTCAGGGAAGCTCCAACTGCCTCAAAATGTCCACCCCACCCCAGAACTCACCGTCCTGCTGCCGGGTGCTGCCAAAGAAGCCGAAATAGGAAGAAGCCAAAATAGGAAACATTGCTGTGACAAGAGCAGAAATTAACATAAAAAAAGCCTCTTCCTTATTCAAAACATTGCCTTCCTTAGAACTAAGCAAGATGCCCTTTGGAATTTGACCCTGTGAAAGCAACCTCAAACTGAATAGCACAGAGAAAATGTCTGAATTCAGAAAGCATCCTATAGTGCTGGAATTGAAGCATGTTGATGGCTGAAGTGCATATATTTAGAAAGTACAGTTCTGAACCTAACTCTTCCTAAATGTATCTTTAATTTGAGGGGAAATTTTATCAGGGAGTTTATCTTTTGCAGTAGTGGCCATGGCAGCTGACCCAGTCGTGCTGTTGTAGAAATGACGAATTTTTCACATTACAGGAACTCGATGTTTTATAACTTTCTGCATTTTCTCCTTAGATTCTGTGAACTCCCAGACTATTATTTCTATCTATTCATAAGAGGTAAAACCTTTGTAACCGATGCTTAGTCACGCAACGATATGACAAACCCCTGCGCTTCTGGAACATCTATTCTAAAAACAACTTGCAAGCTATCAAATCCTGCTAACGTAAATTCAGAAAAGATAGCTTTTTGTGCTGTCTCTTTCACAGTGCTTTGCAAAGTTCTAAGATATTTATTACATGCAAAATGCTACTTTATAACATGAGCCATAAGGTAGCTATGATATTACATCAAGACTGAAAAGTATATCAGGTTCTACCCACTACGTGGCTAACAAGGCCGTGTTTCTTTGGTACGTACTAATAAATTCCGATACGGTTATGAGGCACAAAATAGCTGTGGGGAGAAGTATCCACACTATGGCAGCTTGCTGTGATTAGACAAGAAACTGGCATCAGACTTTTTTTTGAACCTACTTGTTAAAGACGATATAAAGACTCATTTTTCTGAATGTAACATAATAATAGCAAGACACAAAAAAGCCATTTCCCTGGACAAAATAAAATACTTTCAGTGTGCCCATTGTCTAAAAATTCATCTCCTTCCTCATCAGGCTGTCTTGGAGCTTCCTTTCTTTCACTACAGTTCTCACCCATTCCCTTATGCCATCTTAATGACTCAAGTCCTCTCACCAGACATTCTTACACGTTCATGGCCTTGCAAGATGAAGTGATTGCCAAGATGTCAGCATAAAGTGATTTATTTTTTTCAATTTTTCATCATTTTGGATGGACATGTGAAAATTTACCTAGAGGCAAAAAATCATTTGCGGAAATATTTTTTAATTAAATTTGCTTAGATGATGGAGAATTTTATGAATGTACCAGAATAGCAACTGAGGTAACAACAGAAAAGTTTCCAGAGAATTATTTTATGACGGTATTGATAATTTTTAAAGACAAAAATTTTCATTCAGTTTTTCAACAAAATAGACAACTTAAACATTAAAGATAAATTCACAGGTTATCTTGATCTCTAATTTTCACATTCCTAACACTTTTTGGATCCTTGTTTTCCCAAGTACTGCTGGAAAGGAATGAAATCTGATTGTACTTACTGACACATACAGGATTTTTTTCTTCTCACATAAGTAATGTGATGGTCACTACCACACCAAAGACAGATGGCAGATGCTAATTTCTACCCAGCTGACACACGGTGAGTTTTCCATCACCATCTACAGGGAGAACAAGAACTTGTAAGTTAGTTTGAAAGCCTCGTTAGATGACTTGAATTTGCTGAGCAGAAAGCATATGGTCAGCAAAACTAGAAAGAAATGAAAAGGTGTGCGATTACTTTTCCTGTCTTCTCAAACCTGCCTCTTTGAATATTTCTACAGAGGTTTCTCACCTCATCTATATATATATATATGAGTAAGTAACTGGAGCTGAGGAACTCAGGACAGTGTGTTGTATATATATCGTTGTCTATATAGCTAATTGTATCAGAATTGCCAACAACATCTCTAATTCTGAAGTTTTATCGCACTTACATAGTAATATTGGCTAAGTTCTTAGCATCTTGAGATTACAGAAACTCCCCTCTAGTCATTTAAAATGCTGTATTTCTGGAGCACACAGTTAAAGAGATAAAGAGGAAAACGAATTCAGAATGATATGTCTAAAAATACTTCTCATTTTTTAAAGGTTTTAAAGGTTATGGTCTGACTGCAGTCCATTGCTGAACACTTCAGGTTTGCAGTAGTGCTCAGCTCTGCTGTGTAGTATGCTACATCTCATCACTAGAAACTGAACTCACAGTACATCAATCTTCTAGAAGATCATATCTAGAACTGTGGTTCCTGTAGCATGGGTATAACAAATTTACTCCCAACTGCACTTAAATATGGAATTTCTTCTTGTACATTATCTCTACCATAAAGCTGTCCCTACTACAAAGCATTTATACCAGTACACTACTTCCTATCACTCATCAGCAGGTGGCCTCCTTTCTCCTGTGTTAAAAGTTCAAGATCTTTGTCCTACAGTAAATATCCTACAGTACTATTCAAACACATCAAGTATTTGAATAACTGGCCTTTAAGAACAAGTCAAGTTTGCTTTAACTAGCAAATTTTAAAAAGTGAGCATAAATAGTTAATACTGGGAAAAAGATTGGAGTAGAGGAAATATGAAATTAGAGTTCGTTTCTTTGAGAAGTCAGTTTTAATTTATTGTTTTCTCACAAACTGAGAATCTAAAATACAGTTCCAATTCCTTTTGGGTAGGTTTTCTAAAACACACTTAGCATATTGTTGTAAGATGGATAAACAGTCTATTCAGCTAGAAAGGCATCAGTGTAGAATCAAGACACAAATTCCTACAAGCCATTCAGTAAAGTTTTTGCAGGGGTGATTTTGGATATTGTATTTCAGGAGAAACATGGACAGTATCTAGAGGACAGCAGGGAGACTGATTCAGGTCTAAGTATGTCATAAGTGAAGAAAACACATGCAAAAAAAAGAAGACTGCAGGAAACTGAATTACTCTTGGCTTAAAAAGAGAAGACATATTTAGGTCTCAAACACTCCCATGAAGAAAAAGGGAATAATCTACAAATGCATAAAGGATGACTGACAAATAATGGGCTTCAATCATAGAATCATAGAACCACCAGGTTGGAAGAGACCCACCGGATCATTGAGTCCAACCATTCCCATCAATCACTAAACCATGCCCCTTAGCACCTCATCCACCCGTGCCTTAAACCCCTCCAGGGAAGGGGACTCAACCCCCTCCCTGGGCAGCCTCTGCCAGTGCCCAATGACCCTTTCCATGAAAATTTTTTACCTAATGTCCAGCCTGACCCTCCCCTGGCGGAGCTTGAGACCATTCCCTCTCATCCTGTCCCCTGTCCCTTGGGAGAAGAGGCCAGCTCCCTCCTCTCCACAACTTCCTTTCAGGGAGTTGTAGAGAGCAATGAGGTCTCCCCTCAGCCTCCTCTTCTCCAGGCTAAAAACCCCCAGCTCTCTCAGCCGTTCCTCATAAGGCCTGTTCTCCAGCCCCTTCACCAGCTTCAAACCTCTACAGTGCTCTTTTTTGTAGCCTCAATCTATACTAATGTTAAAGATTTGCAGTATCTGTTCTCTACACTACACTACTTGGAATTCAATGGCAAAAAATGGAGAGAGATAAACTTGCTATAAATTTACAATGCCTGTGCCTGTTCTGACATCATCGTCATTTACAATGCCTGTGTCGCCTGTGCCTATTGTGACATCATAGTCATTTACAATGCCTGTGGCTATTGTGACATCATCGGCATTTACACTGCCTGTTCCTATAGTGACATCATCATCATGTACAATGCCTGTGCCTGTTGTGAAATCACCGTCATTTACAATGCCTGTGACTATTGTGACATCATCGTCAATTACAATGCATGTACCTTTTGTGACATCGTCATTTACAATGCCTGTTCTTATTGTGAAGTCATCGTCATTTACAGTGCCCGTGCCTATTGAGACATCGTCATTTACAATGCCTGTGCCTATTGTGACGTCATTGTCATTTACAATTCCTGTGCTTATTGTGACATCATCATCATTTACAATGCCTGTGTCACCTGTGCCTATTGTGGCATCATAGTCATTTGCAATGCTTGTTCCTATTGTGACGTCATCATCACTTACAATGCTTATTTCGTCTTTCCCTATTGTGACATCATCGCAATTAAGAATATCTGTGTCACCTGTGCCTATTGTGACATCATCGTCAATTACAATGCCTGGACCTATTGTGACATCGTTGTCATTTACAATCCCTGTGCCTATTGTGACATCATGGTCATTTACAGTTCCTGTGCCTACTATGACATCATTGTCATTTACAATGCCTGCGCCTCTTGTGACATCATCGTTATTTACAGTGCCTGTACCTATTGAGACATCATCTTCATTTACAACGCCTGTGCCTATTGTGATGTAATCATCATTTACAATGCCTGTGCCTATTGTGACATCATCATCATTTACAATGCCTGTGCCTATTTTGACATCATCGTCATTTACAATGCCTGTGTCGTCTCTGCATATTGTCACATCATCGTCATTTACAATGCCTGTGCCTATTGTGACATCATAGTCATTTACAATGCCTGTTTCGCCTGTGCCAATTATGACGTCATCATCATTTACTATGATTGTGTCTTCTGTGCCTATTGTGACTTCATCGTCTTTTACAATGCCTGTATCGTCTCTGCGTATTGTGACATCATCGTCACTTACAATGCCTGTGCTTATTGTGACGTCATTGTCATTTACAATGCCTTTGTTCGTTTGTGCCTATTGTGACATCATCGTCTTTCACAATGCCTGTGCCTCTTGTGACATCATCATCATTTAAAATGCCTGTGTCGCCTGTGCCTATTGTGACATCATCGTCATTTACAATGCCTGTATCACATATGCCTATTGTGACATCATCGTCATTTACAATGTCTTTGTCTCCTGTGCCTCTTGTGACATCAACATCATTTACAATGCCTGTGCCTATTTTATCATCATCATCATTTACAATTCCTGTGCCTATCGTGACATAATCATCATTTCCAATGCCTATGCTTCATCTGACATCATCGTCATGTACATTGCCTGTGCCTATTGTGACATCATCGTAATGTACAATGCCTGTTCCTTTTGTTACATCATCGTCATTTACAATGCCTGTGCCTATTGTGACATCATCGTAAGTTACAATGCCTGTGCCTATTCTGACATCAACGTCATTTACAAAACCTATGTTAATTTTGTGATAATCTTCTATTATAATGCCTGTGCCTGTTATTACGTCATCGTCATTTTCAATGCCTGTGTCACCTGTTAGTTTTGTGACATCATCGTCATTTACAATGCCTGTGTCACATGTGCCTATTGTGAATCATCGTCATTTAAAATGACTGCGCCTTTTGTGACATCATCGTCATATACAATGCCCGTGCCTATTGTGACATCATCGTCAATTACAATGCCTGTTCCCATTGTGAAATCATCGTCATTTACAATGCCTGTGCCTATTTTGACATCATTGTCATTTACAATGCCTGTGTCGTCTGTGCCTATTGTGACATCATCGTCACTTACAATTCCTGTGTAGTCTGTTCCTATTGTGACATCATAGTCATTTACAATGCCTTTGACTATTGTGACGTCATCGTCATTTACAATTCTTTTTTCATCTCTGCCTATTGTGACATCATCGTCATTTACTATGCCCGTGCCTATTGTGACATCATCGTCATTTACAATGCCTGTGCTTCTTGTGACACCATCGTCATTTACATTGCCAGTGTCGTCTGTGCCTATTGTGAAATCATCGTCATTTACAATACCTGTACCCTCTGTGCCTATAGTGACATCATCATCATTTACATTGCCTGTGCCTATTGTGACATCATCGTCAATTACAATGCCTGTATCACATATGCCTATAGTGACATCATCGTCATTTACAATGCCCGTGCCTATTGTGACATTGTCGCCATTTACAACGCCTGTGTCGCCTATTCCTTTTGTGGCATCATTGTCATTTACAATGCCTTTATCTCCTGTGCCTCTTGTGACATCAACGTCATTTGCAATGCCTGTGCCTAATGTGACATCATCGTGATATACAATGCCTGTGTCGCCTGTGCCTATTGTTGCAACATCGTCATTTACAATGCTTCTGCCTATTGTGACGTCATCGTCATTTACAATGCCTGTGCCTATTGTGACATCATTGTCAATTACAATGCCTGTTCCTTTTGTGAAATCATCATCATTGACTATGCCTGTGCCTATTATGACGTCATCGACATTTAAAATGCCTGTGTCTTCTGTGCCTATTGTGATGTCATCATCTTTTACAATGCCTGTGTTCGTTTGTGCCTATTTTGACATCATCGTCATTTACAATTCCTGTGTCATCTGTTCCTATTTTGACATCAACGTCAATTACAATGCCTGTGCCTGTTGTGACATCATCGTCATTTATGTCGTCTGTGCCTTTTGTGACATCATCGTCATTTACAATGGCTGTTCTTACTGTGAAGTCATCGTTGTTTACAATGCCTGTGCCTATTCTTACATTGTCGCCATTTTCAATGCCTGTTCCTATTGTGACAACAAAATCATTTACAATTCCTGTACCTATTGTGACATCATCGTCATTTACAATACTTTTTCCTATTGTGACATCAGCGTCTTTTACAATGCCTGTGTCGTCTGTGCCTATTGTGACATCTTCGTCATTTAAAATGCCTGTGCCTATTGTGACGTCATTGTCATTTACAATTCCTCTGTCATCTGTTCCTGTTTTGACATCATCGTCATTTACAATGCCTGTGCCTATAGTGACATCATCGTCATTTAAAATGCCTCTGCCTATTGTGACATCATTTACAATGCCTAAGCCTATTGTGATGTCATCGTCATTTACAATGCCTGTGCCTATCGTGATATCATCATCATTTACAATGCCTGTGACGTCTGTGCCTATAGTGACATCATCATCTTTTACAATGCCTGTTCCTATTGTGACATCAATGTCATTTACAATACCTCTCGTCTCTGCCTATTGTGACATCATCATCATTTATAATGGCTGTGCCTATACTGATATCCTCGTCATTTACAATGCCTGGGCCTGTTGTGACATCATTGTCATTTACCATGCCTTTGACTATTGTGACGTCATCGTCAGTTACAATGTCTGTGCCTATTGTGACATCATCGTCTATTACAATGCCTGTGCCTGTTATTACGTCATCGTCATTTACAATGCCTGTACCTATTGTGACATCATTGTCATTTACAATGCCTGTCATCTATGCCTATTGTTACATCATCATCCTTTACATTGCCTGTGCCTATTGTGACATCATCGTCTCTTACAATGCCTGTGTTGTCTCTGCCTATTGTGACATCATCATCATTTACAATACCAGTGTCGTCTGTGATTATTGTGACATCGTCATTTAAAATACCTTTGTCGTCTCTGCCTATTGTGACATCATCGTCATTTAAAATGCCTGTGTCGTCTGTCCCTATTGTGACATCATCATCATTTACAATGCCTGTGTTCGTTTGTGCCTATAGTGACATCATCATCATTTTCAGTGTCTGTGCCTATTGTGACATCACCGTCATTTACAATGCCTGTGTCATCTGTGCCTATTGTGACATCATCGTCATTTACAATGCCTGTGTCACATGTACCTATTGTGAATCATCGTCCTTTACAATGCCTGTGCCTATTGTGACATCATCGTCATTTACAATGCCCGTGCCTATTGTGACATTGTCGTCATTTACAATGCCTGTGTCGCCTATTCCTTTTGTGGCATCATTGTCATTTACAATGCCTTTATCTCCTGTGCCTCTTGTGACATCAACGTCATTTGCAATGCCTGTGCCTAATGTGACATCATTGTGATATACAATGCCTGTGTCGCCGGTGCCTATTGTTGCATCATCGTAATTTACAATGCCTGTGCCTGTTATGACATCATTGTCATTTACAATGCCTGTATCACATATGCCTATTGTTACATCATCGTCATTTACAATGCTTCTGCCTATTGTGACATCATCGTCATTTACAATGCCTGTCACATGTGCCTATTGTGACATCATCATCTTTTACAGTGCCTGTGCCTATTGTGACATCATCGTCATTTACAATGCCTGTGTCATCTGTGCCTATTACAACTTCATCGTCATTTACAATGACTGTGCCCTCCTTGCCTATAGTCACATCATCGTCTTTTACAATGCCTGTGCCTATTGTGACGTCATCATAATTTACAATTCCTGTGCCTATCGTGACATCATCGTCATTTCCAATGAAATGTCAGTGCTTCGACTGACATCCTCGTCATGTACATTGCCTGTGCCTATTGTGACATCATCATAATGTACAATGCCAGTTCCTCTTGTTACATCATCGTCATTTACAATGCCTGTGCCTATTGTGACATCATCATCATTCACAATGCCTGTGCCTATTCTGACATCAACGTCATTTACAAAACCTGTGCCTGTTTTGTGATCATCGTCTATTACAATGTCTGTGCCTATTATTATGTCATCGTCATTTTCAATGCCTGTGTCGCCTGTTAGTGTTGTGACATCATCGTCATTTACAATGCTTTTTTCGTCTGTGCCTGTTGTGACATCATCATCATTTAAAGTGCCTGTGCCTATTGTGACATCATCATCATTTACAATGCCTGTGCCTATTCTGACATCATCGACATTTAGAATGCCTGTGGCTATTTTGACATCATCGTCAATTACAATGCCTGTGCCTATTATGACGTCATCGACATTTAAAATGCCTGTGCCTTCTGTTCCTATTGTGACATCATCGTCATTTACAATGCCTGTGTTCGTTTGTGCCTATTTTGACATCATCGTCATTTACAATTCCTGTGTCATCTGTTCCTATTTTGACATCATCGTCAATTACAACGCCTGTGCCTATTGTGACATCATCGTTATTTTCAATGCCTCTGCCTATTGTGTCATCATCGTCATTTACGACGTCTATGCCTTTTGTGACATCATCGTCATTTACAATGCCTGTGCCTATTGTGACATCGTCATGTATAATGCCTATGCCTATTGTGACATCATCGTCATTTACAACGCCTGTGCCTGTTGTGACATCATCGTCATTTACAATGCCTGTGTCGCCTATTCCTTTTGTGACATCATCCTCATTTACAATGCCTGTGTCGTCTGTGCTTATTGTGACATCATCGTCATTTACAATGGCTGTTCTTACTGTGAAGTCATCGTTGTTTACAATACCTGTGCTTATTCTTACATTGTCGCCATTTTCAATGCCTGTTCCTACTGTGACATCATCATCATTTACAATTCCTGTACCTATCGTGACATCATTGTCATTTACAATCCTGTGCCTATTGTGACATCATCGTCATTTGCAATACTTTTTCCTATTGTGACATCAGCGTCTTTTACAATGCCTGTGTCGTCTGTGCCTATTGTGACATCTTCGTCATTTAAAATGCCTGTGCCTATTGTGACATCATCGTCATTTACAATTCCTCTGTCATCTGTTCCTGTTTTGACATCATCGTCATTTACAATGCCTGTGCCTATAGTGACATCATCGTCATTTAAAATGCCTCTGCCTATTGTGACATCATCATTTACAATGCCTAAGCCTATTGTGATGTCATTGTCATTTACAATGCCTGTGCCTATTGTGACATCATCGTCATTTACAATGCCCATGCCTATTGTTACATCATTGTCCTTTACAATACATGTGCTTATTCTGACGTCATCGTCTTTTACAAGGCTTTTTTCGTCTATGCCTATTTTGACATCATCGTCCCTTACAATGCTTGTACCTTTGTAATTTACAATACCTGTGCCTATATTGACATCATCGTCATTTACAATGCCTGTGCCTATTGTGACATCATCGTTATTTACAATGCATGTGCCTATTGTGACATCATCGTCAATTACAATGCCTGTTCCTTTTGTGAAATCATCGTCATTTACAAAGCCAGTTTCGTCTCTGCCTATTGTCACATCCTCGTCATTTACAATGCCTGTGCCTATTGTGACATCATCGTCAATTACAATGCCTGTTCCCATTGTGACATCGTTGTCATTTACAATTCCTGGGCCTATTTTGACATCATCGTCATTTACAATGCCTGTGTCGTCTGTGCCTATTGTGACATCATCATCCTTTACATTGCCTTTGCCTATTGTGACATCATCGTCTTTTACAATGCCTGTGCCTCTTGTGACATCATCGTTATTTACAATGCCTGTTCCTATTGTGGCATCATCGTCATTTGCAATGCCTTTGCCTATTGTGACATCATCATCATTAAAAATGCATGTAACTATTGTAACATCATCATCATTTACAATGCCTTTGTTTTCTGTGCCTATTTTGACATCATCCTCTTTTACAATGCCTGTGCCTTTTGTGACATCATCGTCATTTACAATACCTGTGCCTATTGTGACATCATCGTCATTTACAATGCCTGTGTCATCTGTGGCTGTTGTGACATCATCTTAATATTCTGAACTGCAATGTAATGTGACAGAAAGCTTCATTTTCTACCAAGATTTTAACATTTCTTCAAGGATTTCTCTCAACAGTGAATGTGGGTTCGATCCAGACAAGTCAAAACCCTAAGGCTTACTCAATTTTTTCCTAACAAACATAAAGAATATACTAAAAAATATCCCAAGAGTATGGTCCTCAGAAGGTGAGAATTTAATAACAGCCTATTCTGCTTTAAGACTTAAATATATGTCAATGTTTATATCAAACGGACGAAAGCAGAATTTTCAGATTTCTGAAAAATAAAAATTTGAATGAAATCTAAGAGAATAGAGACATCTATATCCCAGTTTCAAAATGCAATAATTTACAGAATTTGACAGAAACACTAAGAGCATTATGTTTCTCATTTTTGATGCCCAAGCAACAGGAGGTAAGGAATCTACGTGTCTGGAGCGAGTCCAGAGAAGAGCAACGAAGCTGGTGAGGGGGCTGGAGAACAAGAGGAGCGGCTGAGAGAGCTGGGGGTGTTTAGCCTGGAGAAGAGGAGGCTGAGGGGAGAGGAGGTTGTGGAGAGGAGGGAGCTGGGCTCTTCTCCCAAGGGACAGGGGACAGGACGAGAGGGAATGGCCTCAAGCTCCGCCAGGGGAGGTTCAGGCTGGACATTAGGAAAAAACTTTTCAGGGAAAGGGTCATTGGGCACTGTCAGAGGCTGCCCAGGGAGGGGGTTGAGTCACCTTCCCTGAAGGGGTTTAAGGGACGGGTGGACGAGGTGCTGAGGGACATGGTTTAGTGATTGATAGGAATGGTTGGACTGGATGATCCGGTGGGTCTTTTCCAAGCTGGTTATTCTATGATTCTATGATTCTTCATTCTTTTCCAGTGTAATGTGATTATTGTCCCCTGACTTAGAAAACAAAGAGTTGAATAATCTCCACATTTAAGGTAATGAAAAATGAAGGAGGAAGTTTACTAGGTCAGACCACACAGCCAGTGATGCTGATTTCCAGCAATTTGCTGTTGCAAAATTCAGTTCACACGTGAAGCTTTAGAACAAAAGGGGAAAAGAAGGATTCCTCATCTGCCTAGGATTTTGGACGCAATTTTAGGATAAAAAAAATCAATGATATTTTTCAGTAAGATTTTATAGATCATTTCTGTGTCTAATAATCTGAACTTATATCTGACAGCTTGAGCTTGACCAAGAGCGAGCTGCTTTTCTTTTTTGATATATGCTTCCAAGAAAACAGGAATGAAATTCAAGGCTGTGTTTGGCTTTCTCACCTGGCTGTGATAATCCTGAAGACATTCAAGTAAACAGATTAAAAAAGAATACTGTGCGTACCTCTGACTATCACGTTCCTATAAAAATCACTTCAGCTTCTGAAAAACGCCCACACTGCACTTTTCACACTTCCCACAATTACAGCCCTTTAATGGGAAGCAAGCAAAAAGAACTGTTATATTCTCATTGAGAAATTTCATCATGGGTGCTTAAGCTAAAATCTCAGCCCATATAGTTAGTAATTAAAGGATCAAAACTAGTTGGATAAATATGACGTAACTGTAACCTGTTGGAACAGGCTTCTGACCAAACTTGAAATGTGCAATGAAAGTTAAGTGGAATTTTCTTTTCTGAGACAATCCCATTCCAGCTTTTTACAGTTTAAGTATCTCCCTTGTTAGTTACAACATTGCCACTAATTTTTCATTCAGTGTTACAGAGTTAGCTAAAAGACTACATTAAAATTGTATTACAATTAAAAGTAAATTAAATTAAAGTTAAAATTATTTTGCCTCCACAGACCAGCCAGGTAACAATTGCTAGAGTGATTTCTGAAATAATTGAATTTGGAGACTGGCAGTTTCCTGCAATCCTAAGTAATTACACACAGAGGTAGTAGCCAGGCACAACACAAACTTGAAGCTACGTGTTGTTCAGAAAGCAGAAATTATCCTTGGCAAAGGTGTTGTTTAATGTAGATGCTGAAGGAAGTTCAATGGAAAACATTTATCAGAAATTTCCGTCCAGAGAGGAGATACGCTCTTTTAGGGAAAAATGCAAATATTACTCAGGAGACCAAGGGCAAAGGAAATAAGAAATGGGCTAGAGAGTTCTCTGAAATATTCTGTCACTGAAATGTGAGAAAACATTCTTGCGCAATGGCAATTATTTTATTTTAAAGCCATCCACATCTCAAGATCCTTTTGCAGCATTGTGCCATTATCTGTGAGTTGGCTACTTCCAGTTCAAACATCTTAAAGGTAGGATTAAAAGATTATTTCAGTTCCTATCTTGGCATATCATTTGCATGTTTATTATTTGAGCCTTTGGAGTAACTCATAGGAAAACTGTGAGCTTATCACGGAAAAAATACATCTTAGAAACATTGCAACAGTTGACTTTGAGGCTTTTTACAGCCTGCAGAGAGACATCAGTGAGTGAGGCAAAATCACTTAGGAGTCTCAAAAGGGCAGAGGACACCTCTGCAAAGGGTGTCACCTCCCCGCCTGCCCTGTTCAGACAAGGGGTGGAAAGGTCCTTTTTGTAGCCGATCCAGAGGGGAGGAAATGTACTCCTCCTTTGCAACACTAAACTTGTATGTGAGTAGAGAACAAGATTGTGCTTTGGCTTCTGCATTTTTAACCTCAAAATACTTGACTATACAGTCACCAAATATCAAGAATGCCTGAATTAGAGGTCATAAAGCTGCTAGTGTGAGCAAAGACAAAACATATTCGTATTGACACTGAACTATCAAGTTTTTCATCATAATATTATCAGTCAAATGAACAGAACAGTCAGTCCTTGTACAGGACAACATACAAACAACCCTTCCTTCAGCCGTATCTTTTATTCTCTACTTTGATTAAAAGAAAAAAAATCAAATTCTTTCTCAAAGGTAGAAATTAGTATCAGAAATCATAACCATTGCAATTAGAGTTGTGTTATCATTTTGTCTGAGTTATCTTTGAGTTTTTATTCAACAAAATATTACTGGAATTGTATAAATGCTCTCAGTTTGACAGATGTTTTCCAAGTTTACCTGAAAACACAGCGGGAAAGAAAGGGAAGTTCATTGTATGGAATATTCACACTGTTTAATTCCAGATGTCAATAATATGAAACAAAAGTCTCTACATGCCTCAGTGGAAAAGAGAGGCTCCTCGAGAGGGTGACTTAGGGCAACTAAATTAGGCACGTTGTTCTGAGTTGCACTCAAAAGGCTCGTAAAGCTGGGCAAATGAATATGTCCTAAGATGTCTGGTATCAAGAATATGTAAAAAAAACCTGCAAGGCAGGAAGAAGCAATACATTAGGAAAATAATCAGTGTGATTGCAATCTTGCTCTCAACTGGGTGCTTGTCTTTGTATACCTGCTCTACGGTCTCCATTGTTCAATGTTCGTGTCTTTTCACTCACACTACTTTCTGGTTTAACCTACTGTACCATGTGTTCCTTACCATTTCCTTAATTTATAACACAGATAAATAAATGAATTCATCAAGAAGGATTCAACTAGGTAGCATACTCACATGCTTAAATGCTTACAACATTTCTGACGTAGGCTTTAATTTATTGTGCATGAACACAGGAAGTGGATCTCTATAAAGTGTCTCCTTAGCAAGGAAAAACCAGTTTAAAAGTATCTCATTCACAAAGTGTGATAGCATCAAGAATGCTAGTGACCACAACTGATGCAGAGAAATGTGACAGTAAAATACCGAGAACACAATAGAATTGAAGATTGGGGCACAAATACTGAAGCAAATTCAGTTTAGTTTTGTTGAAAGAGAAAAGGACAAAGAAATTACACAAATTAGTTGGGAGATATGATCACATCATAAAGCATTAAAGATGCTCTCAGTAGCTTTGTTTTTATTTCTGTAACTCCTTACGCTTTACTTTGCAATATTGGCAGGGCTGTGATGAATTCCCTGAGCTGTATTGGCCACTCAGCGCTCCAAGACGCACAAAAGCAGATTTGAGAGCCCTGAAGCCATGAACCTGCCCATTGTGCACACTGTGGGACTGCCTGGAATGACTGACTGGAAAATAAGCACTGGCTTATTTTCCAAGTATTCCTCTGAAAGGAAACATGAGCACACATTAGAGCAGGGCACTGCAGGGTTTCCTCCCGTGCAGAAGCAGGATGCAGCAAAGCACACCTGGAGAACAGTATGGGGAATGCCTCAACAACTGCAGTAAAGCATTGACTCAGCCTGTAGAGCCAACATGTATCATAGCTCTGCCACATCAAGGGATGAAAAGGATGCTTTAGTAATCTTTATACTGCATTTTTAGTTTTTATTAACATGGAGGAAGGAGCTATATACATGAAGAAAACTTGGTTACTTCCAAATTTCACAATATTTATACGTGATTAGACAGTTCTATCTTTTTTTAAACACTGGGTATCTTAAATCTATGTCAGTAGTGATGACAGCTAACTATTCATATGCCTGTGTAAAGTGAGAGACCAAGTTCAGATAAATTTCTCTAGGTGAGTTGATTTGAAATGAGAAATCATTACCTTGCAGGTAGTGTCAATAAATGCAACACATATCTTGCCTAATTCTCTTCTGCAGTAAAGCTGGCCTGCATTGGATTAGGTTTGGAGAGTGACTTTTGGAATATCAAGGGGAGGATGAAGCTTGTAATTCGCCTACTCTCACTATAAATACTGCATTAATGAATGTAAAGTTTAGGTTCAACTGTAAGAACCACCAGACTGGATGTTTATTTTCAAACAGTTCATTATTTCTACTATCAATTATTGGCATATATATTGCACCGCTTACTGAAAACCAGCCATTACATTTTTTGCTTTTTAATCCTACAGTTAGGAAAGAGATTTAGCTATTTCCTTCAGACTGCAACAAGAGCATTTTGCCTTTACTCACACTTTTGCTTTACTGGAAAAAAAATAACAAAAAATACCCCTCAGAAAACACTCTGAGCAAGACAATGCATCATTTTAAGAAGCAATTTCTACAAATACCATATCTAATAAGTCTTCTGTGTTCATATGAGCATACTCTGAGGCAGGAAAACCAAGATCTGAGTGACTACATGTCTAACTCTGGGGAAATCATTTTCCATTTGGAAACCACCTGTTAGCACAATTACAGCCATTCAAGGCAAGGTTCCTTAACACACTGTCTGTTATGATGAGGCATAATTGATTTAAACCTGTATGGGGTCAAACATAATCTCTCTAAATAGGGAAGGTCAAAATAGGCAGTGATGACAGGTTGTGTGAAGTAACGGAGTGCACAGAGGTCCCTTATAGAGAACAAGAAACAGGTTACTCTTGGGGCACAAACCCCATGAGTAATCTCTGTATAAATACACGTGATATATTATAGCTATTATAAAATTCTCAGTTTAATTTTTTTTACAATATGGTGCTATCCTACTGGTACTAAATAAGCAACCTTAGAAGACATTATGCTTTATTTGTCCTATAATGATATATTTAAAATACTCTTATATTCCAAGGAATAACAATATCCAGTAACACCATCCCTTAGAGGAGTTTTGATTTCTTCCTCTCTCCCCCTCTCTCCATCACATATTCAGGGTAGAGAATTTTTAGACAGAATCCCCCCTATATTTAGCCCACAGAAGGGCAATCAGCTCCATCAAAGTCTGTATGTCATATTACATTTACAACTAGATCCAAGCGTATGATGATTGGTATAACACAATCTAGATCAGGCTCACTGAACAAGGTCAATGGAATGGAAGAACTGGCGTCCCTCTCACTTTATCTTAGCAAAGAATACATATGTTCATCTGTTATAGCAGCAGATAGAATCACAGAATCACAGAATCATAGAATAGCCTGGTTGGAAGAGACCCACCGGATCATCGAGTCCAACCATTCCTATCAAACACTAACCCATGTCCCTCAGCACCTCGTCCACCCGTCCCTTAAACCCCTCCAGGTAAGGTGACTCAACCCCCTCCCTGGGCAGCCTCTGACACTGCCCAATGACCCTTTCTGACACTGTCATTTTCCCTGTATGCAAATTCAACGTAGCACCTTCTCTCAAACACTCTGGAGTGCATAGTACAAATAGCTCTGTTCTATAAATAACCTGTAAAAATATGCACCAAAAAAATTCATTATCTTAAGGCAGCAGTCTGCTCCGTCTTGATGAAACTCTAGGAACTCTTAAATATACAACTGACTCTCTGAACTGAGCACTGGGCAAAGTTTACTCTGTAACTCAATTTAAAGACAGCCAGTGCTGATCGATACAAATAAAATAAGCAGACAAAGCATGATTAAAGATCACAGATTTTAAGGGTATTTGTAAACTTTACTGTTAAACAATAACAGCAATAGACATAACATAAGTGGCATTAAAAGTCACTGAGAAAGGGACAAACCCAATTAATGAAGCACTTCAGCAGGTCCTCTTTCCAAAGGCAGCCCTAGACTGTCTCAGTGTATTTCATAGATTACATGTGTAACAATGTAGAGTCACAGAATAATTCAGGTTAGAAGGGTCCTCTGGAGGTTTTAGTCCACCTAGCTCAACTTCCCTGTCAGAGCAGGGTCAGCTATGAAATAATTTTATTCAATTTTCATTCTAGCTATAAGATAGAGAAAAATGTATGAATCATAGAATCATAGAATCATAGAATCACCAGGTTGGAAGAGACCCACCGGATCATCGAGTCCAACCATTCCTATCAAACACTAAACCATGTCCCTCAGCACCTCATCCACCCGTCCCTTAAACCCCTCCAGGGAAGGTGACTCAACCCCCTCCCTGGGCAGCCTCTGACACTGCCCAATGACCCTTTCTGTGAAGAATTTTTTCCTAATGTCCAGCCTAAATCTCCCCTGGTGGAGCTTGAGGCCATTCCCTCTCGTCCTGTCCCCTGTCCCTTGGGAGAAGAGCCCAGCTCCCTCCTCTCCACAACCTCCTTTCAGGGAGCTGGAGAGAGCAATGAGGTCTCCCCTCAGCCTCTTCTTCTCCAGGCTGAACACCCCCAGCTCTCTCAGCCGCTCCTCGTAATCCTTGTTCTCCAGCCCCTTCACCAGCTTTGTTGCTCTTCTCTGGACTTGCTCCAGAGCCTCAACATCCTTCTTGTAGTGAGGAGCCAGAACTGAACACAGGATTCAAGGAGCAGTGTCACTAGTGCCGAGTCTAGAGGGAGAAGAACCTCCCTGGACCTGCTCGTCACGCCGTTTCTGATTGAAGCCAAGATGCCATTGGCCTTCTTGGCCGCCTGGGCCACTGCTGGCTCATATTCAGTCTCTGTCAACCAACCCCCCCAGGTCCTTCTCCTCCAGGCAGTTTCCAGCCAGACTTCTCCTAGTCTGGAGCTGCTCAGGGTTGTTGTGCCCCAAGTGCAGGACCCGGCATTTGGCCTCGTTAAACCTCCTGTCAATGGTCTCTGCCCATGGATCCAGCCTGTTCAGATCCCTTTGGAGCCTCCCGACCCTCCAGCAGATCCAGCTTCCACCCAGCTTAGTGTCATCCACAAACTTGCTCAGGGTGCACTCGATGCTGTCATCCAGGTCATTGATAAAGACACTGAACAGGGCTGGACCCAGCACTAACCTCTGGGGACACCACTTGTCACTGGCCTCCAGCTGGGGTAACTCCATTTCCCACCACTCTCTGGGCCCTCCATCCAACCAGTTTTCAGCCCAGGAGAGTGTGCGCCAGGAGAGTTTTTGCTTTGACAGGCATAACAATTGTAAAAGAGAACCAATAATCCACGTGATCTGCAATCTTGCAGAGGAGAGAAATGTGAGAGCCCACAGTTCAGACTGAGGCATGGAGACATACAGACCTTTGTGACTCACCTCATACACACGTCACAGAGTCTGATTAATCAACATTGTAGTAAATAGCCAGACAAGATCATGTTTTAGCTGTGGGCTGAAAAGATTGATCAAAGGTTCCACTACAGTGAAGTGTTCTCCCTGTTCTTTGAACTAGCTCAGGTCATATGTTTGATAGTGCAAAAAGGCTCATGATTCCCACAGGCAACCAGTGAGAGAACAACAGGATTTGGTGTGGCTATACTGTCCGCTATGGTTAGATACAAAGGAATGTCAACCCCTCCCACCCCCAGAAAAATCCAAAGAGAAAAGCAAACTGCAATGCAAAATAATATTATAGCTTTTAGTTAAAGATACTAAAGTATCTTAAGTTTTTATTAAAAAATTCTATTAAAAAATCAGATAGTAAAATAAAATATTATAATCCAATACTCTCTTTCAATTCCAAATTTGCCTTTTTTTCCCCTTTGCCTGCTGGCCATGCTGTCAACATTTCTCTGGTTCATTCTGATGTATCAGTATCCTCAGAATTACAAAATAAATGTACTGTATCAAAAAGCCTGAAACATGGAAAACTGCGTAGCAGCTTGTATTCCACTATGTGAAAAGGGAAAAGAACATGTGACACCCCTATCAGCTTGCAAGAGCTGATGAAACACACATTAAGTTTCTAGAGATACCAGAGGCATATTGAAGATACTCATGTAATACAGCAGGCAGATCGTATGGTATCATTCATAGAACAGGAAGCTGGTGATAGTCAACGTTAATGATTAAAGCATGTAAGATAACTCGAAGTAGATATCTAATCTACGATGGGTAAAGAAATTTTGAACTTGTGAGGCTCTCATTGAAGCAATTTGAAATATGATTAGATCCTGGTTTAATTTCTGTTCTTGGAAGGCATAATGAAAAAGTATCTTTGAAAGGAATGAGAAATTTGTTCATGTGCAGCTTTTGGATGTTGTCTTAATCCTCATCTGTAAGTCACCTAAACACTTTTTCATTTTAGGTACAGAACTACTCAGTGGCATTTCAGGTTAAACAAATTCATAGAATCATAGAATCACCAGGTTGGAAAAGACATTCAAATGTTTTGTGAGGTAAAAATCCTGATGATGCATCTGTTTCTTTTCCCTTAACCATTTAGGTAAACTAGGTCCTTTTCCTCAGCATTCCACTGTTTTTCATTCAGACTTTACAAAACTCCTTTCAACCTCAGGGGCTCAAAACCTTGTCATTCCAGACCACTCAGGACATCGCTTCCCTCAACATGCTTGGCTGCAACATCTTCCAATTCATTGTCTTTCTCCGCTTACCTGGCACATTCTCTGTATCAGTTTAGCAAAATCTCTCCTTTCTAGTCGCTCTTCAGCAGGAACAAGCAGCTTGCAGACAGTAGAGGAAGAGTAGAGAGCTGGGACAGAAAGCTAACATTTTTTTGCACTCTTCATAGTTGTACAAATTTATGATGACAGTAAACCGTTTGGCGTGATTGAAGCAAATGGAGGTGGTGTGAGTGATGGACAATGAGCATCTAAGAGACAATGTTAGGCAGAAGAAGTACTGTAAAGTTAAGCAAAGGTAGAAAATGTGTAAAAGGTAATTCTACATAAGCCTAGAAAATGTCCAGAGGTTTTTTTTTTAAATATGGTTTTCAGTATTTTCCCAGAAATTCTGTTTTTACTTAGTCATTCTGAGTTATTATTATGAGTTATTCTAAATTTTTCATGTATGGTTGGATATTAATCTTGTATGGAGTACAGTCTTTCACTAAATGTTAAGTAATAATTTGAATAGATCACTTTTTTCCTAAGTACAGATCCATAGCAAAACCTCGGTTAAAGAAAGAAAAATCTGCATGGTTTTAGAGCAACTCCGTGGCAGAGTCTGTGAGAATATGAGGATGGTCATCAGGGGAGAGACCAAAGGTTTCATTTCACAATGACAAAAAAGCAGATATCAGGAAAGTATGCAACAGCAGAGAAAGCACACAGCTGAATGTCCCCAGAGCTAGATATGGGTTTGTTTGTTTGTTTGTTTTGTATATAGTAATTCTGCTAGTTTCCTCTCTGCAAACCTATCCAATCCTTCTTTAAGCCTGTGTTAACTTATAGCATCCCTAGCACCCTCTGGTGGGAGTGCTACTAATTCCTTCTCAAACATAAAACCTGCTCACCTTAGTTCTGAATCAGAGCAGGACATAATATTAAAGAAGAAACTGAATCATGAATTCACTCATTAGCATAATGTTTACTTCTCCATTTCTTTTCATGTAATTCCTAATTACATAGAAATTTATATAATTATTAATACGTTATAGATTTTATCTTTGGGGGACTGAGGGGGGCAATTGTTACATTTTCATGTGATTTTAATCATAATCTAGGATCTTGCTTCTGGGTAGTAACACGCCACTCAGAGCCCATCATTTCACCAGTGCATAATTGGACATTTCTCTGTACTGAATCGCATTTTACTGCCCAGTGACTAAGCATTGCTGATTTTTGTTCAACTCTACAATGTTTCACCATCACTGGTAATCCTGCTACTCACCGTCATCAGGAAATGTTAACAACTTATAATTCAAATCCTTTTCCCTAGTGTTATAAGTATGCTGGGCAGCAAAGGTCCAAGCACAATGCCTTGTGTAACGTTACTGATAACTCCCCCTGAGTTAAAAATGACCTTTTACTCCTACCTCTTGTTTCCCACGTTAGCCAGTTATTTATCCAATTTATGTAACTTCCTTCTTATCCCATTGCTATACCATTTCCTTACAACATTTAATGACAACCTCTGTCAAAAGCTTTTTAGCAATCTATGTAAATTACATAAATAAGATTATGCTTTCTGAACCTATTAAAAAACTCATATGTATTCTGGCTCATAATTTCTCTTCTTCCCAAACACATCAAGCATATTCAATTTTTAGAAGTAATACATGTGACAAAACCATGAAATACTTAGGCCTGTATTTCCCTGAATCTAAAAGGTCTCATTAAGGCATGAAAAAATAAAGAAGTCTAACAGTGCAATGCAGAGCACAAAGTATGACAGATGACCAGCAAAGTTAATACTGGCTAATGAGCAGGATGCTCGTAGTCTTGTTACGGACTGACATAGTTCTCAATAAGATCTTTTTACATACAAGAGGATATGCAGACCAGGAAGCATCCAGATGTGACACTTGGAAACAGACAGCAGGAGCTATGAACACACGGATTCAATAATTACTTGGTGCTTGTGAGCATGATTAATGGAAGGATAAAATGAGTACTTGATCAGAAATTGAGATGCACAATAGATTCGAGCAAATAAGAAAGCACGGGGAAAGAAGAATTGCAGCTTGGCTTCTCTGTCTTATAGATGAAAGGTAAGACTTTAAATACTGTTCATCAGCCACACTATAATTCTTGTTACCTCAGATGCAACATCAGATAAATATATTTCCATGGCAAACCCAACCTTGAATCAAGTCCTGCTGTTTTTTCCTGGCCTACTTAGGCTTTTCCTTGACAAATATTCTGGAAAAAAAAATGCTATATATGAGTACATGTTTCAGTGACATTTAATGCTGGCATGCAGATACTTCTCAGAACTACAGAAAGAGGGAGTTGTTTTCAGGGCTATGATGTCACATATGGGAAGAAAGGCTGTGTTAATTCACTACCACGTGATTTGGGAGCATCTTAGAATAGCCAGACAAATCCACCCAGAACTGTTTTTGTTTGGGGCTATTTTAGAAAGCTATACTGCCCTCCACTCCTTGACTACAGGGTTAACATTCATTATTTCTTTTCCAGCTTTGTCCCTTACTCTCTATAAGCGGTTTACAGAAAGAGGTTTTTCCTTTATTAGGCATCTTTCCTAAGTATCCACTAGTGTCATTTTCTATTTACACATTTCTTTTGAAGAAATCAACACAATTTACATTTTCATGTGGATGACCTTGTGAGCACTTGGTTACAAGAAAAAGGTCATGAGGCCCCTCGAAGCTTGGCTACCTAAGCTTAGTTATTATGTTACAATAGTTATGGCCGAAACGCAAGGCTTAGCAAGTTCAAAGCCGCTTAGATCATAGTACAGAACGTAGTGAGACTGAGATAATCATGTTTGTAGTTGTTTCTTTTTAAGAACTTGATGTTTAGATAATTATAATAGCCGTGGTAACAGAATAATGCAGTATTGTGTTATATTTAGACTTTTTGTAATAAATGACTAAAATAATGTAACCAATGATGAGCCTTTATTTTGCAATATGTATGAGCTAATTAACTAGTGTATATATGTCATCGCTTTATCCTTAATAAATTGAGACTTGTTGATCATCATCTGATGTGCATGTCTCCCGTCGTTTCCGACATTTTTACTTCAAATAATATTGTTGTATTTTAAAATGGCAAAACTTCTGCAAGGAAAAAAAATTTAAAAAATAATGAGAGTCAGGGCTGCTAGCTTTATTATGATGAAACTATTCCTAGTGAAATTATTCTGGTTAAAACCAGTATGTAATTTTTGTACTTTTTAGTCAGTTCTCACTTTGGATGCAAATGAGCTGTTTTTCACCTTGCAGAGTTGTTTTATAATGAGAACATTGATTTATTTGCTTTTCCTACATGACTGGTATGTTGATTTATAAAGTCATTTGAGGGAAGAATTTTTTTCTAGGGATGTCTGAAGCAGAAGGTTGTGCTATAAACAATTTATTGGTTTTATCTTTAAAAATTGCATGTACATTTAACAGCTTAAAGCAGGTAGCCATCTTATAATACAGTTTTAGCTGTCCTTGATGGCTACTTATCTTATGATGCAGTCTGAATATTGGAGATGAATGGTGCAGGACTCTTACCTCGATTGTTGGTAAATAGTGCAGAACACCACCATGGCTCATTTTCCATTTGATCCTTGTGTTCTTTCTGCCCCACTTAGATGTCATGAAGACATCTCCTTTTGCCTCTTCCTTCTGTTTAACACTGTAAAGACTGTAACTTGTGATGTACATGTAAGACCATGATGTTGATGAAGACACCTAAACTGTCTTGTAGCACAAAGGTTTACTGTGTTCTCTATTGAAGTCCAGCGGCAGTTCCAGCTTTTAACAGGCATGAAAATAAATTTAAAAATAGAATGCTCAGAATCATAGCATGGTGTTGTAGTAACAGTTTTCCTATTAACAGGTTACTAAAAGTAATTTCACTTAGTAAATATGGCAAAGATTTCACGACAGTTTGATTTTAGTCCATTATATCATCTTTATACAATTACTGGGAGTTAATCCAAATGAATAAATATGCAGTAGTAAGAACTACTTTTTCTTAAAATTGTTATGCATTTCTGTATCCTAATTAACATACCAAGTTTTAGTATGAGTTATCTTTCCAAGCAAATCCCTTTCCTCGTTAGCATTTTGAGTAAATGGTCACCATTTCCCTTCCCCAAAGACACAGAAGTCCACTGTAAAATTACCATACACAGACAGTTCTTCTCTTTCCTAAAAGCTCTATGCATCTTTTTTTTTCCATTAATTTAATCTACTGCTGTTTAATCTGTTACTATGGAGATGCGTAACAAGCTTTTAAAAACATAAAAACAATGGATATGCAGTCAGGGATATAGTGTATCTTTTTTTCCTTCATTTTAAATGCTGCTTCAGACCCATTTCAAATTTTCTATATAATCCAAACCTCAATTTCTCTTGTGTTCAAATGCAGTTTTTTCTTCTCTCTTCCTTTATGCTATCCATATGGTTGGTCTAGATGATCCAGCGGGTCTCTTCCAACCTGGTTATTCTATGATTCTATGATCCACCAAGTAGTCTGCTGCTTGTGGCATTTTTGTCACGTTGAAATTATATTACTGATATTGTAATTCAATACTATATTTAAAAAATTATTTACTCTGCAAAAATAGCTTGGAGTGGCATTACAGATATACTGGCTAGACTGTGTGACTTTCTGAGATATCACCCACGAGAGACTAAAAATAAAATGTATCTATACTGAATTACAAGACTATTGTACATGCCAGTAGGCAGAGATGAAATGCCAGGACTTTCAAGTTGTAGAGAATTTTAAAGATATAATGCTTAATGTGATACAAACTTTTCCTAAGACTGAAATGTAAGCAAGTCCTAAGGTCATAGGTCATTCATTCGGAAGGGTTACGGTATATGTTGAGTGTTGCCTTTCTTTTATTGGATGGTTTCAATCACAGAGTTCATTATCTTGGCTTGAATGATTAAGTATTCCAGTATTGGTTAATAAGAGACTAGAAGTCAGAAGGCATATCATATTTTTATGTTTGTTGGTCCTTCTCAAATAATTTGTTTGCTTGTTTGTTCTTCTTTGATCCTTAGCAGTCTTCACATTGAGAGACTGAATTTTACTTCTCTGTTCCTTTGGCAGTCACATCTTAATCTAGGAGTTCACACAGTTTTTGTGTTATTTTTAAACAGGTTTTATTCTCCCCGATGGTTTTTGTCTCTTGGTGCTGATGAAATAGTTGATGATTGATTTTGATCATTAATGTACTTATAACCTCTAGTAATAACCACTCACTTCTAATGAAAATGGCAGAAAGGGAGAAATTCCTGAATCAAAGAAAATATCTTAATCATAACTCAAAGAAACCAACTTTTAAAAACATGAGGGGATTGAATTATCAATCACCTAATTATCAGTTTTTCAAGATTCAAAAATATATTCAGATTTCTCTTCCATATCCATATGTAAATTATAACACTATATGTTTAGCTCAAAAAGTGTTTAAAACTCAATAAAGAAGGAGGAAATTATAATAGAGAAATGTCAAGGGTATAAAATGCTGGAGTAGTAAATAGGACAAAAGAAATATGTTCATGGTAGAGTATAAAAAGTGCCATGTAGTCAATGACATTATACCGTAACAGATACCTGTATCTATATCTACATTATCTAAGTAATTTATCACCTGCCGTGCATTTGTTTCAGTTCATTAATTTTGCTTTATTGGTTCCTCCCTTTTTCTTTCATTTAGCCTCCTCTCACATATACACCGTTATTTTCAATAATATCATTACTGGCATGGGCTCTGATAAAAATAGCAGGTCTTCAAGCACTGCTATTGGAAAAGTGGTTTTGTTGACTTAGTCATTCATGTTTTGAAGAACGACTGGCTAGGGGCAGAAAAGCTCTTTGTCGCAACATGCACTCAATTTCCATGAGGTAAACTCTAGGAAATGCCACCAAATACATGCAGTTTGGGTATGGGCTTGGCACATAAGCATTTTAAAGAAAGGTGTTTTTCTTTAGTTTTCAGGCTCTGGCTTCACTTCAGTTAGAAAGTTTCATGGTGGTTGAGCTTTGCCTGTTTCAATTTGATGCAAAAGCTCTGTGATTTTTCAGTAAGATACAAAATTTTCATGTTTTCATTGTGTAGTAACAGAAATTAGACTAAATAATTAGTTTGCACCCCACAAAAGGGCAGCACAAATGTCCACAGTCATGATCTGGGTTCACAACCACAGAAACCAAACAACCTTCTCCCATTACAAGCTAATCTGTACAGAAATAGCTAAATAAATTTTTTACAAAAGTAAAGATGACACATTTTACCATTGGCTATAATTAACACCTATAATCTACCCATATCTCAAACCTGTAAATTAAAGGCACATATCTACTTAGATATTGGAGCGGAGTTTTTGTTTGTAATCAATTCCAGTCATGCTAATAAGAAGTTTATCTTCTTTAGTGGATTAGGTTGTGGGGAAAAAAATGAGAGATCAAATAAATATATAAACAAATTCCTTATTTTGCCAACACAGCCAAGTTCACTCTCCTGTGCCTCAAGGACAACACATACAAGCCAGCTCTTGTCCAGAAGTGTGATCCCCTTACAGGCAGTAAGATGTTACGATACTTTAGCTAGGAAGGACAGCCAGCTACCCACACACTCAGGCTTCATGCTGGAGGAACTACAGAGATTCACATGGCTCAGAATAAGGCATTATTGATTGGTTTGGGCATATTTTTCATTGCCTGGCTCCATCTTTGCCTTTCTTTAAAAGAATAGAATTGTTTCTCATTTAGGGGCTCAAATTTGATTCAGAAGAAGGTCAACAGAAGTGGAAGAGATAAAAGTCTACGAAAAGACCATCAGAACTAAAGCAGCTTTCCTCTAATCTTTTGGCGAAAGATAATGCATATTCAGAAAACACTGTATGTGAAGTACTTTGTTTATATTTGTTTATTCTACCAAACGACAAGGCAGCTTTTAGGTAGTTTAATACCAGCTGAAATTCCTTATCTGCATACATGGAATTGAAGCATGAATTTAATACACCATTGGTCACCAAAATTTGTACTTAATTCTTTTTTTAAGGAGTAGAAATGCTTGAAGGTCCAGTGTATGCTGTGGAGTTACCTTAATACTATAGAAAGATGGGACCCACACGTACAGCAATGGAATTATATTGCTAGCATCTCAACTCCTAGAAGCACTGTAGGAGTTGCAGCATTAAATAGCAAGTATGTCAACAGGAAAAACTCTCCTTGGTTTTTCATTTGCTTCCTTCCTGGGAAATACAGTTGCTTAAATTTTCTTTTCCATTTTATAGTAATTAATCACCTCAGGAAAACAAAGACAAAATGTAATGGACAAAAATATGAAAGAAAACCTTTTCCTCCATTGTGTGGTAAATTGTTTTCAAATTTGCAGTCATGTTTTAAACATGTTTCATCCATTCAAGTTATAGCAATTTGGAAATGGTATTGCATGCTTATCAGAACTACCTAGGATATAACTTACAGAGATATAAGATCAGATACTTTAAAAAAAATTCCAAGTTTATGTTTACATAAAACCAATGTATCTAAGGAAGAACCATTTAGAAAGACTTAAATAGAAACAAAGTCATTCCTCTCATTTCATATCTCCTGCATGCATCTACAACTTTAACATACAAGTTCACAGTCAAGAATAATTTTTAGAAGGTGAAAGTATATAATGTGTGCAATGAAAGGAAGAGAAGTGTAATAATTAGGTATGGAATAAATAACCTTCCATAAGTTTTCTCCTACCCAGATTAATTATGCCTTTCATCTACTGCTTAAATACACTGAGCTCTTGTGTTCACTGTGCATTGATTTTCCTTCCAAGAATTTCAAAACTTATTCAAACATGCTCCTAAGATAGTAAAGTCATTCATGCATTTTTATTTGGGAACTCATACACACATGTGTGAATCCAGTGTGTAGCCTGTATTGGACAGTGTGTTACAGCTTGCTACATGTTCCTATTGGAAAGCAATTGTATTTCAGAATGAGGAAGAACATAAATTAATGACATAATTCTTTTTTTCCTTATTCAGCAACTTCATCTGATGCTGGATATAAAAAAACCTTGTAAAAAGCTCCATCTTTTGTTGTAGAGCCTGGCTTGAGCCAACCTTCCTAATACAGTTAAATAGTTACTAACTGCAATCTTTCACCTTGCATAAATTCTCATTTGGATTGTAACACTTAATCAAGCTGTCAGAATTGAAAAAGAAATACTGAGGGGACTGCTCATTTCCGTAAGTCTGGTAAATAATTAGAAGATCGGAAGTTAAGTTTATCTTAGTAAACTCAGAATTCTAAATGTAAGAAATGTATTGTCATTTAGAAAATGTAGCAGCTTCAATCTGAAAGACTAGTCAGTGTATACCTTTATTTCCACTAAGAGCTGTACAGTTCTGAATGTAACATGAGGTTTAATTTCACAAACTTTATGATTTTCAGTCAATATTTGATCTGTTTCCTAGAGAAGATTTCTTCAGTTGGCATGCATGCTCAGACTATTTCAGTATGGTTGATATAGGTTCTGAATCATTCTCTTGGAGTCCCTTGGATAATGCCCATTTAGAAAGACAAAGAAATAACACTCAAAAAGTATGCTTTGATTGTTTACTTACGGTAAATTCAGCCTGATCAACTGAAAACTGTGAGTGCTCTGTTGCATAAAGACTGAAATTAGACTTCCCTGTTTTTTTTAGTGAGGGATCGTTTTTCCAGGGTCAGAAGCATCTTGCAGTGCCATGGAAATTTGGGTTTGTTTGAAAATTTCCCATAGATGTCAAATTTCTTCTAGGTGGCTTAAAGGATACCAGTGAATTTGCAATGGGGATGCTTCAGAAGCTGAGATAGTTTCTGAGGCTGCTCAATTCTGTGTGTGTGACTCCCTAGGCAGAGCTTTCAGAGAAAAATTATTTGTGTCTGAACGTAAAGAAGTGATGCTGTAATTACACAGCACTGTCTTGTACAGTGTAATAGCAGATGGTGGTCGATTTTGAGTGTAATGCGACCTTCTCTCTTACTTCTACACGTGGGCTACCGGTGAACCACTGTATTGGGAAGGAAAGTTAACTTATGCTCCTAAAAGTAGCTCAAAACACTGCTGTACTCCTCTTGGCCTCTTGATCTGCAAGGCCCATCTCCCTTCCAACCTCTTCTCATTTTTTCTTCCCCTTTCTCCACCACTTTTAGCATTGTAAAGTATTGTCATCACAAAACAAGATACTGTTATGGTTTTTTTTCTTCTGGTGTCCCTAGGTTTTTATAGCCCCATTCTAAATACCAGCAGCTTACTTTATTCCAAGGACTGCACTGCATCTAGTCTCCCTTGTGAGAGGATATTTGTGCCCTCAGCAGTCAGGAAAAAAAAAAAGAATGTACATGGCAATATTGTTATTTTTTATCATGGAGGTAAGGCTGTCTTTGTGTAAGTTATTGGATATATCCTTTACTGCATGCGTTATTCATGTTTGCCATGTAACAAAGTTTTATTAAACAGTAGAATAAGAGAAATGTTTTTCCTGAATTCTGAAAGCTGTGAATTAAAATCTGTGCTACTTCATTTCAACTTCAAACCAATCTTAAAGAATTGAATCATAGAATCATAGAATCACCAGGTTGGAAGACACCCACCGGTTCATCAAGTCCAACCATTCCTATCCAACACTAAACCATGTCCCTTAGCACCTCGTCCACCCGTGCCTTAAACACCTCCAGGGAAGGTGAATCAACCCCCTCCCTGAGAAGCCTGTTCCAGTGCCCAATGACCCTTTCTGTGAAAAATTTTTTCCTAATGTCCAGACTAAATCTCCCCTGGCAGAGCTTGTGGCCATTCCCTCTTGTCCTGCCCCATGTCACTTGGGAGAAGAGCCCAGCTCCCTCCTCTCTACAACCTCCTTTCAGGTAGTTGTAGAGAGCAATGAGGTCTCCCCTCAGCCTCCTCTTCTCCAGCCTAAACACCCCCAGCTCTCTCAGCCGTTCCTCATAAGACATGCTCTCCAGCCCCTTCACCAGCTTTGTTGCTCTTCTCTGGACTCGCTCCAGAGCCTCAACATCCTTCTTGTGGTGAGGGGCCCAGAACTAAACCCAGGATTCGAGGAGCGGTCTCCCCAGTGCCGAGTACAGAGGGAGAAGAACCTCCCGGGACCTGCTGGTCACACCGTTTCTGATCCAAGCCAAGATGCCATTGGCCTTCTTGGCCACCTGGGCCACTGCTGGCTCATGTTCAGTCGCTGTCAACCAACGCCCCCAGGTCCCTCTCCTCCAGGCAGCTTTCCAGCCAGACTTCTCCTAGTCTGTAGCTGCTCAGGGTTGTTGTGTCCCAAGTGCAGGACCCCCCATTTGGCGCTGTTAAACCTCACACCATTGGTCTCAGCCCATGGATCTAGCCTGTTCAGATCCCTTTGGAGCCTCCCTACCCTTCAGCAGATCCACACATCCACCCAACTTAGTGTCATCCACAAACTTGCTAAGGGTGCACTCGATGCCTTCATCCAGGTCATTGATAAAGACATTGAACAGGGCTGGACCCAGAACTGAGCCCTGGGGGACACCACTTGGAACTGGCCTCCAGCTGGAGTTAACTCCATTTCCCACCACTCTCTGGGCCCTCCATCCAACCAGTTTTCCACCCAGGAGAGTGTGCGCCTGTCCAGGCCAGAGGCTGACAGTTTCCCAAGCAGAATGCTGTGAGAAACCGTGACAAAGGCTTTACTGAAGTCCAGGAAGATACATCCACAGCCCTTCCCTCATCCAGCAGCCGAGGCACTTTGTCACAGAAGGCGATCAGGTTAGCTTGGCAAGTCTTGATAGCTCAGATCTCAGGCACATCCCACGGGACCAACAGGGCCTGGGCAAAGCTCTGTCTTCAAACAGCCTATCTTCCCAGTTTTGGGTAACCCAGGGAGCACAGCATGTCAGAAACAGCAGAGCAGGCAGAGATTTTAATTTGTCACAGAGCAGCCGGGGTGTAAGCTGAATGCGATTGTGAAATACACTGGGCCCTGGGAAGAGTGTGCAAGCTGTGCAGCTTTTCCAGGAGATTCCTTCCTGCTCTCTAAATGCTCGCTTCCCTGTGGAGACGACCATAGGAAGCTGAATTTCCTCGGAGCTAAGCACTACTACGGAGAGCACCGCTGCCTTTTGCCAAGGGCTCATTCTTCACACGAGTCAGTATCAGGAAAACCCTCCTCTGTACCAGGAGGGGCTCTGGGGGGAAGGTAGGTAGTACAGAGCCTGGAGAAGTAAGTGTAGGATCATCTGTGGGTTAGACAAATGGAAAAGTGAGTGCCAGGCCTGACAATATTCAAGAACGAAGCTGGTGAAGGGGCTGGAGAACAGGCCTTATGAGGAACGGCTGAGAGAGCTGGGGTTGTTTAGCCTGGAAAAGAGGAGGCTGAGGGGACACCTCATTGCTCTCTATAACTACCTGAAAGGAGGTTGTAGAGAGGAGGGAGCTGGCCTCTTCTCCCAAGTGATGGGAGACAGGACAAGAGGGAATGGCCTCAAGCTCCGCCAGGGGAGGTTTAGGCTGGACATTAGGAAAAAATTTTTCACAGAAAGGGTCATTGGGCACTGGCAGAGGCTGCCCAGGGAGGTGGTTGATTCATCTTCCCTGGAGGTGTTTAAGGCACGGGTGGACGAGGTGCTAAGGGACATGGTTTAGTGTTGGATAGGAATGGTTGGACTTAATGATCCAGTGGGTCTCTTCCAACCTGGTGATTCTATTATTCTATGATTCTATGATGGAGAAGCAAAGAATATAGCTTTTGTGATAAGAAATCCTTCCTCACAAACTTTTCTGGAGTAGTTTGAAAGGGGTCAGCAAAGGAGTCAGGTAAAAGCGATCCAGTTCACGTAGTCTGTTTGGAATTCCAAGAAGCTTTTGATAGATGCCCTGATGGGAGGCTTTTAAGGAAACTAAGTGGCTGTAGGAAAAGAAAAGAATGCTTATGTTTTTTAAATAATAAACAGATAGCAAGTGGGCAGTTACTTTTTACAATGAAAACAGGTTCCACTACAGAACTGTGTGCCAGTGCTTAAGACTGGCGCTGTTTAGTATCTTCACAATTTACATGGATAAAGGGATAAGTATCTGGATGACAAAAAATTGTGATATGATGTTAGTCAAAGAAGTTAAAGTGTTTGTTGAATTTCAAAACCCTCTCATCAGATCAGTGGAAATACCAGCTTATGAGTACCTTGAGTACAAGGAATTAAGGAAAGAATGGAAAGCAAGATAGGTCATCATTTTGCTGTTGCATGAACTCATGTTTTCCCTGTATCTGGCATAGGGCACATATTTCTATTTCCCTTCTTTCAGATAAAGGACTTAATTGCTGCAAATGGTTTAGAGAAGGCAATGAAATACGGGAATTTCTTCCATGTAAGAACCAACAGAAAGCTAGGACTCCTCTTGGCCTGGAAAAGAGATGCTCGAGAGACTATAATAGAGATTCGTAAAATCACTTGTGGATAGAGATGACTGACAGTATTCTATTACTTCCAATCACTTTTGATCCTTAAAGTTGGAGTAGTGAGGGAGTTACATTTCAGAATGGACAGAAAGAGGTGGTTCTTCATGCAGTAGGTGGAAGATCTATGGAACTCCTTGCAAAAGGATGCTGTGGATAAAAAAATGTTGTGTGTCTTTGTCTGCACTGTCTTGGCTAGACTGGACAAGTGTTTGGAAACGTGGAACCCCTTGAGGGCTACTGAAAAGTCTGCCATATCAGACTTGGAAAGTTCCCTGAGCTAAAAGTCATCTGAGATTGGGAGGAGATAATATTCCCACATGCTACCAAGCATCAGGCACACTTCCTTTCCACTAACTCTTCCCTTAGCATTTGTTTACGGCCACTGAATGGTTATTACCATCACTTAAGCTGTCTGTGTGTTTCTTCTACTCCTCTCCTGCTGCTAAAGTCAAGAGCATTAGTTCCATCAAAGCAACGCGGCCTTCTGGCTTGTGTGCAGAAGAGGAAACTTTGACTTGTTGTTGCAGTGGTGAAATCAAGCAGTTCTGGTCATGCTTTTCTCATTCTCAGCTGCAGATCTTTGAAAGTTGAGACAAGACTAGAGGGACAAGATAGACCCTTTAACAGAACCAGTGCAGCTGTTTATAGGAATACACACTTAAAATTCCTAGGCACATCGTGATTGTTAACAGTTACGGTATTTTTTCATCCTCCAGTACTTCAAGGAGCACATTTGAGTACTTAAATTGGGCCTACAGGAATGCTGGGGAGGGTCTCTTTATCAAGGAGTGCAGTGATAGGATGAGGGGGAATCGTTTTAAGGTGAAAGAGGGAAGAATTAGATTAAATATTAGAAAAAAAAATGTTTCCTGTGAGGGTGGTGGTGCACTGTCCCAGGTCGCCCAGTGAAGTTGTGGCTGCCCCATCCCTAGGGGTGTTCAAGGCCAGGTTGGATGAGGCTTTGGGCAACCTGACCCAGTGGAAGGTGTCCCTGCCCAGGGCAGGCGGGTTGGAACTGGATAATCTTTAAGGCCCCTTCCAACACAAACCATTCTATGATTTAATAAGAAAAGATCCAAACTCATCTTGGCATCTAAATGTTTCAGTACAGCTTGTGCTTTTTAATGTATTTTATCATTGAACCATTTGTTTTCGGTTTCAGTTTGTTTGCCTTCAACTAAGGAATTGATATACCAAACGTTATAAGGATCCTGACTGAAAGTGGAACTCTGAGAAGACCAAGCAGAGGCAGCACACAATGATATGGTAGTTAATAGAATGCAACAATATTTACTTTCTCTAAGTTTGAGATTGTTGTTTTACTTAATATGAACTCTGTTGCTGATTTTGCTATGTACACGATTTTGTACAGTGTTAATTAAATTAATAACTTATTTGGGGATTCTTGATACTTATTTCTACAGGTGTAATGTCTGTATTTGTGGAAAATTTGTAATGCTCATATTTATTCTTTCCATGTTAAAACTTCCTTTAAAACAGGTAACTTGTTTTTCTAAATATCTTTAAATACCAACATTAAATGCAGTCAGTCTGGTTCTAAGTTGAGAAGCTGATTTAAGGAGCCTAGATATTATAATTGGAAGCTTTAGCAAAGTCAGCAGAGGTTGGCCATGCGCTTACAAATTCAGGGACACATCCCCAGAGATCCAACCAGGCTATGGTTAAGTGGCACTGATGTGGTAACAGAAGTATCTTTTGTCTTCTCTTACCCCACCAGTATGAGAGTGACATGAAAGCTTCTCCTGTCCTTCTATTCAGACTCTTTTAGCATGAACTTTTTCCCAACAAAAATAGAGGTATTTTTGACTGAATGTAAAGGTCAGTGTATTAATGACTACTGCTTTTGCAGGATGATGAAAAATGTTTTGGATGGTTACAATTTAGTGTGCTTGGAGGGGAAAAAGAAGATTAAATATTATATTGAGTAATTGAAATGTGCTTCCTGCTTGTGATGTTGGATATCATTCTAAGGTTCTAATTAAAGCTTTGCAGCCAAATGCTGGTATAACATAGATGAGCTGGGGCCAGATGGTAAATGAATTATTTAATGTTAACTTACATTTTTTGGAGATCTGGATGGAATTGAGACTCCTTATCCTGATGGTTTTGCATCTCCATATCATGGAAACAAAGATGCCATGCAAGTAAGATACCAAAGAAAGCAACAAGAAAATTGGTTAGTTTTGTTCTATAAACAGACACAGGAATTAAAACACTTCAGTGATGATTGAAGAAACTTAGAAACCAAAATGCTGCTTTACACACACGGAATCACTTAGTCAAAAAAGACCCACCAGATCATCAAGTCCAACCATTCCTATCAACCATTAAACCATGCCCCTCAGCACCTCGTCCACCCATGCCTTAAACACCTCCAGGGAAGGTGAATCAACCACCTCCCCGGGCAGCCTCTGCCAGTGCCCAATGACCCTTTCTGTGAAAAATTTTTTCCTAATGTCCAGCCTAAATCTCCCCTGGCAGAGCTTGAGGCCACTCCCTCTTGTCCTGTCCCTCATCACTTAGGAGAAGAGGGCAGCACCCTCCTCTCTACAACCTCCTTTCAGGTAGTTGTAGAGAGCAATGAGGTCTCCCCTCAGCCTCCTCTTCTCCAGCCTAAACAACCCCAGCTCTCTCAGCTGCTCCTTGTAAGACTTGTTCTCCAGCCCCCTCACCAGCTTTGTTGCTCTTCTCTGGACTCGCTCCAGAGCCTCAACATCCTTCTTGTGGTGAGGGGCCCAGAACTGAACCCAGGATTTGAGGAGCAGTCTCCCCAGTGCCGAGTACAGAGGGAGAAGAACCTCCCTGGACCTGCTGGCCACGCCGTTTCTGATACAAGCCAAGATGCCATTGGCCTTCTTGGCCACCTGAGCACACTGCTGGCTCATGTTCAACCAACACCCCCAGGTCCCTCTCCTCCAGGCAGCTTTGCCGCCAGACTTCTCCTAGTCTGTAGCTGCTCAGGGTTGTTGTGCCCCAAGAGCTGGACCTTGCATTTGGCCTTGTTAAACCTCATGCCATTGGTATCAGCCCAGCGGTCCAGCCTCAAGATCACCTGTTCCATGACTTTCCCTGGCACTGAGGTCAGACTGACAGGCCTGGAGTTCCCTGGATCCTCCCTGCGACCCTTCTTGTAGATGGGCACAACATCAGCCTCCAGTCCAGTGGAACTTCCCCAGTCAGACAAGACCAGCAGTCTTGTAGATGGTAGAAAGGGGTTTGGCCAGCACGTCTGCCAGCTCCCTCAATACTCTCGAGTGGATCCCATCTGGCCCCATAGACTTGTGAGTTTCTGATTGGCCAAGCAAGCCTCTAACCACTTCCTCTTGGCTCATGGGAGCTTTGTTGTGCTCCTCAGGATCCTGGGTATGTACATACAGGGAACAACTTTCCTTACTATTAGAGTCTGAGGGAAAGGAGGCATTAAGTACCTCAGCCTTGTCCTCAGCCTGTGGCACAGTTGTTCCCTTTGCATCCAATAAGGACTGAATATTCTTCCTGGTCCTCCTTTTACTAGCACAGGGAGGAATGAGATCATGAGCTGACAGAACCCACAAGTACTGGAGGCCCCGCCATGGAGATTTAACTCCAAGCAATGGCTGAGCAGAAGCAGGCAAGAACAGATCTCCTTGCGCAGAGTCTGGGAGAGAGGAGTGGCAGGGGTGAGCCCCAGCGGAGGGTCCCTGGGGAGCAGAACCTCCAGCCCCTCTGTCCACCAGCTCAGAGCTCGCAGGCAGCATGGGGTTAAGCTCCATCAGTGCAGCCACTGTTGGCTGTGTCAGACCCACAGGTGGAGGACCCAGAGCAAGCGGAGCAGCATTTCAGCCCCAGCTCTTCCCCCCAAACTGCATTTCAGCCCCAAACTCCATCTCCCTCCTGCAGTGCAGCCACATACACTGTTACGTGCTGGGTCTAAAGCCAGACCTTGGTCTGAGAGCAGCACAGTGACAGTGCAGGCCCTGGAGGAGCAGGCATCCTGCAGGGGAGCGCAAAGGGCACCAGGCAGAGCCTCACCTTGGAGATGCTGGTCTCGCTTGTGTCCTTCTCCAGCTGCCCCAGAAGCTGCTCACAGTCCCCAGCTGCAGGGCCTTCAGAGGGACAAGTGGCTCAAGCCCTGTGCCAGGACCTCCACCCTGTTCCTTCTTTGCTGGGGACACCAGGCTCTGGGTGCTCCCCAGGAGAAGCGTCGTGTTATGTCCCAGCACCTGGACAGGCGGGTCCTGCAGCCCCAGGTGCTGGAGCACGGCCTGCGGGAGGCTGTGCAGGTCCCCAGAGTTGATGAGACCAGGAGAAGAGAGGGCAGCATCCAGCATCTGGGACAGAGTGAGCACAGCCATGGCCGCTGCCCTGCCTGGAGCCACGGCACTGCCCCCACGGAGGGGACAGGAGCCTTTCTGCCTAGAGACCCACACATAGCAAAGGACTTGTATCCTATGGCAGCGCCCTGTCCCTGCACGGGGGTCACCGTCCCCCTGCTGCCGGACAGGGCTGTGCAGGGCACCTGGCAGGGCCGGACGCCCAAGTCCCCATGTCCCACCCAGCGGGGCAATGCCAGCACCCATCTCCCCCATCCCACCCGCGGTGCCGGATGCTACTTGTATTAGGCACCAGAGAATCCACAGAGAGGAGCCGGCAAGGCCAAAGGAATCGAGTGTCATGGCTCTTGCTGAGCTGAGATGCTGCCGGCCTGGGAGCAAGCACTAAGGGATTTAGTGAGGGCATTTAGGGTAAAAAATCACATATGGGGGAGTTTGAAGCAAAATGTAAGAGTATTTGAGGTGAAAGACATGGTTTGGGGGAAGTTGGGGAAGAGATTTGGGGTGTAAAGAGTCTTAGAGATGTGGTCAGGTAAAAGTTGCATTTTGGGGGATTTTGTGAGGGGATGTGGGGTAAAACAATCAAATTTTGGGGCAGTTTGAGGGGAAACGTGAGAAGATTTGAGGTGAAAGTCATGGTTTTGCGGGGTTTGAAAGGCATTGGGGTGTAAAGTCATCCTCTGGGCGCATTTGTGAGGAGATGTGTGGTAAAAGTTGGATTTAGAGGGAGTTTGTAACGGGACTTGGGGTAAAAATCATATTTGGAAGGAGTATGAGTGGAATTTTGAGAATATTTGAGGGGAAAGATATAGTTTGGGGGTGATTGGAAAAGAGATTTGGGGTGAAAGTCGTCTTTTGGAGGGAATTGTGAGGAGATTTGAGGTGAAGGTTGCATTTGGGGGATTTACAGAGGGAATTTGGGGTAAAAAAATCATATTTGGGGGACTTTGAAGGGAAATTTCAGAGGATTTGAGGTGACAGCCTTGGTTTGGGGGAATCTGGGGAAAGGATTTTGGGCTTTTGTAAGGAGATTTGTGGTACAATTTGTGTTTGGAGGGATTTTATGAGGGGATTTGGGGTAAAACAACCGTATCACGGGGCAGTTTGAGTGGAAACGTGAGAAGATTTGAGGTGAAAGTCATGGTTTTTGGAGAGTGTGGGGAGGGCTGTGGGGTGACGTGGGTGACTTGCAGTTTTGGTGAGTTTGAGAGGAGATTTGAGGTGAAAATCACCATTTGGGGGAGCTAATGAGGGGGTCTGAGCTAAACAAAATCACATTTGGGGAGCATTTGAGGGGAAATTAGAAAAGGCTTGAGGTGAAATTAGACATTTGGGGGAGCTTGGGGAAGGGACGGGGGGCAATAGTCATCTTTTGGGTCTATCAGTGAGGAGATTTGCGGTGAAGAGGAAGGAGGAGGAGGAGGGGAGGAAGAAGGGTCCGAGGCGGGGGGCAGCGAGGCGGGGCCCCCCCGCAGCCCCCGGCTCAGCGACGAGGAGGAAGAGGACGAGGAAGAGGAGGACGAGGAGGAGGAAGAAAGCGGCAGCGACGCCTCCAGTGACTGAGGGTTCGGGGAGGAAACCCGGGAATCGGGGACTTTGGGGGCAACGGCCCCTCCCCAGGGCAAAATTCTTCGAGTTTGGGGCAAAATACAAGGATGTGGGGGCAAAATCCTGGAAACCGGGACAAAATTCATGGGATTGGGGAATTTTGGGAGCAAAATTTATGGAATTTGGGACAAAATTCATGGCATTTGAGAATTTTGGGGGGCAAAATTTGTGGAGTTTGGGGCAAAATACAAGGATTTGGGGGCAAAATTTGTGGAATTTTGGACAAAATACAAGGATCTGGGGGCAAAATCCTGGAAACCAGGACAAAATTCATGGGATCGGTGTTTGATGGGAACGGTTGGACTCGATGATGCGGTGGGTCTCTTCCAACCTGGTTGTTCTGTGATTCTGTGATTCTGTGAAGGTTGCGTTTTGGGGAGCTGGAGGGGGCGGGTGAGGGGACTGAAGCGAGATCTCTAGCAGAAACGTTCTCCTCTGAGGGCGGAGACGCGCTGGCCCGGGCTGCCCAGCGAAGCCTTGGCCGCCCCATCCCCGGAGGGGTCCGAGGCCAGGCGGGGGGGCTTGGAGCCCCCGCTCCGGTGGGAGGTGTCGGTGCCCGCGGCGGCAGGAACCGGGCGGGCTCCGAGCTCCCTCCCGGGGCGGCGCCGCTGCGAGGGGCGGGGGGGGGGCCTCTCGGCCATCCCAGACTCGCCCAGCAGGGGGCGCTGCGTGCGCACTGCGGCCCGGACGGGAGGACATGGCTGCCCCCGGCCTCACCGCGGGGCTCCTTGAAAACGCCCCCAGAAGATCGCGTTCACCCCGAATCCCTCCCACAAACCCCCCTAAGCCGTGCCTTTGACCTCTGAGCTCATGACAAATGCCCCTAAAAGATGACTTGCACTACTAAATCCTTCCCCAAACTCCAAAAACTCATGCCTTTCTCCTCTGATCTCCTCACAAATGCTCCAAAAGTTGGCTTTAACCCCATATTCATTCCCCAAACTTACCCAATACGTGCCTTCACCTCTGATCTCCTCACAAATGCCCTAAAATATGACTCTCACCCCAAATCCCTCCCACAAACTCCCCTTATCCATGCCTTTCACCTCAAATCTTCTCAAAGAAAAGGGAGTTTGGCGCTGTCCTGGGCTTTCAATCTTTTTTTAATTTCCTTTCCTAATTAAGGCTTTTTTGGGAAGTTTTTCAGAAGCGGCCAAGCATGTGCTCCACGCCCATGGCAGCCTGGGAGAAGGAGCTTGGTTCCTTCTTTCGGCATTGGTCACAGACTCCCAGGAAACCGCATCTTTAGGCTGACAGTGCGTTCAGAAGCAAATGTATCTATGAGAGCCAGGCAGGCAGCGGGGACCCCTTTTTCTGTGAGGAAGGTGTTGGCCCCAAAGAGTCTCTGTGAGGAAGGTGTTGGCCCCAAAGAGTCTCTGTGAGGCCTCTGGCTTTTTCTGGCAAGCCCCGCCTTTCAGAAGACATCCAAGGGAAGGGGAATACTAAGCAAGGAGTAGCACAGGAATGATAATTGTGCTCCTGACCTGTGGAGATTGAGGGATTGCAGCCACCTAAGTCCTGGTAGGCAATGAGACTCCCAGGGAATCATGAGTGCTGGCACCAATGCTTTCCCCACAGGACTGAGCAGCTCTGCTTGTGCTTCTGGTCTGAGCTACCACAACGCTGTCTTTTGTCTGAGGGCATCTCTTGTGTCTCACTCACAAGGGGTTATCATGAGAAGTGCCTCCAGCCTGCAAGGACGCTTTCTGCCAAGACACTACCTGGCCTGAAGGCAGAAGAGGAGAAAGGGGAGGCAGCCCTGGCAGTCAAGCCCCCAGAAAGGTGAGAAGTGTGGAGAAGCGCGCCAGTGCAGGAGTGTGCTCTTGTCCTTGAGTTAGTGATATGTTGTTTTGGACATGCTGTTGTATCAGCACTGGGGGGCTCTTTGGATGTTTTCCCGGGGACAATTGCTTGTGGAACGAGTGTGCAGTAGCAGCCATGCCTTCTTACTAGCGTTTCTCTCTCTCTCTGCTGTATTGCTGGGCATTTCTGTTTCCACACACCAGTTTGGCAATCTAACAGCACCCAGTCACATAGCCATGTCCTTAACAAGGATAGAAAACCACATATGCAAAAACGGAAATCACCTCTGCCTTGCACAAGGGCAGGAGGTTCCACAGAGAACCGGAGAGGCTAGGTTCAACCTGGTTTGCACCAAACACTCATTTGAGTATGAACATATCAACTGAGGCATCTTTGAAGCCACTGATGCTCCAGTCCCCACCCCTTTTCACGCAGCTTCATCCAGTTCCTCCTCCAGTGACCTCACAGCTAATTGAGGGATCCTGCCTTTCATTCCTGACCGGTGTTGCTGCTCTGCAGTGCTGCTCTAGTGTGTGCTTGTGTGGGTCCTTTTGATTGTGGAGGTCAGTGGGGTAGAAATAATGAAAACAGCTAGCTGAATGTGTTGGACTTGAGTGAGGCAAAGGAGATGGTGAGACCCCAAGTTCCTACTGCTCCTCCAAATCTGTTTGCAATGCGGTTCCTTGCACAGCACCACCACAGCTGGCTAAGCTGTCAGATTCACCTGAAGACGGCAGACTAAATAGAAAAAATGAAGCATGCATCCAGCAAGGAGAGGTCATGCTGAAAGATTTCATCCCAGCATGGTTAAGACCAGGTTGGATGGTGCTTTGAGTAAGCTGGTGTGGAAGGTGTCCCTGGCCATGGCAGGGGCTGGAACTGGACAGGATTTAAGGTCCCTCCTCACGCAAACCACTCTGCGATTCCATGGTTTCCTGGGTCAGCCGCAGCCTAAGGTGGCACCGTAAGAACATGAGATGCATATGGCTCTTTTCTAAAAGCTTGGACTTAGAGAGTGTCAAGACCTCTATGAAGAAGGAGTTGAGAGTTCACATTTCACATCCCAGTAGTGCTCACGTACATGTGACTGCATGCTGCGAAGCGTCCACTCGGAACGATCGAGCTCCAGGTGCCTTTTTTGCTGGCTTTCTTCTTGCAAGTATTCGCTGTTGAGAGCAAATCAAAATAACTCTTTGCCTCTAAAATGCAGGTCAAAAAAAACAGAGCTGCTGTAGGATCACGGGGAGCTGAGCGGCAGGCCAGCACTGCGTCAGAGCATCCTTACAGCAGCTGATTTAAGGCTTTCAGAGGAACAATCCAAGTCTTAAATTTACAGCCATAATGAGAGGCTGCGAGTTAAAGTTTACTAGTCAGGAATGAGACCAGTGATTCCAACAGAGGCTTCCACAAAAGCATAAGCTCACTCCTTAAAGCCCAGTTGCATTTGCTCCTAACAGGGTCAGTACAGGTGGCACCAGGCTAGCAGAAATTATAAATTACCCGTTTAAACTTCAGGAAAAAAATTCCAGGAATAACACCTACCTCTGCAAATTGGCCTGTGGTCACTCCAGGCAGCCAGCACATCTGTCAGCGTATCTCTGACAAGTGATGCTTTTACAACCTTACAGCACATAATTGTCTTCACAGGAAAACTGTATGTTTGCACCCACCCTAGGAGAAAAATGAGAGGAAGGAGAAAAGAATTATAACATACTTTAAATATCTCTCTGCCAAAATCAACATAAATGTCACCAAATGACAATATTTCTAGGTCCAAACAAAAAATTAAGGGTGAGAAATTCTGCTCCATCATTTCTATATTCATAAGAAACTATTGATACCATAAAGAAAAGGTCTACCATTTAGTTTGTCCACCTTTTAAAGAAGCAAAACCGGGAATATAAAGCAATGGTAATACTAAGATAATTTCAGTAAATTGTAATAATTCATTAAATATTCCTGATCTTTTTGAAATTTCCTGTTAAAACACATGCTAAATGATAACTATTATTAGAATGGAGATTGAGTGTTACACTTATAACTTTGAAATGTGTCTCTTTCAAATGATTCGTAACCTTTTTTTATGATAACTTTTTTTTTAATAACGTTGACCAATATTTATGAGGAATTACAAAAAAAGCATGTGGTTCCTGCGTATCTTAAAAAGAGCTTTTCTAAGTACTATTTACATTTCTGCTTCAATCTATTATTAGTGACATTCTTTGTTCCCCATCATAATAAATTGATTTTGTCGTAAGATTTCTTGAATTTTTAAAACCCTGTCCCCTCGAGGAGCCAAGCAGGGAGCCCAGATGAGCTCAGCAAACGCAGGGGTCGCCAGCACCGCGGGTGAGAGTCCTCTTTGCCTGTAACGTGGCCACGTGTGCTGCATCTCAGTGACGGAGGCTGACAGTGCTGGCTCCTCCCCATCACAGCCACCTTTCTGCTTGTGTGTTGTCAGGTGCCTTAGCTAACAGCAACGAGAGTTACTGCCTCCATAACCCGGAAACCACCACCCCTCCTTAACCACTACTGCATAGCCTAAAGAGGAAAATTTGTGTGCCTACTACCCATCCAAATAAAGTATTCGAAAAATAACTAAAAGCCTTATCAGTCACCTTGAGGTGATCACAGTGCTGCTCTCATCGGACACCTCTTACAGCAGCTGCTGGTGGATGATCTCCCAGACCATCCTCTTTCTGAAGTATGGCATGTCACTCTGGAAAGAAAAGGAAAAATCCTTTAAACACAAAGACAATGCAGAAAATAGGCACAAACATCTAACAGGGGAAAACCCACTTCTCCAGAAGACATAAGGGCCAGGTATCCATACCCCACCACCTGTGGCATCGCATGAAGTGAAGTAGGTAGCAGACACCAGATGTAAGGATAGAGAACACAGCTCTGCCCTTCCGAGGCCACTGTGGAGCTCCAACCCCACCAGCTACGCACCAACACCAGAGCAAGGGATAGAACCACCATCCCTGCTCCAGGCACAATCAGCAGCTGCTGTGGAACTCGGGACCCGATGCAATGGCAGGAAGATGCCACGGGAGGGTTAGGTTGAGTACGGGGAGAAGGTTCTTCCCCAAGAGGGTGGTGGAGCCCTGGAACAGCTCCCAGGGAAGCAGTCACAGCCTGACAATATTCCAGAAGGCTTTGGCCAACGCCCTCAGACCCACGGTGGGAATGTTGGGGTGTCCTGTGCAGGGACAGCACTTGGACTCAATAAGCCTTGTGGGTCCCTTCCAGCTCAGGACAGTCTAGGAATCTCTAACATTCCCTGGCTCTTGTATCTGAGCAAAGACGTCTGGAGACAGTTTGAACTCCCACTCACCTGTGTAAAAGTTAATGGTCTGTCTCGGCTGATGTAATCTGCATACTTGCATACAAAAACTCCACAGTCATCTCCATTTTCTTGCTGAGGGATTTCCTAATGAATGCAAAGAAGCAGAATTTTCCAATACCGTAAAAGAGAGGCAGTTTGGAAGCACTACTTGTTACCCATCCTAACAGACACTTGGGACAATCCAATCACCATCACACAACTCAAGGAACAGACCTGATTGACCACACATCAGCTCTTCACTTGGGTGTTACAATCCAAGTTCCTGGCAGGCTGAGAAGGAAGAGCAGCCTCCTAGGAAAGATGCCCTCCCTGCTCCGGCAGACCCAAGATACAGGAGTTAAATTCTCTCTCTCCACAATTTTAGAAGAGACTAAGTAATCATGGAATGGTTTGGGTTGGAAGGGGCCTCAAAGCCCACCCAGTCCCACCCCTGCCTTGGGCAGGGACACCTCCCACTGGATCAGGCTGCTTCAAGCCCCATCCAGCCTGGCCTTGAACACCTCCAGGGATGGGGCAGCCAACACTGCGCTGGGCAACCTGGGCCAGGGCCTCACTGCCCTCATCATGAGGAATTTGGATTGCACATTAGGACGAAAATCTTCCCCCTTCCAATTTAAAGCCATCCCCCCTTGCCCTATCGCTCCATGCCCTTGGTAAGCCCCTCCCCAGCTTTCATGGAGCCCAACTCAGGGAAACACCCACTCAACCCTCTGCTTTGTCACACACCAGGACTCGTGCTCCCAACCAGAATAATTACCCCAAATTCCAAACACATTTCCAAAGCCTGTGTTCACCAACAAGTGCTAAACTGATTAAGTTTGTCTTGGGAAGTGGGGGCAAGGTCAGATTCACCTGAACACGGCAGAATAAATAGAAAAAATGAAGCATGCATCCAGCAAGGAGAGGTCATGCTGAAAGATTTCATCCCAGCATGGTTAAGACCAGGTTGGATGGTGCTTTGAGTAAGCTGGTGTGGAAGTGTCCCTGGCCATGGCAGGGGCTGGAACTGGACGGGATTTAAGGTCCCTCCTGACACAAACCACTCTGCGATTCCATGGTTTCCTGGGTCAGCCGCAGCCTAAGGTGGCACCGTAAGAACATGAGATGCATATGGCTCTTTTCTAAAAGCTTGGACTTAGAGAGTGTCAAGACCTCTATGAAGAAGGAGTTGAGAGTTCACATTTCACATCCCAGTAGTGCTCACGTACATGTGACCGCATGCTGCGAAGCGTCCACTCTGAACGATCGAGCTCCAGGTGCCTTTTTTGCTGGCTTTCTTCTTGCAGGTATTTGCTGTTGAGAGCAAATCAAAATAACTCTTTGCCTCTAAAATGTAGGTCAACAAAAACAGAGCTTAAATTTACGGACAAAATAAGAGGCTGCGAGTTAAAGTTTACTAGTCAGGAATGAGACCAGTGATTCCAACAGAGGCTTCCACAAAAGCATAAGCTCACTCCTTAAAGCCCAGTTGCATTTGCTCCTAACAGGGTCAGTACAGGTGGCACCAGGCTACCGTGTATTTGGCAGCGAGGCTGTGTGTGCGTGTGTGTGGTGGGAAGGTGGCAGAACCCAGGTACCCAAGGCCCTGACTGGAGGGGACTGTGTGGTACAAGCTAAGTAGCCAATGTCACACGACTCACAGCAAGGCAAAGATTCCTGCTTCGTTATCTAAAAGAAATGTGGAAACTTGCAGTTGTGTTCCAGTGACAAGTTTGGACAAGGTCCAAAAGCCTTCTGATAATTCACAACTTGAAAGCCGCACCAAAGCCATTACTTACAATAGAGTTTCACAGATCTCCTTCTTTCTTTTTACTGCTGCAGAATCAAAATATTTGATTGTCTTTTTTCTCATGTCGATGACCTGTGATTACAAAGGGACTGTCAGACAAAGCACAAACTTCCACTGCACACACGTCAAAACAGACACAGCTTTTGTCACCAGGTTTCTCTCCCTGTCCAATTCCAAACGAAAAACCAGTTCGACTCACCGCAAGAGTAAAATGGCAGTTCATGAAGACAGGCACAAACACAATATGCTTCGTGAAGAGATTAACATCTTCGGTATATTTCTTTACTGCTGCATAGCCACGAGTAGCTAGTTTGCAATAGAAGTAAATAGTAAAAGCTTGAACTGCAGGATACTCTTCCTTCTTGCTTCTTTCAGTGACAAGGTTCAAGTAAAAATGAATGATCTGTACCATAAAGAGTGAGCTTGAGATGTAAAACAAGACACTAGCTTACCAAAAGAATGATACAGCAACAACGGCCATGAGGCTTTGCGCCGGATGAAGATATCGTCATGCTTTGGTCAGTTTTACCTGAGCACTGAGCCAGCGAGATCCCTTCAGCCTCCAGATGTCAAGACGAATGATGTCCATTTCGAAGGCACTGCTAAGGACATCATTTGGATTCCCGCGGCTAAATGCGGCCTCGATCTCTCTCTCCATGGCCTAAACCAATTAAATGGGGAAGGACTCATGAAATGGAGTAATGAGCACACTAACAAGCTTTCAGCTGCAAGAAAGCCTGCAATGAATCTCAGGCACTAGCTTTTTGCTAAGTTAGTAACAGCACTTCATTGTCAGTTCAGCACCCCAACTTTCAACTTCACAGCCCAGCTTTGCCCCAGTTTGTTTTCACAAAAGGAAGCCGATAGCCAACATGTGGACACCAAACACACTAAAGGAGCTGAAAAATTAACAGAAGTAGAGAGAACCCTTTTCCCACGTGATGCTGCAGCTCTCGCCATGCTGAGGGTTACGTAAGGTAAACTGAGGCAGCTACACTAGAGTCATGCAACCACAAGTCCACGCTGTGCATCCAGCTATCTGCAAGATGGATGTTGCCATCTAAGCCTGCGTAAGAAATGCAAATAGACCACTAGGTCCCCTTCTTGGTTGCATCTGGGCTGGCAAATTAAGCACAACACCTGGTTTTCCTTCTACTGAGCAGACTTTGTAAACCCTTGGAAAGGACAAGTTAGCCTCTGCCTTTCTCCTCAACAGGCAAAACCAGAGGTGGTCAATTAGGTCAGCACTCCAATGAATAAAAGCAGCCAAAATTCAGGTAAAAAGGGGAACCTGGACTCCCACTCCCCGTTGAACAGTGTAACTAAGATAACTCCTCCAGCCACTGCAATGCTCAGCACACACAAAGGGCTCTGCGGGGTCCTGAGCGCCCACACGCAGCTCTGTGGGACCCTGAGAATGCACCCAAGATGCTCAGCTGACCCCCAAGCAATGCAGCGCTATGGATCAGCCAAAGCTCAGTTTTCAGGTTCCACCAACACAGTAGGATAGGACAAAATCATTTAAGAGGCTCTGCCTCTTAACCAGGTGAATCGGGTTAGCACTGCTGTGTTGTTAAGCCTGGCCTAGCTTTTGTCCTGGTAGCAGAAGCCGCATAAACTCTTAGGTGAGCTCTACTGAAGGAGCACGTAAGCATATTAAATCCTTAAAAATCAGCTTTACTGCTGACACTAGCACTGTGTCCTGTCTAACAAACCATCAGCTATGGTAAGTGAGCAAGGAAACACACTTTTTTGCTAGGTGATAGTGCAGAAAATCTTGCTGATGTATAAAATTGGAAGGATTTTTGTACACACATCCAGCCAGCAAACTGCAAAGTTACTTTTTATTGAAAATAAAAGCGTGGAGAAGAGAAAGAGCATAGTGCTTGTGATAGTCCAGAAACTAAACAAAGGACAGCCGGAACCCCTTGGTGATAGCACTACTTCTCACACATTCCCTCTTTCCCTGAGCAAACCAATCGCCACAAACACATTACTCACTCAGCAATATGTGAGTGAGGAGGACGAGCATTTCTGATCACAAAGAGCTGCATTTGCTTAAGAAGTGAAATCACGAATAACACAAACTTACCTCTGCAGCGGCAAGCTGCCCTGGCCTCCCATCCTCCACAGTGTTTTCCACCCTGTGAGGTGAGGGAGAGAAAAAGAGAGAGGAGTGAGCTATGTATCCGTACTGTCCCATGGAATTGTTCTGGATAAGAGACACACGCAGAGCTAAATGACAGGAGAACAGTGATTACAAGAGACACTACCTGGTCACATCTCCTCTCGGAGGCACCTGTGAGCTGCAAACATCTCCATCTTTGAAACCTGCACAGAAAAGCAGTCTTATGAGAACAAGAAGCCAGCTTTCATTTACCATCAGATGCACAAAGTCCTCGCTTCCTGGGTGATAAATACAAAAAAACACTGGTAATGACGACTGCACGGTCAGGAAGTTTGAACTTGGGCAGTTTCATAGAATATCATAGAATTGTTTGGTTGGAAAACACCTTTGAGATCATCAAATCCAACCCATTCCCGTCCACTCCTAAACCAGATCCCTGAGCACCTCATCTCTGAGCAGCCTGGTCCAGTGGGAGGTATCCCTGCCCATGGCCGAAGGGTGGGACTGGATGGGCTTTAAGGTCCCTTCCTACCTAAACTAGTCCATGATTCTATGAAACGCAGAGCACTAACACAGTGCTGGCACCAAAGGAAACCACCAGTCAGCAAACCACTTTAACGAGCCCACTCTGCAGAAGGGAACTCCTTCAGCAGTTACCCATCTTCAGCTCACTAACTGTACCTGCTGTGGTACCGTGCAGTCAGCTGACATCGTTCCGAAGCTCTGCTGTCACTGAAATAGTCACACACAGCACTAGAAATGGACTAAAGGCTGACAACTCCCAGTCAAGCAAGGGGTGCCTGAGGGCGAGCAGCAATATATCGCACTCCGCTGCTGCAAACAGCCACGTGCTGTGACGTTCTGCATGGGGCAGACTCACATCTGCAGCCATAAACATCACTGGCACAATAATGTGTCTTGAGGGCCAGTTTGAACAGTTTTTCAGTACACCAAAATTCTTTCAAAGGCATTTTAGTCAGTAGCTACTGTTGGGGCTGGTGCTGTCCTCCTCTTTCTTTCCCAACTCCCCACCCCCTGCCAAAAAAAAAAAAAATCACTAGGATTTACAAGCTGAAATTAGCATTTAAAACAATTTCTTCTGGCAAGCCAATGGTGGACATAGAACTGCAGTACTGCCCCCAAGGCAGCTCTTGCACCAAGATGACGAGATAAACGCCCCAGTGCAGAGACAACGCAAGGATGCAGGGAAGAATTCATATTCAAGCATTGCCAGACGCAACCTAGATGTCGTGACTTCAACACTCTAAGCTCAGAGGGTGGAGCTGCACCTCACACACAGCAGGCCTCACACACAGCAGGGTGAAGAAGAAATGCTAGAGTTCCCTCCACTACAGGAAACCTAAGGAAAAAGGGGCACATTAAATCCTCGTGTCACATGCAGTACCTGTCCTTGCCTTCTTTGCTGGTGGCTCATCAGCACTGTCCGACGGAGCTCTGAGGAAAGAACACGGAACACAGTTTCACAACTGCACATAACCTTCCAAGACACTGACTGCCCTCCACAGTGCCATGTTTCCAAAGGGAGGTTCCGTATCGCCAAGGTCTCCCCTCTCCGTGCACCCCTGATCATCCCGGAGCAGCCACTGGCCCGGTGGGCCACATAACACAGCTAGCTGGCTGTGTTGGAGTTGAGGGAGGCAAAGGAGATGGTGAGAGCCCAAGTTCCTACTGCTCCTCCAAATCTGTTTGCAGTGTGGTTCCTTGCACAGCGCCACCACAGCTGGCTAAGCTGTCATGTAAGAGGCAAAGGACCACTGGTGTGTTTTGAACCTTGGCTTCAAAGGACTAGGAGGTGCCTTAACGAGGTAGGAAGCTTAAATGAAGATTACAGCAAGTTCCTTCTGTTTCTGTATGTTGTTTTGTTTTGTTTTTCCTGAGGTTTTAATTTTGGCAAACTGCTCTTTGTCTAAATTCTGGTGATCCCTCTGCTTATATTTGAAGAAGTTCCAGTCTTTAGAGCACTGTGTTTTATTGGAGACTTGGATGCTGAAGGTGCTCAGATAATTATACTGCTCTAGCTAGGGGGGATGAGAGGCCCAAGCCCCCGTGTCCCACCCAGCGGGGCAGTGCCAGCACCCATCTCCCCCATCCCACCCGCGGTGCCGGATGCTGCTCACGGCCCGGGTGCCGTCACGGGTAGGAGGTGGTGGCAGGGCAGGCAGTGGCAATGGGCGCGTGGGTGCCTGGGGAGGGGAGAGAAAGGCTGGGTTTGCTCTGGGGGCACATGGATCGCAGGCAGCAGCGAGGGGGCAGGCACTGCCCTGTAGGGAGTTACTGCATTTGCAGGGGGAACCGTGGGGGGTTGAGCCTGGCTTATTCCCCACCACCCTAACACGGTTCCTCCCGGCTGGATGCTTCCAGATTCAATGGGTTTGGAGCAGGGAGAATGATGTTTGTGGGCTGGGCATCAGCTCAACCTCATATTAGCCACCAGAGAATCCACAGAGGGGAGCCGGCAAGGCCAAAGGAATCGAGTGTCATAGCTCTTGCTGAGCTGAGATGCTGCCGGCCTGGGAGCAAGCACTAAGGGATTTAGTGAGGGCATTTAGGGTAAAAAAGATGGCGTTCACCCCGAATCCCTTCCCCAAATTCCCCTAACCCATGCCTTTCATCTCTGATCTCATGACAAATGCCCATAAAATATGACTTTCTCCCAAAATCCCTTCCCCAAAGTTCCCTAACCCACGCTTTCACCTCTGATATCATCGCAAATGCCACAAAAGATTACTGCAACCTAGGGAGGGGGCACAAACCCTGGGGTGTGGGGGAGGGGGTCAAAAAGAGGGTGATGGAGGGGGAAAAATGGAGGGCTAGAAGTATTTTGGGGGCAGGAGGGGGCTGGGGGGGCCAAAAGGGGGAGTTTCTGGGTGCTGGGGGAACAGAAAAAGGGTGCTGGGGGGGCAAAAAGGGGGTGCAAGGAGTATTTGGGGAGCAGGGGAGGGGGTTATGGGGCTGAGGGGTCAAAAAAGCAGGTGGGATGGGGGGGTCTGACATGCTGCCCTCCGCAGGGCTCACTCTGGGCTGTGGAACCTCTTTCCCAGAGTCTGGACTGGCTGGGACCCCCCTGCAGGGCTGTGGGAGCCACTGCCAGAACTGACTCTGCCTCAGCCGCCACCAGGTGGGTAAGACCCGACCCCCCCGGGACCCCCTGGACCCTTTTGTGCCCAAAAATCCACCTTTTCTGCCCGAAAACCCGCCTTTTGTGCCCCCATATCCACCTTTTGTGCCCCTAAATCTTCCTATTGTGCCCCAAAGCCCACCCCTGCAACCCAAAATCCATTTGTGTCCCCAAATCCACCTTTTCTGTCCCAAAACATATCCCCGTGCCCCAATTCCTGCCTCCTGCCCCCCATTCACCCCCACAGGAACCACAATTGCCCCCCCCAGATTCCCTCCAGGAACACCAATTTCCCCCCAGTTGCCCCCCAGCATATCCCAAACGCCCTTGCCCCCCCCATTTGTCCGCAATTGCCTCCCAGTTTCCTCTCAAGAACCCCAGTTGCCTCCCCTTCCCCCCCAAGTGCCCCCCAGGAACCCCAGTTACTCCCCAATTGCCTCCCAGTTGCCCCTCAAGAATCCCAATTCCCCCTCAGACCCCACCCAGGAACCCCAATTCCTCCACTAATTGCCCCCTAGTCCCCCCACAGATGCCCCCCCCCCCAGATGCTCCCCTAACCCCCCAGTTGAGCCTCAGGAACCCCAATTCCCCGCCAACTGCCTCCCAGTTGCCTCTCAGGGACCCCAATTGTCTCCTCAGGTCCCCTCTCCAGTTGCCCCCAGTCCCCCTAAATTCCCTTGCCCCACCCCAATTGCCCCCCAGGAAGCCCAGTTGCCCTGCCTTGCCCCCCAGTTGCCCCTCAGGAATCCCAATTGCTCCCCCAAGTCCCCCCCAGGAACTTGAATTCCTCCCCAGTTGTACGGCAGCCCCACCCCTCCACCCCCAAAATGCCTTTGCCCTCCCCAGTTGCCCCCCTCAGCCCCCTAATTTCCCCCCAGGAACCCTAATGCTCCCCCAATTTTCCCTCCTCGCCCCCCAGTTGCCCCCCAGGTGCTGTACGGGCGCTACATGGAGGGGCACATGGTGGCACACGGGGAGGGGGCCGGGCGCCCCCTGGTGCTGAGCCTGCCTGCCCTCTCGGCCTGGTGCTCCCCCTGCAGGGGCTACGTCCACCCCCCCGTGAGTCAGACTGGGAGCACTGGGAATTGGGGCGGGGGGGTGGGCAACACATCTACCACCTCTTGAGCGATACTGGGAATTGGGGGGGTGCATCCACCACCCCGTGAGGGCTACTGGGAATACTGGGAGAAATGGGAATGGGAGGAGGAGGGGCTAAGACTCTTCTCCACTGCCTCAAGTTCGGCGTCAACCTCCCCTCTTTTTTACATGCCCCCCCTCCAAAAAATCCTCTTTTTAATGCCCAGCACACACCCCCATCACCAGCACACCCAACCCCCCCGCCCAGGGCCACAGGGGTTTGGATCTCAAGGAGAGGAAAAAAGTGCTCAGCGACGGCTGTTTCCCCCCTGTCTCCAGGGGCTGCCTCTGGCAGAGCCGGCATGGAAGCCACACAGTGAATTTGGAGAGAGGGAGGGAGTTCCCGTGACCAATTGCAAGGGGAGAGGCTGATGAATTCTCTCACTCCCCAAGCTGGCTGCACACAAACAGCTCCCACAACCATGGCAGCTCCAGAAGAATTCCCAGAAGTCCCTTAAAGTGCTCCACATGGCACAGGCAACATTGTGCCAGCGAGACTCCCAGTTTACAAGAGCAGAGAATCCCATTCCCTTCCCTGGGCACTGTTTAACCTCAAGCACAAAATCATGGAATCACTAGGTTGGAAAAGACCCACAGGATCATCAAGTCCAACTGTTCCTATCAAACACTAAACCATGTCCCTCAGCACCTCATCCACCCATCCCTTAAACCCCTCCAGGGAAGGTGACTCAACCACCTCCCTGGGCAGCCTGTTCCAGTGCCCAATGACCCTTTCCAAAAAAATGTTTTCCTGATGTCCAGCCTGACCCTCCCCTGGTGGAGCTTGAGGCCATTCGCTCTCGTCCTGTCCCCTGTCACTTGGGAGAAGAGCCCGGCTCCCTCCTCTCCACAACCTCCTTTCAGGGAGTTGGAGAGAGCAATGAGGTCTCCCCTCAGCCTCCTCTTCTCCAGGCTAAACACCCCCAGCTCTCTCAGCCGCTCCTCTTAAGACTTGTTCTCCAGCCCCTTCACCAGCTTCGTCGCTCTTCTCTGGACACGCTCTGTTCTACCATGTGCTTAAACTTAAGCAAAAAAACATGAAGGATCTAAAAATCACAAATGTCTCAACAGCTTTTGAAGCCACATGACACAGTTATAGGGTTCACCACCTACTTACTCACGTGTCTCCAGAGTGCCAATCAACCTTAGAGAGTATAGAGCAAAACACATGTTGTACCACAGAGGAGCTGGACAACGCATGCATTTGCTTTGCAAAGAGGTATTACAGAATATTATTATTATTATATGGTCCAATTATCATACACATTTCAAGGGAACCATGAAAAAGAAATCAGATCAGTAAGTTTCCCAGACAACAGACTGGAAAAATAAAAGTCCCCTTGATAATCTAATGCGATTTCAAAATAACCAAGAATGTGTTGCTGGTTATTTGTCCTCATTGGTAGAGATCTGTTACTTAAATGAGGCAACGGTAAAGGTAGAGAGAGAGATATAGATAAAACCTTTCCATAACAGCAAGAGGTTTCTGAGGAAATAAAGAAATCTTTATCCAATCCTAAATTAGGAACAAACACATAAGAAAATCTAGGAAAGCCAAATAATCTAAAATTCCATGGAAAGTTGGTGCAGGCAGCCTGGTTGAAAAATCTGGGGGTTTTGTATATGAATGAGGGCAGTTAATATTTCCCTGAAGTTTCACTAATGTGAAAGCCTGAAAACAGGAAAAGAGGATTCCTGTTTCAGGCTTGTTGGCATTTTCAGAGGCACCCAAGATCAATACCAATCATTCCACTTCTGTTTTCACAGTTTGCATCTTTCTATGCCAACTTAGGAAAGAGAAATCTCTGTGCATTTTATTGGAAATTCTCTTTTCATGCGAAGACAGTGAAATCCCAGAGGTGCATTAAATTATTGTGAATGAAGTTCTGAAAGAACTCTAATTTAAACAACCTTTCTACTAAATACTTCCATGAGAATATGACCAGTACATTTGGATTTCACACTTTTTGTGGGTATCAAGTCAACAGTTGTTTTGCCAAACTTCAATTATCTGGATGTGATTAATCAATACAAACATATTCACGACATGACAAGAGAAGAAAAGATAAACAGTAAAAGAAGAGATTACAAATGAGTAATTGATGCAAAACATGTCTGTTCTTTTGAATGCAAAGTCTCTTGCTCATGCAAGAAATATCCAACTATTAAGGATTTGATAAGAAGAATATCAGTACACCAAGTCTGGAGCAGGAGCAGCCTGATCCAGTGGGAGGTGTCCGTGCTGTGGCAGGGGTGGGGCTGGATGGGCTTTGAGGTCCTTTCCCACCCAAACCATTCCATGATTCTATGAATCAGATTTAGTGGGTTGATCCCTAAGGCAAAGAACTGCCAAGATTAGCAAGCCAGCAATGTGAAAGCATCAGCAAGCACGTGCTTCTGCGACTCGCCCCGCTGGTTTGGGAACCGCGAGCTGCAGCCCAAGCCCCTGCTGGTGGGCACTGAGCGAAAGCCGGGGCAGCTGCAGGGTTTGCAGGGCGCGATGCCCAGAGCAGCGATCGCAGCTGCTGAACCCGCCCCGGCCCCTCCAGGGGTGAGAGCAGGGATGGGGGAAACAGCTTTTTGGCCACCATCTCTTTGGTAGGGGCTGCGCCAACAGGCGCCATCCCAAATACACATAAAGTGGAGATAATTTAATGACAGATTAAGCACATTACGCTTTATATGCCTAAAGGCTTACGATTCTGTATAGCCCTAAAATTACCAGTCATTCCTCCAGCCCCCAAATGAATTATTCAGTGGAATTACTTTGTTATGTGGGGGCTCAGCCACCCTCCCCGGCCGAACCCCGACGTGCTAATTAAGCCCCTAAATCACTGCTCGGGGTCCCCCCCAGGCGCAGGTGGGCGGGGCCCGGGCTGGGGCGGGGGGGGTGTCATGAGCTGCGGCCGTTGAACCGTTGGGCGAGTCCCCGGCCACTGACTGCCAGCAGTCGGTAGCTTGTGCTCTCCTGGCGCGATACTTTGTGCTCGCGTGTGCAATACTTTGCGCTCTCCCAGCGCGGATACTGTGTGCTCGCCTTGGGCGACACTTTCTGCTCGCCTTGGGCGGCAGTTTCTGCCAGTTCCTGCTCGGCTTCTGCTCAGTTTCTGCTCAGCTTCGGCGGCAGCTTGCTTGGCAGCAGCCACGATGTGGAGCAAGAAGCGACAGGTGGCGCGGAGCGCTCGGTAAGCACGGGGACCGCCCGGGGAGCCGGAGTGACTGCTCCACGCCTCGTCCGGGAGCGGGGCCGGGCCGGGAGCAGAGCGGGCGGTGTGAGGGGCGGGGCTGGGGGTGCGACCGGGGCGGGTGTTGGGGGGGGTGGGGTGGGGCCGTGGCCTTAGGGGGGAGGCATGTTGGGGTGCAGCCACATATGGTGATAGGGGTGTGGCCATATATGGTGATAGGGCGTGGTCATATATAGTGATAGGGCGTGGTCATATATAGTGATAGGGCGTGGTCATATATAGTCATGGGGCGTGGCCATATATGGTGATGGGGCGTGGCCATATATGGTGATGGGGCGTGGCTGATGAGTGGTGGGGGCGTGGCCTCTGCGGGGCGTGTCCATATATGGTGAGAGGGGGCGTGGCTGGGGAGCAGCAGGGGCGTGGTCTCTGCCGAGGGGGCGTGGCTAACAGCAGAGACCCTGCAGGGCGCTCCCCGGGTGCAGCCAATGGGAGCACGTGGTGCCGTGCTGGGAAGGATTTAGCAGGGAAAGTCATCTTTAAGGGGCATTTGTCATGAGATCAGAGCTGAAAGGCATGGGTAAGGGCAGTTTGGGGAAGGAATTAGGGGTGAAAGTAATCTTTTTAGGTATTTGTAAGGAGATCAGAAATGAAAGGCATGGGTAAGGGGAGTTTGGGGAAGGAGTTCAGGGTGAAAGCCATCTTTTGTGGCATTTGCAAGGAGATCAGAGGTGAAAGGCATGAGTAAGGGGAGTTTGGGGAATGATTTAGCAGTGAAAGTCATCTTTAAGGGGCATTTGTCATGAGATCAGAGCTGAAAGGCATGGGATAGGGGAGTGTGGGAAAGGGTTTCAGGGTGAAACCCATCTTTTGGGGCATTTGTGAGGAGATAAGTGATGAAAGGTATGGGTAAGGGGACTTGAAAGAAAGGATTCTGGGTGATAGCCATCTTTTGGGGCATTTGTGAGGAGATCAGAGGTGAAAGGCATGGGTTAGGGGAGTTTGGGAAAGGGATTCAGGGTGAAAGTCTTCTTTTGGGGGCGTTTTCAAGGAGCCGCGCGGTGAGGCCGGGGGCAGCCATGTCCTCCCGTCCGGGCCGCGGTGCGCACGCAGCGCCCCCTGCTGGGCGAGTCTGGGATGGCCGAGAGGGGCCGCAACTTTTACCACACATCTCCTCACAAATGCGCCCAGAGGACAACTTTACACCCCAAGGCCTTTCAAACCCCGCAAAACCATGACTTTCACCTCAAATCTTCTCAAGTTTCCCCTCAAGCTGCCCCAAAACTTGATTGTTTTACCCCACATCCCCTCACAAAATCCCCCAAAATGCAACTTTTACCTGACCACATCTCTAAGACTCTTTACACCCCAAATCTCTTCCCCAACTTCCCCCAAACCATGTCTTTCACCTCAAATACTCTTACATTTTGCTTCAAACTCCCCCATATGTGATTTTTTACCCTAAATGCCCTCACTAAATCCCTTAGTGCTTGCTCCCAGGCCGGCAGCATCTCAGCTCAGCAAGAGCTATGACACTCAATTCCTTTGGCCTTGCCGGCTCCTCTCTGTGGATTCTCTGGTGGCTAATACGAGGTTGAGCTGATGCCCAGCCCACAAACATCATTCTCCCTGCTCCAAACCCATTGAATCTGGAAGCATCCAGCCGGGAGGAACCGTGTTAGGGTGCTGGGGAATAAGCCAGGCTCAACCCCCCACGGTTCCCCCTGCAAATGCAGTAACTCCCTACAGGGCAGTGCCTGCCCCCTCGCTGCTGCCTGCGATCCATGTCCCCCCAGAGCAAACCCAGCCTTTCTCTCCCCTCCCCAGGCACCCGCAGGCCCATTGCCACTGCCTGCCCTGCCACCACCTCCTACCCGTGACGGCACCCGGGCCGTGAGCAGCATCCGGCACCGCGGGTGGGATGGGGGAGATGGGTGCTGGCACTGCCCCGCTGGGTGGGACACGGGGGCTTGGGCCTCTCATCCCCCCTAGCTAGAGCAGTATAATTATCTGAGCACCTTCAGCATCCAAGTCTCCAATAAAACACAGTGCTCTAAAGACTGGAACTTCTTCTGGAACTTCAGTGGCTACTCCGGGATGATCAGGGGTGCACGGAGAGGGGAGACCTTGGCGATACGGAACCTCCCTTTGGAAACATGGCACTGTGGAGGGCAGTCAGTGTCTTGGAAGGTTATGTGCAGTTGTGAAACTGTGTTCCGTGTTCTTTCCTCAGAGCTCCGTCGGACAGTGCTGATGAGCCACCAGCAAAGAAGGCAAGAACAGGTACTGCATGTGACACGAGGATTTAATGTGCCCCTTTTTCCTTAGGTTTCCTGTAGTGGAGGGAACTCTAGCATTTCTTCTTCACCCTGCTGTGTGTGAGGTGCAGCTCCACCCTCTGAGCTTAGAGTGTTGAAGTCACGACATCTAGGTTGCGTCTGGCAATGCTTGAATATGAATTCTTCCCTGCATCCTTGCGTTGTCTCTGGACTGGGGCATTTATCTCGTCATCTTGGTGCAAGAGCTGCCTTGGGGGCAGTACTGCAGTTCTATGTCCACCATTGGCTTGCCAGAAGAAATTGTTTTAAATGCTAATTTCAGCTTGTAAATCCTAGTGATTTTTTTTTTTTTTGGCAGGGGGTGGGGAGTTGGGAAAGAAAGAGGGGACAGCACCACCCCCAACAGTAGCTACTGACTAAAATGCCTTTGGAAGAATTTTGGTGTACTGAAAAACTGTTCAAACTGGCCCTCAAGACACATTATTGTGCCAGTGATGTTTATGGCTGCAGATGTGACTCTGCCCCGTGCAGAACGTCACAGCACGTGGCTGTTTGCAGCAGCGGAGTGCGATATATTGCTGCTCGCCCTCAGGCACCCCTTGCTTGACTGGGAGTTGTGAGCCTTTAGTCCATTTCTAGTGCTGTGCGTGGCTATTTCAGTGACAGCAGAGCTTCGGAACGACGTCAGCTGACTGCACGGTACCACAGCAGGTACAGTTAGTGAGCTGAAGATGGGTAACTGCTGAAGGAGTTCCCTTCTGCAGAGTGGGCTCGTTAAAGTGGTTTGCTGACTGGTGGTTTCCTTTGGTGCCAGCACTGTGTTAGTGCTCTGCGTTTCATAGAATCATGGAATAGTTTAGGTTGGAAGGGACCTTAAAGCCCATCCAGTCCCACCCTTCGGCCATGGGCAGGGATACCTCCCACTGGACCAGGCTGCTCAGAGATGAGGTGCTCAGGGATCTGGTTTAGGAGTGGACGGGAATGGGTTGGATTTGATGATCTCAAAGGTGTTTTCCAACCAAACAATTCTACGATACTCAATGAAACTGCCCAAGTTCAAACTTCCTGACCGTGCAGTCATCATTACCAGTGTTTTTTATATTTATCACCCAGGAAGCGAGGACTTTGTGCATCTGATGGTAAATGAAAGCTGGCTTCTTGTTCTCATAAGACTGCTTTTCTGTGCAGGTTTCAAAGATGGAGATGTTTGCAGCTCACAGGTGCCTCCGAGAGGAGATGTGACCAGGTAGAGTCTCTTGTAATCACTGTTCTCCTGTCATTTAGCTCTGCGTGTGTCTCTTATCCAGAACAATTCCATGGGACTGTATGGATAGATAGCTCACTCCTCTCTCTTTTTCTCTCCCTCACCTCACAGGGTGGAAAACACTGTGGAGGATGGGAGGCCAGGGCAACTTGCCGCTGCAGAGGTAAGTTTGTGTTATTCGTGATTTCACTTCTTAAGCAAATGCAACTCTTTGTGATCAGAAATGCTCGTCCTCCTCACTCACATATTGCTGAGTGAGTAATGTGTTTGTGGCGGTTGGTTTGCTCAGGGAAAGAGGGAATGTTGTGTGAGAAGTAGTGCTATCACCAAGGGGTTCCGGCTGTCCTTTGTTTAGTTTCTGGACTATCACAAGCACTATGCTCTTTCTCTTCTCCATGCTTACTGTTTTGGGCACAGCTTGGAAGTCTTGCACTCAGACTTAGTCGTCCTGCAAAGCTGGGCTGCGGTATCTTTAGTCCTGGCTTGTTTTGTGAGGCTGGCTCTACACTTCCAACTTTCATCTCTGCTTGGGATTGAGATCACACAGTTTTACTAGTGGAAATGGGAGCTGTTAATTTAAATCTCAATTTGATACGCACAGGCGGAGGCTCTGCTGGGGTTCTTTAATGCCAAACTGACCTGGTGCCTCTCCTGCCTCTGCTTAGCTTTGAGGGCAGCGCTGCACGGCTGGAATGCATTCCTCAATAAAAAGTAACTTTGCGGATTGCTGGCTGGATGTGTGTACACAAATCCTTCCAATTTTATACATCAGCAAGATTTTCTGCACTATCACCTAGCAAAAAAGTGTGTTTCCTTGCTCACTTAATGTCCTTTTGCCCAACAGAACCAGAATGGATGCGACATCTCAGGAGATGGGTTATACGAATTACATCCAGCATCTGTTCCTTCCAGAAAATCACCCACCCTTGAGGTTGAAGCAAACAAATCCCCAGACTTGGGAAAAAAAGGAGATGACTTTCCTCCAATCACAGAGGTACCATAGCTGATATTTTGTTAGACAGGACACAGTGCTAGTGTCAGCAGTATAGCTGATTTTTAAGGATTTAATATGCTTACGTGCTCCTTCAGTAGAGCTCACCTAAGAGTTTATGGGGCTTCTGCTACCAGGACAAAAGCTAGGCCAGGCTTAACACCACAGCAGTGCTAACCCGATTCACCAGGTTAAGAGGCAGAGCCTCTTAAAAGGATTTTATCCTATCCTACTGTGTTGGTGGAACCTGAAAACTGAGCTTTGGCTGATCCATAGCACTGCATTGCTTGGGGGCAGCTGGGGAGCAGAGCTGCGTGTGGGCCCTCAGGACCCCGCAGAGCCCTCTGTGTGTGCTGAGCCTTGCAGTGGCTGGAGGAGTTAACTTAGTTACACTGTTCAACGGGGAGTGGGAGTCCAGGTTCCCCTTTTTACCTGAATTTTGGCTGCTTTTATTCTTTGGAGTGCTGACCTAATTGACCACCTCTGGTTTTGCCTGTTGAGGAGAAAGGCAGAGGCTAACTTGTCCTTTCCAAGGGTTTACAAAGTCTGCTCAGTAGAAGGAAAACCAGGTGTTGTGCTTAATTTGCCAGCCCAGATGCAACCAAGAAGGGGACCTAGTGGTCTATTTGCATTTCTTATGCAGGCTTAGATGGCAACATCCATCTTGCAGATAGCTGGATGCACAGCGTGGACTTGTGGTTGCGTGACTCCAGTGTAGCTGCCTCAGTTTACCTTACGTAACCCTCAGCATGGCGAGGGCTGCAGCATCACGTGGGAAAGGGGTTCTCTCTACTTCTGTTAATTTTTCAGCTCCTTTAGTGTGTTTGGTGTCCACATGTTGGCTATCGGCTTTCTTTTGTGGAAACAAACTGGGGCAAAGCTGGGCTGTGAAGTTGAAAGTTGGGGTGCTGAACTGACAATGAAGTGCTGTTACTAACTTAGCAAAAAGCTAGTGCCTGAGATTCATTGCAGGCTTTCTTGCAGCTGAAAGCTTGTTAGTGTGCTCATTACTGGATTTCATGAGTCCTTCCCCATTTAATTGTTTGGTTTAGGCCATGGAGAGAGAGATCGAGGCTGCATTTAGCCACGGGGATCCAAGTGATGTCCTTAGCAGTTCCTTCAAAATGGACATCACTCGTTTTGACATCTGCACGCTGCAGGAAGCTCACTGTCTCAATGATGAGGTAAAACTGGCCACAGCATGACGATATCTTCATTTGGAGCAAAGTCTCAAGGCCCTTGTTGCTGTATCATTCTTTTGGTAAGCTAGTGTCTGGTTTTACATCTCAAGCTTACTCTTTATGGTACAGATCATTCATTTTTACTTGAACCTTGTGAGTGCAAGGAGCAAGAAGGAAGAATACCCAGCAGTGCATGGTTTTAGTACTTTCTTCTATCTCAAATTAACTTCTGGTGGCTACGCAGCAGTGAAGAGATGGACAAGAGATGTTAATCTCTTCGAGCACGATATTGTGTTTGTGCCTGTCTACATGACCTACCATTTTACTCTTGCGGTGAGTAGAACTGGTTTTTCCTTGGGAATTGGATAGGGAGAGAAACCTGGTGACAAAAGCCATGTCTGTTTTGACGTGTGTGCAGCAGAAGTTTGTGCTTTGTCTGACAATCTTGTAATCACAGGTCATCGACATGAGAAAAAAGACCATCGAATATTTTGATTCTGCAGCAGTCAACAGAAAGAACGAGATCTGTGAAACTCTGTTGTAAGTAACGGCTTGGGTGCGGCTTTCACGTTTTGAATTATCAGAAGGCTTTTGAACCTTGTCCAAACTTGTCACTGGAACACAACTGCAAGTTTCCACATTTCTTTTAGATAACGAAGCAGGAATCTTTGCCTTGCTGTGAGTCGTGTGACATTGGCTACTTAGCTTGTACCACACAGTCCCCTCCAGTCAGGGCCTTGGGTACCTGGGTTCTGCCACCTTCCCACCACACACACGCACACACAGCCTCGCTGCCAAATACACGGTAGCCTGGTGCCACCTGTACTGACCCTGTTAGGAGCAAATGCAACTGGGCTTTAAGGAGTGAGCTTATGCTTTTGTGGAAGCCTCTGTTGGAATCACTGGTCTCATTCCTGACTAGTAAACTTTAACTCGCAGCCTCTCATTATGTCTGTAAATGTAAGACTTGGATTTTTCCTCTGAAAGCATTAAGTCAGCTGCTGTATGGATGCTCTGACGCAGTGCTGGCCTGCTGCTCAGCTCCCCGTGATCCTACAGCAGCTCTGTTTTTGTTGACCTGCATTTTAGAGGCAAAGAGTTATTTTGATTTGCTCTCAACAGCAAATACCTACAAGAAGAAAGTCAGCAAAAAAGGCACCTGGAGCTCGATCGTTCGGAGTGGACGCTTCGCAGCATGCGGTCACATGTACGTGAGCACTTCTGGGATGTGAAATGTGAACTCTCAACTCCTTCTTCATAGAGGTCTTGACACTCTCTAAGTCCAAGCTTTTAGAAAAGAGCCATATGCATCTCATGTTCTTACGGTGCCACCTTAGGCTGCGGCTGACCCAGGAAACCATGGAATCGCAGAGTGGTTTGTGTCAGGAGGGACCTTAAATCCCGTCCAGTTCCAGCCCCTGCCATGGCCAGGGACACCTTCCACACCAGCTTACTCAAAGCACCATCCAACCTGGTCTTAACCATGCTGGGATGAAATCTTTCAGCATAACCTCTCCTTGCTAGATGTATGCTTCAGTTTTTCTATTTAGTCTGCCGTATTCAGGTGAATCTGACTTTTCCCCAACTTCCCAAGACAAACTTAATCAGTTTAGCACTTGTTGGCGAACACAGGCTTTGGAAATGTGTTTGGAATTTGGGGTAATTATTCTGGTTGGGAGCACAAGTCCTGGTGTGTGACAAAGCAGAGGGTTGAGTGGGTGTTTCCCTGAGTTGGGCTCCAGGAAAGCTGGGGAGGGGCTTACCAAGGGCATGGAGCGATAGGGCAAGGGGGGATGGCTTTAAATTGGAAGGGAGAAGATTTTTGTCCTAATGTGCAATCCAAATTCCTCATGATGAGGGCAGTGAGGCCCTGGCCCAGGTTGCCCAGCGCAGTGTTGGCTGCCCCGTCCCTGGAGGTGTTCAAGGCCAGGCTGGATGGGGCTTGAAGCAGCCTGATCCAGTGGGAGGTGTCCCTGCCCAAGGCAGGGGTGGGACTGGGTGGGCTTTGAGGCCCCTTCCAACCCAAACCATTCCATGATTACTTAGTCTCTTCTAAAATTGTGGAGAGAGAGAATTTGACTCCTGTATCTTGGGTCTGCCGGAGCAGGGAGGGCATCTTTCTTAGGAGGCTGCTCTCCCTTCTCAGCCTGCCAAGAACTTGGATTGTAACACCCAAGTGAAGAGCTGATGTGTGGTCAATCAGGTCTGTTCCTTGAGTTGTGTGATGGTGATTGGATTGTCCCAAGTGTCTGTTAGGATGGGTAACAAGTAGTGCTTCCAAACTGCCTCTCTTTTACGGTATTGGAAAATTCTGCTTCTTTGCATTCATTAGGAAATCCCTCAGCAAGAAAATGGAGATGACTGTGGAGTTTTTGTATGCAAGTATGCAGATTACATCAGCCGAGACAGACCATTAACTTTTACACAGGTGAGTGGGAGTTCAAACTGGCTCCAGACATCTTTGCTCAGATACAAGAGCCAGGGAATGTTAGAGATTCCTAGACTGTCCTGAGCTGGAAGGGACCCACAAGGCTTATTGAGTCCAAGTGCTGTCCCTGCACAGGACACCCCAACATTCCCACCGTGGGGCTGAGGGCGTTGGCCAAAGCCTTCTGGAATATTGTCAGGCTGTGACTGCTTCCCTGGGAGCTGTTCCAGGGCTCCACCACCCTCTTGGGGAAGAACCTTCTCCCCGTGCTCAACCTAACCCTCCCGTGGCATCTTCCTGCCATTGCATCGGGTCCCGAGTTCCACAGCAGCTGCTGATTGTGCCTGGAGCAGGGATGGTGGTTCTATCCCTTGCTCTGGTGTTGGTGCGTAGCTGGTGGGGTTGGAGCTCCACGGTGGCCTTGGAAGGGCAGAGCTGTGTTCTCTATCCTTATATCTGGTGTCTGCTACCTACTTCACTTCATGCGATGCCACAGGTGGTGGGGTTTGGATACCTGGCCCTTATATCTTCTGGAGAAATGGATTTTCTGCTTTGAGATGTTTGTGCCTATTTTCTGCCTTGACTTTGTGTTTAAAGGATTTTTCCTTTTCTTTCCAGAGTGATATCCCTTACTTCCGGAAGAGGATGGTCTGGGAGATCATCCACCATCAGCTGCTGTGAGCCATTGTCTTAGCTGACAGGAAGGCTGGGGAGAGGCCCTTCATCAGGAAGGGCTGGGATTGGGCAAAGGGGACCAGTTTTCAGCCAAAAGAGGGGAGATGGAGATGAGATCGTAGGGAGAAATATTTTGCTGTGAGTACGGGGAGGCCCTGGCCCAGGTTGCCCAGCGCAGTGGTGGCTGCCGCATCCCTGGAGGTGTTCAAGGCCAGGTTGGATGGGGCTTGAAGCAGCCTGGTCCAGTGGGAAGTGTCTCTGCCCAAGGCAGGGGTGGGACTGGGTGGGCTTTGAGGCCCCTTCCAACCCAAACCATTCCATGATTACTTAGTCTCTTCTAAAATTGTGGAGAGAGAAAATTTGACTCCTGCATCTTGGGTCTGCCTGAGCTGACTGTAGCCAAGCCTCTGAATGGAAGCTGCCTCCTTGTGGAAATACCCTTTGCATTTTGTCATGACAGCAGTGCATGAGACAGGGTGTTTCTGTCAAGGGATTAAATGAAAATTGTGATTTTTCTGGTTTTTGCTGCACCGCAGGGGTCAAGCCTATGTGAAGCCACCAGTGCTTATTGAGAGTCCCCTGGAAGAACACAAACCTGAAGGAACCCTCTACCCGAGCGTCCCACGGAAGTCCGGTGAGTATCGCCGTGATTCATAGCTGTTCCCCTGCGCAGGAAGACTTCAAATCCATACACCATATTCCCCTAAGTCTCAAGAGCATAGATTGTGCTGAAGAGATTTGTCAGTGATGGTGTGCAATTAATCCATGTCTTTTTATAGTGAAATATGTACCAGGCAGCGTGTTTGTGCTGGTGTAGCTTCTGTCAGATCCTAGAATGGAATGAGCTGGAAAGAACGGGAAAGAAAGAGGAGGACAGCACCAGCCCCAACAGTAGCTACTGACTAAAATGCCTTTGGAAGAATTTTGGTGTACTGAAAAACTGTTCAAACTGGCCCTCAAGACACATTATTGTGCCAGTGATGTTTATGGCTGCAGATGTGACTCTGCCCCGTGCAGAACGTCACAGCACGTGGCTGTTTGCAGCAGCGGAGTGCGATATATTGCTGCTCGCCCTCAGGCACCCCTTGCTTGACTGGGAGTTGTCAGCCTTCAGTCCATTTCTAGTGCTGTGCGTGGCTATTTCAGTGACAGCAGAGCTTCGGAACGACGTCAGCTGACTGCACGGTACCACAGCAGGTACAGTTAGTGAGCTGAAGATGGGTAATTGCTGAAGGAGTTCCCTTCTGCAGAGTGGGCTCGTTAAAGTGGTTTGCTGACTGGTGGTTTCCTTTGGTGCCAGCACTGTGTTAGTGCTCTGCGTTTCATAGAATCATGGAATAGTTTAGGTTGGAAGGGACCTTAAAGCCCATCCAGTCCCACCCTTCGGCCATGGGCAGGGATACCTCCCACTGGACCAGGCTGCTCAGAGATGAGGTGCTCAGGGATCTGGTTTAGGAGTGGACAGGAATGGGTTGGATTTGATGATCTCAAAGGTGTTTTCCAACCAAACAATTCTATGATATTCTATGAAACTGCCCAAGTTCAAACTTCCTGACCGTGCAGTCTTCATTACAAGCTTTTTTTTGTATTTATCACCCAGGAAGCGAGGACTTTGTGCATCTGATGGTAAATGAAAGCTGGCTTCTTGTTCTCATAAGACTGCTTTTCTGTGCAGGTTTCAAAGATGGAGATGTTTGCAGCTCACAGGTGCCTCCGAGAGGAGATGTGACCAGGTAGAGTCTCTTGTAATCACTGTTCTCGTGTCATGGTGGTAAATGGAGTTTACTCCAGCTGGAGGCCAGTGACAAGTGGTGTCCCCCAGGGCTCAGTGCTGGGTTCAGCCCAGTTCAATGTCTTTATCAATGACCTGGAAGAAGGCATCGAGTGCTCCCTTATCAAGTTTGCCGATGACACTAAGCTGGATGGATGTGTGGATCTGCTGGAGGGTCGGGAGGCTCTGCAAAGGGATCTAAACAGGCTGGACCGCTGGGCGGAGACCAATGGCATGAGGTTTAACAAGGCCAAATGCCAGGTCCTGCACTTGGGGCACAACAACCCTAAGCAGTGCTACAGACTGGGAGAAGCCTGGCTGGAAAGCTGCCTGGAGGAGAGGGACCTGGGGGCGTTGGTTGACAGCGACTGAACATGAGCCAGCAGTGTGCTCAGGTGGCCAAGAAGGCCAATGGCATCTTGGCCTGTATCAGAAATGGTGTGACCAGCAGGTCCAGGGAGGTTCTTCTCCCTCTGGACTCGGCACTGGTAAGACTGCTCCTCGAATCCTGGGTTCAGTTCTGGTCCCTCACCACAAGAAGGTTGTTGAGGCTCTGGAGCGAGTCCAGAGAAGAGCAACAAAGCTGGTGAAGGGGCTGGAGAACAAGGATTACGAGGAGTGACAGAGAGAGCTGGGGTTGTTTAGCCTGGAGAAGAGGAGGCTGAGGGGAGACCTCATTGCTCTCTACAACTACCTGAAGGGAGGTTGTGGAGAGGAGGGAGCCGGGCTCTTCTCCCAAGTGATGAGGGACAGGACAAGAGGGAACGGCCTCAAGCTCTGCCAGGGGAGGTTCGGGCTCAACATAAGTAAAAAATTCTTCACGGAAAGGGTTATTAGGCAATGGAATGGTCTGCCCAGGGAGGTGGTTGACTCGCCCACCCTGGAGGTGTTTAAGGTACAGGTGGATGAGGTACTGAGGGGCATGGTTTAGAGATTGGTGGGAATGGTTGGACTCGATGATCTGGTGGGTCTCTTCCAACCTGGTTATTCTGTGATTCTCTTTAACTCTGTGTGTGTCTCTTATCCAGAGCAATTCCATGGGACAGTACGGATACATAGCTCACTCCTCTCTCTTTTTCTCTCCCTCACCTCACAGGGTGGAAAACACTGTGGAGGATGGGAGGCCAGGGCAACTTGCCGCTGCAGAGGTAAGTTTGTGTTATTCGTGATTTCACTTCTTAAGCAAATGCAGCTCTTTGTGATCAGAAATGCTCGTCCTCCTCACTCACATATTGCTGAGTGAGTAATGTGTTTGTGGCGATTGGTTTGCTCAGGGAAAGAGGGAATGAGTGAGAAGTAGTGCTATCACCAAGGGGTTCCGGCTGTCCTTTGTTTAGTTTCTGGACTATCACAAGCACTATGCTCTTTCTCTTCTCCACGCTTAATGTTTTGGGCACAGCTTGGAAGTCTTGCACTCAGACTTAGTCGTCCTGCAAAGCTGGGCTGTGGTATCTTTAGTCCTGCCTTCTTTTGTGAGGTTGGCTCTACACTTCTGACTTTCATCTCTGCTTGGGATTGAGATCACACAGTTTTACTAGTGGAAATGGGAGCTGTTAATTTAAATCTCAATTTGATACGCACAGACGGAGGCTCTGCTGGGGTTCTTTAATGCCAAACTGACCTGGTGCCTCTCCTGCCTCTGCTTAGCTTTGAGGGCAGCGCTGCACGGCTGGAATGCATTCCTCAATAAAAAGTAACTTTGCGGATTGCTGGCTGGATGTGTGTACACAAATCCTTCCAATTTTATACATCAGCAAGATTTTCTGCACTATCACCTAGCAAAAAAGTGTGTTTCCTTGCTCACTTAATGTCCTTTTGCCCAACAGAACCAGAATGGATGCGACATCTCAGGAGATGGGTTATACGAATTACATCCAGCATCTGTTCCTTCCAGAAAATCACCCACCCTTGAGTTTGAAGCAAACAAATCCCCAGACTTGGGAAAAAAAGGAGATGACTTTCCTCCAATCACAGAGGTACCAAAGCTTATGCTTTGTTAGACAGGACACAGTGCTAGTGTCAGCAGTAAAGCTGATTATTAAGGATTTAATATGCTTACGTGCTCCTTCAGCTGAACTCACCTAAGAGTTTATGGGGCTTCTGCTACCAGGACAAAAGCTAGGCCAGGCTTAACAACACAGCAGTGCTAACCCGATTCACCTGGTTAAGAGGCAGAGCCTCTTAAATGATTTTGTCCTATCCTACTGTGTTGGTGGAACCTGAAAACTGAGCTTTGGCTGATCCATAGCACTGCATTGCTTGGGGGCAGCTGGGGAGCAGAGCTGCGTGTGGGCCCTCAGGACCCCGCAGAGCCCTCTGTGTGTGCTGAGCCTTGCAGTGGCTGGAGGAGTTAACTTAGTTACACTGTTCAACGGGGAGTGGGAGTCCAGGTTCCCCTTTTTACCTGAATTTTGGCTGCTTTTATTCTTTGGAGTGCTGACCTAATTGACCACCTCTGGTTTTGCCTGTTGAGGAGAAAGGCAGAGGCTAACTTGTCCTTTCCAAGGGTTTACAAAGTCTGCTCAGTAGAAGGAAAACCAGGTGTTGTGCTTAATTTGCCAGCCCAGATGCAACCAAGAAGGGGACCTAGTGGTCTATTTGCATTTCTTATGCAGGCTTAGATGGCAACATCCATCTGGCAGATAGCTGGATGCACAACGTGGACTTGTGGTTGTGTGACTCCAGTGTAGCTGCCTCAGTTTACCTTACGTAACCCTCAGCATGGCGAGGGCTGCAGCATCACGTGGGAAAGGGGTTCTCTCTACTTCTGTTAATTTTTCAGCTCCTTTAGTGTGTTTGGTGTCCACATGTTGGCTATCGGCTTCCTTTTGTGAAAACAAACTGGGGCAAAGCTGGGCTGTGAAGTTGAAAGTTGGGGTGCTGAACTGACAATGAAGTGCTGTTACTAACTTAGCAAAAAGCTAGTGCCTGAGATTCATTGCAGGCTTTCTTGCAGCTGAAAGCTTGTTAGTGTGCTCATTACTCCATTTCATGAGTCCTTCCCCATTTAATTGTTTGGTTTAGGCCATGGAGAGAGAGATCGAGGCCGCATTTAGCCGCGGGAATCCAAATGATGTCCTTAGCAGTGCCTTCGAAATGGACATCATTCGTCTTGACATCTGGAGGCTGAAGGGATCTCGCTGGCTCAGTGCTCAGGTAAAACTGACCAAAGCATGACGATATCTTCATCCGGCGCAAAGCCTCATGGCCCTTGTTGCTGTATCATTCTTTTGGTAAGCTAGTGTCTTGTTTTACATCTCAAGCTTACTCTTTATGGTACAGATCATTCATTTTTACTTGAACCTTGTCACTGAAAGAAGCAAGAAGGAAAAGTATCCTGCAGTTCAAGCTTTTACATTTTACTTCTATTGCAAACTAGCTACTCGTGGCTATGCAGCAGTGAAGAAATATACCGAAGATGTTAATCTCTTCACGAAGCATATTGTGTTTGTACCTGTCTTCATGAACTGCCATTTTACTCTTGCGGTGAGTCGAACTGGTTTTTCGTTTGGAATTGGACAGGGAGAGAAACCTGGTGACAAAAGCTGTGTCTGTTTTGACGTGTGTGCAGTGGAAGTTTGTGCTTTGTCTGACAGTCCCTTTGTAATCACAGGTCATCGACATGAGAAAAAAGACAATCAAATATTTTGATTCTGCAGCAGTAAAAAGAAAGAAGGAGATCTGTGAAACTCTATTGTAAGTAATGGCTTTGGTGCGGCTTTCAAGTTGTGAATTATCAGAAGGCTTTTGGACCTTGTCCAAACTTGTCACTGGAACACAACTGCAAGTTTCCACATTTCTTTTAGATAACGAAGCAGGAATCTTTGCCTTGCTGTGAGTCGTGTGACATTGGCTTCTTAGCTTGTACCACACAGTCCCCTCCAGTCAGGGCCTTGGGTACCTGGGTTCTGCCACCTTCCCACCACACACACGCACACACAGCCTCGCTGCCAAATGCACGGTAGCCTGGTGCCACCTGTACTGACCCTGTTAGTAGCGAATGCAACTGGGCTTTAAGGAGTGAGCTTATGCTTTTGTGGAAGCCTCTGTTGGAATCACTGGTCTCATTCCTGACTAGTAAACTTTAACTCGCAGCCTCTTATTTTGTCCATAAATTTAAGCTCTGTTTTTGTTGACCTACATTTAAGAGGCAAAGAGTTATTTTGATTTGCTCTCAACAGCAAATACCTACAAGAAGAAAGTCAGCAAAAAAGGCACCTGGAGCTCGATCGTTCAGAGTGGACGCTTCGCAGCATGCGGTCACATGTACGTGAGCACTTCTGGGATGTGAAATGTGAACTCTCAACTCCTTCTTCATAGAGGTCTTGACACTCTCTAAGTCCAAGCTTTTAGAAAAGAGCCGTATGCATCTCATGTTCTTACGGTGCCACCTTAGGCTGCGGCTGACCCAGGAAACCATGGAATCGCAGAGTGGTTTGTGTCAGGAGGGACCTTAAATCCCATCCAGTTCCAGCCCCTGCCATGGCCAGGGACACCTTCCACACCAGCTTACTCAAAGCACCATCCAACCTGGTCTTAACCATGCTGGGATGAAATCTTTCAGCATGACCTCTCCTTGCTGGATGCATGCTTCAGTTTTTCTATTTAGTCTGCCGTGTTCAGGTGAATCTGACCTTGCCCCCACTTACCAAGAATAACTTAATCAGTATAGCTCTTTTTGGCGAACACAGGCTTTGGAAATGTGTTTGGAATTTGGGATAATTATTCTGGTTGGGAGCACAAGTCCTGGTGTGTGACAAAGCAGAGGGTTGAGTGGGTGTTTCCCTGAGTTGGGCTCCATGAAAGCTGGGGAGGGGCTTACCAAGGGCATGGAGCGATAGGGCAAGGGGGGGTGGCTTTAAATTGGAAGGGGGAAGATTTTCGTCCTAATGTGCAATCCAAATTCCTCATGATGAGGGCAGTGAGGCCCTGGCCCAGGTTGCCCAGCTCAGTGTTGGCTGCCCCATCCCTGGAGGTGTTCAAGGCCAGGCTGGATGGGGCTTGAAGCAGCCTGGTCCAGTGGGAGGTGTCCCTGCCCAAGGCAGGGGTGGGACTGGGTGGGCTTTGAGGCCCCTTCCAACCCAAACCATTCCATGATTACTTAGTCTCTTCTAAAATTGTGGAGAGAGAGAATTTGACTCCTGTATCTTGGGTCTGCCGGAGCAGGGAGGGCATCTTTCCTAGGAGGCTGCTCTCCCTTCTCAGCCTGCCAAGAACTTGGATTGTAACACCCAAGTGAAGAGCTGATGTGTGGTCAATCAGGTCTGTTCCTTGAGTTGTGTGATGGTGATTGGATTGTCCCAAGTGTCTGTTAGGATGGGTAACAAGTAGTGCTTCCAAACTGCCTCTCTTTTACGGTATTGGAAATTTCTGCTTCTTTGCATTCATTAGGAAATCCCTCAGCAAGAAAATGGAGATGACTGTGGAGTTTTTGTATGCAAGTATGCAGATTACATCAGCCGAGACAGACCATTAACTTTTACACAGGTGAGTGGGAGTTCAAACTGGCTCCAGACATCTTTGCTCAGATACAAGAGCCAGGGAATGTTAGAGATTCCTAGACTGTCCTGAGCTGGAAGGGACCCACAAGGCTTATTGAGTCCAAGTGCTGTCCCTGCACAGGACACCCCAACATTCCCACCGTGGGGCTGAGGGCGTTGGCCAAAGCCTTCTGGAATATTGTCAGGCTGTGACTGCTTCCCTGGGAGCTGTTCCAGGGCTCCACCACCCTCTTGGGGAAGAACCTTCTCCCCGTGCTCAACCTAACCCTCCCGTGGCATCTTCCTGCCATTGCATCGGGTCCCAAGTTCCACAGCAGCTGCTGATTGTGCCTGGAGCAGGGATGGTGGTTCTATCCCTTGCTCTGGTGTTGGTGCGTAGCTGGTGGGGTTGGAGCTCCACGGTGGCCTTGGAAGGGCAGAGCTGTGTTCTCTATCCTTATATCTGGTGTCTGCTACCTACTTCACTACACGAGATGCCACAGGTGGTGGGGTTTGGATACCTGGCCCTTATGTCTTCTGGAGAAGTGGGTTTTCCCCTGTTAGATGTTTGTGCCTATTTTCTGCCTTGACTTTGTGTTTAAAGGATTTTTCCTTTTCTTTCCAGAGTGACATGCCGTACTTCAGAAAGAGGATGGTCTGGGAGATCATCCACCAGCAGCTGCTGTAAGAGGTGTCCGATGAGAGCAGCACTGTGATCACCTCAAGGTGACTGATAAGGCTTTTAGTTATTTTTCGAATACTTTATTTGGATGGGTAGTAGGCACACAAATTTTCCTCTTTAGGCTATGCAGTAGTGGTTAAGGTGGGGTGGTGGTTTCCCGGTTATGGAGGCAGTAACTCTTGTTGCTGTTAGCTAAGGCACCTGACAACACACAAGCAGAAAGGTGGCTGTGATGGGGAGGAGCCAGCACTGTCAGCCTCCGTCACTGAGATGCAGCACACGTGGCCACGTTACAGGCAAAGAGGACTCTCACCCGCGGTGCTGGCGACCCCTGCGTTTGCTGAGCTCATCTGGGCTCCCTGCTTGGCTCCTCGAGGGGACAGGGTTTTAAAAATTCAAGAAATCTTACGACAAAATCAATTTATTATGATGGGGAACAAAGAATTTCACTAATAATAGATTGAAGCAGAAATGTAAATAGTACTTAGAAAAGCTCTTTTTAAGATACGCAGGAACCACATGCTTTTTTTGTAATTCCTCATAAATATTGGTCAACGTTATTAAAAAAAAAGTTATCATAAAAAAAGGTTACGAATCATTTGAAAGAGACACATTTCAAAGTTATAAGTGTAACACTCAATCTCCATTCTAATAATAGTTATCATTTAGCATGTGTTTTAACAGGAAATTTCAAAAAGATCAGGAATATTTAATGAATTATTACAATTTACTGAAATTATCTTAGTATTACCATTGCTTTATATTCCTGGTTTTACTTCTTTAAAAGGTGGACAAACTAAATGGTAGACCTTTTCTTTATAGTGTCTGTTGTTTCTTATGAATATAGTAATGATGGAGCAGAATTTCTCACCCTTAATTTTTTGTTTGGACCTAGAAATATTGTCATTTAGTGACATTTATGTTCATTTTGGCAGAGAGATATTTAAAGTATGTTATAATTCTTTTCTCCTTCCTCTCATTTTTCTCCTAGGGTGGGTGCAAACATACAGTTTTCCTGTGAAGACAATTATGTGCTGTAAGGTTGTAAAAGCATCACTTGTCAGAGATACGCTGACAGATGTGCTGGCTGCCTGGAGTGACCACAGGCCAATTTGCAGAGGTAGGTGTTATTCCTGGAATTTTTTTCCTGAAGTTTAAACGGGTAATTTATAATTTCTGCTTCAAAATACAACTAAATTCCATTCAAAACAAAGCAAAAACTGTATATATCCTATATATGTGTGTGCATATATGTGATTATGTACATTCAAACATCTTTCTGTAGTTTGAAGCATGCAAGTAAAGATGCAGAAACAGTATCAATTCAGGGAACTCATTTCCTTTTAATAGCTTTTCTTCTTTTTGTCATGTTAAGCTTCTTTTAATTAGAACTTGTTAGCTAGGTTTCAGTTAATTTTTCTAATTAAATTCCAAAAGAATAGCTCCTCACAATCATATTGCATTTCTATCAGTTCCAGATATGTACATATTCCTCATTGTATGGTGAATTCCCTTCTAATTCTTCTGTTTTGTGCAACCTTACATAGGTTATTACCTAACCTTCTGACTTCTTTTCTAATTGTTTTCTCATCCTGCTTTGAACTAATGAATAAGTTCCTCCCGTTGCTTTAAAGCAGGAGAGGGGAAGGTGGCTTTTTATTTGTTTGTTTGGGTTTTTTGCATTACAGTCTACAATCTAAAATAAAAGCAGAGAAAAATATGTAAATCCTGTCAAAGTGGTCCAAAACTGAAGTATATAGGAAAAGTAAAGAGTATCTCTGTATGTACGGAACTTTTCCTTTTTCTTAGTAGAAAAATTGAGTTGCAGATTTGGATTGTACATATTAATGGCATTCTTAACTCTAGAAAAGTGCTTGCCTTATGCCCTCCTAGAACCAGATCACCTAGCCAGGACAGGCACTAGAAAACAGGTGAACCCACCACCATGAATATCAAACAAATGAAAACATAAAAAATCCCAAAGAAAAAAACTAACAAAAAATGCATACAAATTTTTTCATATACTTTATTTTTCATTTTGAGGTAGATGAAAGAAGTACTTCTTATACTCACAAATTCCTATGCTGAATGGCAGTTACCGGGGCAGCAAATGATAGGCTGTGGAGGGAAGGAATTTCAACACCTGGACTGAATTTTTCCTAGTTCAAGAATGAGCTAAAGCATAATCTCACTTATATAAAACTCAGATACTTATTAAAAAAAGTTCTATTACGTAGTTATTTCATAATACCAAAAGAAAAACAATTTTTCCTGTTGCTAGAATAAGTTTTTTCAACTTCTATAATGACAAATGTAATATACTTGTAAATTATGCTTTCTTCATTAAAGAATATAAGCAGCAGTAGTGGGTTGATCCCAAATGACATTTAAAAGTCTACCCAGCCCCTCACTGTCTTGCCCCCAGAAGGATGGGGGAGAGAACTGGCAGAGGAAAAGCTGTGAATTCATAGATGGATATCAAGACCGTTTAATACGCAAAGAAAATCTGTACAAGCAACCAAAGCAAAAAAAGGTTTTTATGTTTAGCCATTTCCTGGGAAGCAGGGCCTCAGCACAAGTGATGGTTACGTGGGAAGACAAATCTGTAACAATGAACATTCCCACTTCCTGCTTCTTTCCCTGAACTTTTATTGCTGACCATGTTGTTATGTGGTATGGGATATCCCTTCAGTCACTTGGTACCAGCTCTCCCAGCTGTGTTCCCTCCCATCTTCTTGACCACTCCCAGCCTACTGGCCGTCGGGGCAGCGTGAGATACAAAAAAGCCCTTGATGTTGTGCAAGCAATGTTTAGCAACATCCAAAATCCTGTTGTGTTCTCAGCGCTTTTCTAGTTACAAGTGTAAACAACAGCACGTATAAACTGCTATGAAGTAATTTAACTCCATTACAGTCAAATCTAATAAAATTACGTAAATACAGCTCTTGGGTAGTTTACTACAAACTATATGCAACATGAGTAGTATTACATAGGCGTATCATGTAAAGACTGTAGAATCTAAAACATAGTAAAAGATAAATAAATAACACTCCTACACTTTCCAGAGCAGCAAAGCAGCTGTGATTCCTAAGTGTCTCTTGAGCTCAGTGTATGTATGTATGTGAAAAATGGAAATATACCTTCTCAGTATTTGATTTCATGCTACTGCAGAATAACGTGTCCATGCAACTCCACTGTTCCCTCGTTAGTCTTTTTTTGTCTTTGTTTTTTATTCTATCTCCTGAATGTGTTATTCTTTGCTAATACATTGCAGAAATGAGCTGAAGTAATCTATGCCTGGTAAAAGTAATGCTCAGCAGAAAGGGGCTATTTGCTGCTGAATTATCTGTGTGTTATTACTGGTGTTTGCTGTTCCTTCCAATTTATTATCTGCAAATATCTTTATAATGCTTTACTCCCTCCAGTAAACTTCTAACAAAATAAGCTAAATTACTCCCGTACCACTGTTAAAACCTCGGTTGGAAAAACAAGTTACTTTCTGCAAATACAGAGTCATAGAAAGGTTTGGGTTGGAAGGAACCTTAAAGATTATCTAGATCCAACCCCTGCCATGGGCAGGTACTAATAGATCAGGTTGCTGAAAGCCTCACACAACCTGGCCTTGAACACCTCCAGGGATGGGGCATCCATGACCTCTCTGGGCAACTTGTTCCAGTGCCTCAACGCCCTTGTGGTGAAGTTTCTTCCTAGTCACAGGAATCATCTTACTGAAAGCAAGTTCCTTCATTATTGATGTTAAACAACATCCATGTAATGACCTTACTTACCAGGGCACAGGATGGGCTGGTGGCTACTTGGAGACTTAGAGCTACAGAGCCTGCCTGAGGCAGCCGTGCAGGGGCATGTCTTGAAACAAGGGCCCATCCCACCACTTCAGGCATGGAGCAGGGCAGACCAGGGGCATTTCCAGCCTTGGACATTGGGCGCCTTCCTGGGATTCATAGAATCACCAGGTTGGAAACAACCTCTGAGGTCACTAAGTCCAACCATACTGATCTGCTACTAAACCATATCCTTAAGTACCTCATCTACCTGTCTTTTAAATACCTCCAGGGATGGTGACTCAACCACCTCCCTGGGCAGCCTCTGCCAGCGCCTCATGACCCTTTTGGTGAAAAATTTTTTCCTACTATCCAACTGAACCTGCCCTGGTGCAACTTGGGGCCATTCCCTCTCGTCCTGTCCCCTGTCCCTTGGGAGAAGAGGCTGACACCCACCTCACTACAGCCTCCTTTCAGGTAGTTGTAGGCAGTGATAAGGTCTCCCCTCAGCCTCCTCTTCTGTAGGCCAAACAACCCCAGTGCCCTCAGCCACTCTCCGTAAGACTTGTTCTCCAGGCCTGTCACCAGCTTTGGTGCCCTTCTCTGGAAAGGCTCCAGCTTTCCGTAAATTTTTAATGGAAAGGGTCACTGGGCACTGGAACAGGCTGCCTAGGGAGGGGTTGAATCACCTTCCCTGGAGGGGTTTAAAGGACAGGTGGATGAGATGCTGAGGGTCGAGGTTTAGTGATTGGTAGGAATGGTTGGACTAGATGATCCTGTGGGTCTTTTCCAATCTTGTGATTCTGTGATTCTCAATGACCTCCTTGTAGTGAGGGGCCCAAAACTGAACACAGGATTCAAGGCGGGTACAGGCCACGGCTGAACGGAGACATCAGAGCCTAGATGAGGGTCAGCATCAGCAGAGACTGGGCAGGCACAGCCACGACTGTGGTGGAACCGCAGGCAGCTGCTCAGTGCGATCGCTCAGGCAGGGACTGATAGACTAATCCCACCCTGAAATCGATCCCCTGAGCACACAGAGAGTGGCCCCAGGCGTGGCTGATCAGGGCAGTTTAGGCTTGTTAGTGCCCTCAGGAACTGGATGGACCTAATATAAATGTTCCCAGGTGGTTTGAATCCCCTGAATCCTTACAGCATTTCATCCTTGTATTAAGTACGTGCTGTGCAAGGTTATCGTAACAATTTTTGTGCAATGTTTTGGAGTAACTCCATTTCCTAAACAGACCTCTGGATGGAACTTCAATTGCAGTTCTTGCTTAACATTTTTTTATTATTATTATTTTTCTTTTTTTCCCTCTTCCTTAAGATCAGATGGGATAACAGTAACATAATAACAACTTGGCTTTAAAAAGAGCTGAAAGAGAGAAGTTTTCTAGACTTTCTTCTTTGTGAATAGCTAGAGGAGTTACAAACTGGATTCAAAAGCTTATTGGGACAATGTTGCACTTCTGCTCTGCATTAATTCCTTTTGTGGCAGACTTCATGCAGGGAGAAGTGAAAAAAATTAATGTGTAAAATAAATTCTACTAGTTGTAATGCTGGAAACGCGTGGCGCTTGCTTCAGTTAGGAATAAGAATATTCTCTTCAGCCTAGGAATGGGCTCTTGTCAGACTGTGTTAGGAGAACGTGTTTTGCTTGATACACAGAAGATGCCAAGCTTTCTGTATTGCTAGTAGGCACCATACAGTGACATACTTACATGTGTTCTTTTTTTCCATGTTAAAGCACCAACAGCTTGTTAATAATCATCAGTATGCTTCAGTAGAATTTCCTATATGGTTGAGAGGGTTTTTTGGCTCCTAATGAGATCATTGTGGAAGATTTCCTTGTGATGTGTATGAGACTTAAATGAAATTCATGGAAGAGTCATAAGACAGTTTGTTACCAAATCCCTTTGAGCATGAGGTGTCTCTATAACAGAGTCAAAAACATTTGCAGGATCAGGTTACTTTCTAATTCTACATAGCAGCAGAGAGAAGATGCAGAGTAGTAAAACACTATTATATTTGAAGCCAATATGTCAATGACGCAGAGTAACCTCCAACAGTTGCAAACAGCTTTCATCAAGAGCCTTTATAATGAAACCATTTTCTGCTTACAATTTTAAAACTTCAAACTAAAGATCATCAGTTCTGTTTCCCCGTTCTTCATACATTTTACTGTAGTTTTCCTGAAGCAACAAATTCTCTCTATTCATTTTCTCATCTTTAAGAAAAACTTCTTCAAGGATACCCTGTTTATTTTTTCACTTCTGGCTTTTTTTAGACCCATTTCCACTAGCATGTGTGCTCTTTTCAAAGTTGTTTGCTTGATCTCCTTGTAAAGATCAGAGTAATTCACTTTTGTGCTGGCATCCTAAAACATATTTAGAAGCTAATAAAACAGGTCATCTTAGTAGTGAAAAGAACAGGTAAACCCAGGAATTTTTGAAATGTCACCTTGCCATGTTCCCTATTTCCATTCAGGGAGAATGGCTATAGAGAAATTTCTGTTACTATTCCTAAAAATCTGGTTCTGCTTTTTCTAATTACTTGCAATAGCAATTAAGCAAAACTATAAAGTGTGGAAGTGGCTAGGTTAAAGGAAAATGCATCTAAGGAAAAAGTAATTATAACAGGAAATTTGCTTGCAGAGCTTCCATTTGGTACCTCCTTAGGTGTCTCATATTTTTAAGCTTTTTTTCTTTTCACAGTCTATCTATGTAATCGCAAGTAATTTTTCTGAATTGCTTCCAAGGGAATTTTGCCTCATGCGTTTTAGAAAGCAAACAGGTTAGCTGGGTGGAAGTGTCGATCTGCTGGAGGGTCGGGAGGCTCTGCAAAGGGATCTGAACAGGCTGGACCGCTGGGCAGAGTCCAATGGCATGAGGTTTAACAAGGCCAAATGCCGGGTCCTGCACTTGGGGCACAACAACCCTATGCAGTGCTACAGACTAGGAGAAGTCTGTCTAGAAAGCTGCCTGGAGGAGAGGGACCTGGGGGTGTTGGTTGACAGCCGACTGAATATGAGCCAGCAGTGTGCCCAGGTGGCCAAGAAGGCCAATGGCATCTTGGCTTGGATCAGAAACGGCGTGACCAGCAGGTCCAGGGAGGTTATCCTCCCTCTGTACTCGGCACTGGTGAGACCGCTCCTCGAATACTGTGTTCAGTTCTGGGCCCCTCACCACAAGAAGGATGTTGAGGCTCTGGAGAGAGTACAGAGAAGAGCAACAAAGCTGGTGAAAGGGCTGGAGAACAGGCCTTATGAGGAGCGGCTGAGAGAGCTGGGGTTGTTTAGCCTGGAGAAGAGGAGGCTGAGGGGTGACCTCATTGCTCTCTACAACTACCTGAAAGGACGTTGTAGAGAGGAGGGTGCTGGCCTCTTCTCCCAAGTGACAGGGGACAGGACGAGAGGGAATGGCCTCAAGCTCCGACAGGGGAGGTTTAGGCTAGACGTTAGGAAAAAATTCTTCACAGAAAGGGTCATTGGGCACTGGAACAGGCTGCCCAGGGAGGTGGTTGAGTCACCTTCCCTGGAGGTGTTTAAGGCACGGGTGGACGAGGTGCTGAGGGATATGGTTTAGTGTTTGCTAGGAACGGTTGGACTCGGTGATCCGGTGGGTCTCTTCCAACCTGGTTATTCTGTGATTCTGTGATTCTGTGATTCTTCTGTAAGAAGTCTAATAGATTAATATTGTTTCCAGTTTTTCTTAATGAAAATTGATTCTTTATTTTAATCACTTCCGAGTAAGCATATTTAATGATGATGAACACATTATTGTTGCTTCTTTTTTTTTTAATTGCAAAACAGTGTTGAATCTGGATTAGCATCTTGGAGCTGCTTTTTTCCCCCCAGCATATAAATCAATATTCTTTAACCATGTATAGGCATATTGTTCCTGCTGATGTTGATCCAATCCATTGAAGACAGACGAAGACTGAAGATCTATGTCTATGCAAAGCTGTCTTACATTCATTCTCAAAAAAATACCTGACAAATAACCCTCTCTCCACCTAACAAATCTTAAAAATCGCTCTGATGATTCAGAGCTTTATCAACAGAAGAAATATTTTTGTCTAAGTATGTCTGTGTAAGTAGATAAGTAGATATGTCTAAATATATCTGTTACTCTCCCATAGACATCCCCGTAGTCAATTGAAAGGGTAACTAAATGGCAGTTTTGTCCACCTTAATGCAGGTATGTGACTGTAGATGGAGCCATGATATTTAGTTGATAAAACTTACATATTATGAATCAGATTAAAGGAATTGAAGTTAGACCTCTTAACTGTCAACCACTGGAATGTCTTTCCAACACATTTTGTGTGTTAGCATAGAATAACAATTAGCATGGAAGTGAAGGTAACAAGATTTTGTTTAACAGTCTAATATTTCTTCACACACAATATATTTCCCAAAACCAAACCTTTCTTGTGACATTTCCTATGAGCTTCAAAAGGCCTTTAAATCCTTCATTTATTGTTTATATCATATTACTTTTTTATAAATGATTTTACTATTATTAAAGGGGTGACCATTCACATTTGTTTTTAAACTGTAGTGTAAAAGAGCTTGCGAGTTTAACCAAACGGAGCATATTTAAATAATACTTCAACGTATTTTCTCAAAGATTATTCTATCAGGTTCCCCCACCAAACATAACATAGAACTTGCAATAAAAAGTAAAAGTCTTATATGCATACATATTTTTATTGTTGGAAACAATTCTGCTTTTATGCTTCCATATAATATTTTTTCTTTTCTTTGCCTTTATTAGACTTGACTTAGTAATGAAATTTTCCATGTTAACCACTGCATACTCTAGGAATGCTAGAAAGTACATCAGGAGCAGATGGAAAAGCGTATTATTTTATCTACAGCATATTGCCTGCAATTCTTGTCGTTATTGAAACATAATGTAGATAATGCAGGATACTTTAACTCAAAACCTGGCAGGTCTGCAAAGAACCTGTGTTAGATCACTAAACAAAATCTCTGACCCACTGCCAAAATAATATAGAGATCTTTGGGATAAATATGTTTTTTATAGCTATGAATATGCTGGGATCATCCAGCTTTTCTTGAAACCTCCTACTCTTTTCCCTTCCAATGACCCTCATGTCAATATTAACTCCACTTTAAAACATAGAGAATCACAGAATGGCAGGGGTTTCAAGGGACCTCTGGAGATCATCTAAACCTGCTAAAGCAGGTTAACCAAGAGCAGGCGGCACTGGGAAATATCCAGGCGGGTTTTGAATATCTCCAGAGAAGGAGCCTTCGCAGCCTCTCTGGATAGCTTGCTCCAGTGCTCCATCAACCTCACAGTGAAGACGTTTTTTCTCTTGTTGAGGTGGAACTTCCTGTGCTCCAGCCTGTACCTCCTGCCCCTTGTCCTGTTACTGGGCACTGCGGAGAAGAATCTGAGCCCATCCCCTTGACACCTGCCCTTTAGATATTTATAAACAGAAACCTCAGTGTCAAAATAAAACAAAGGTACGGTGTAAATATGTACACACACGTGTAACGTACAACTAATTCTCACCAGTACAGACCTCGAAAAAAGTGCTTGTCTTAGAAGTACTCTTGTATGAAGAGGATGAAAAATCCATTTTCACACATTTATCTTATGTAATTACACTTTCAGTAAATTATAAATACTTTTACAAACACTAAATTTTTTTTCAATATTCTGGCCAATTAATGATTGAACATTGAGTGAAATAAGAGTTTAAGGTTAGTAATTTCTGTAAGGAAATTTCTACTTCTGTATTTCCGTGCGTGACACTTCTCTACCTTCTTATGAATTGATTGTTCACACCTGCCATCTTGTTGTTATAGAATTCAAGAGACCAGTTTTTAACTTCCTGTACTTCCAATATTGTGCTGCCTCATTTTTACATAGTTACTCTAGTAAAAAGGAAAAACAGTTTTACTGATGTCTATAATAACTTTCCAATTACAAGAACAATTATCACCAGTTCCTGGTTTCTTTAGGAAATGATGCTTCAAAAACAGTATAGAAAGTTTCCCCACTTCTGCTTTTTCTATGTCTCTTTCTCAAACCATATAAGACTAATTGAAATGATGAGTGCTCTGTGACTTGATTTATGGTCCCCAAGTAATTTCTTTTAAGCTTGGGGCAGATCAGGTAAGCTGTGGGTATATTAGGAAATAACTGACATTTCATTTGAATAGGTCATAAAGCTGCTTTTGAAGAGTTTGAACTGGAAAGAGGCTGTGATACTCTTACTATTGGAGATGCTGGCTGAGTTGATGATTCCAGAACGGTGTTGTATGTGTAAGTACAGAACTTCAAATGCTTTCCGTGGAAGTTTCTTGTCATATATTGTTTCTTCTGTGTCATGAGCTATCTATTTACCTTTGTAGTTTTGATATGTGCTATTTATTTACATACTTTAGGCTTCAAATTCCTGTACTGTCCAAGAAAACTGTGCATTTCAGAATTTCACTTCAGATATTTAACATCTTCATAGGCTTTAATAGCAGACTAAAACCTGACGAGAACTGAGCTTAGACCTCTTTGAAGCAAAAAACCTGCTTCTAAGAAACAAGTGCTCTGTGCACCATTCTAACTGTAGCCAGAATCAATTAAAAGAACAAAAAAGGCCTAGATTTCAGCAAACAGAAAAGACAGCTTCTGTAAAACAAATAGAAATAGATTCATTTCAAAATGTTTTCGCATAGAATTTGATTTGTGAACGAAATGCTCATGAAATCTCATAGGCTACTTTACAGTAAAGTTAAACATAGGATAGAGTCACAGGATCATAAATCACCCGGTTGGAAAAGACCTACTGGGTCCTGCATTGCATTAAGTTAACCAAAGTTCACTTAAAATGAATAATCTCCTCTATTTCTGGTTTTTATTTCTGTGCTAGTGTCTTTTCAGTTAGGATCTGTGAATAAACAGTTATTTGCTCTTACCAGTGAGATTTCCTTAGTTATAGTTTCTTTCATCTTTCTTCAGATTTTAAAAGAAATACAAGGGCTATGCATTTACCAAGACCCAGAGATGCATCTTTTTTGTGTGGAGTTGTAATTATTTTTGCCTCGTGCATTATTTAATATTTATCTACATCAAATTCTGTCTGCTAGCCACTCCATGTTATAACACTCTTCTGTTTTTTTCACAGCAGAACCTTGTTGCTCCCATTTTGAGAAAGGCATTTCTCATTAATAAACTTTCTCACTCTACTTCTATTACGGTGTTCCAGATTGTCTGTGAATGTGTTCAACAGCACAGCTCGTTCCAGAACTCTACTGGTGACTCTGTCAGTGCTGGAACAAACAGTTTACTCGTATTTCTAGTTTCTGGGGTTCTAACTTTTTTTTTTTTTTTTTTCCCCCCCCTCAGAAAGACCTTTTGTGCCATGGCTACCTAATTTCTGCATGAAGCTGCTGAGAGACAGGCCAAACAGCAAAGCCTCGTAATTTCTTTGTGGACGCTGACTTTCTTTTAATGTGAGTAGGAATGGAAGGGCCTATCCAGGGAGGTGTGGGCAATGGGAAACGCATGGTGCGAGAACAAGCTTGGCACTGTATAAGGCAGCGTTGTGGGTTAAACCTGGCAGTCAGCTCAGCTCCACACATTTGCTTGCTTGCTTCCCTCCAGTGGGACAGGAGAAAGGCTTGGAAGGGTAAAAGGGTGATGAAATTTCCTTTTCTGTAAGGAAATTTCCACTTCTGTATTTCCGTGCGTGACACTTCTCTACCTTCTTATGAATTGATTGTTCACACCTGCCATCTTGTTGTTATAGAATTCAAGAGACCAGTTTTTAACTTCCTGTACTTCCAATATTGTGCTGCCTCATTTTTACATAGTTACTCTAGTAAAAAGGAAAAACAGTTTTACTGATGTCTATAATAACTTTCCAATTACAAGAACAATTATCACCAGTTCCTGGTTTCTTTAGGAAATGATGCTTCAAAAACAGTATAGAAAGTTTCCCCACTTCTGCTTTTTCTATGTCTCTTTCTCAAACCATATAAGACTAATTGAAATGATGAGTGCTCTGTGACTTGATTTATGGTCCCCAAGTAATTTCTTTTAAGCTTGGGGCAGATCAGGTAAGCTGTGGGTATATTAGGAAATAACTGACATTTCATTTGAATAGGTCATAAAGCTGCTTTTGAAGAGTTTGAACTGGAAAGAGGCTGTGATACTCTTACTGTTGGAGATGCTGGCTGAGTTGATGATTCCAGAACGGTGTTGTATGTGTAAGTACAGAACTTCAAATGCTTTCCGTGGAAGTTTCTTGTCATATATTGTTTCTTCTGTGTCATGAGCTATCTATTTACCTTTGTAGTTTTGATATGTGCTATTTATTTACATACTTTAGGCTTCAAATTCCTGTACTGTCCAAGAAAACTGTCCATTTCAGAATTTCACTTCAGATATTTAACATCTTCATAGGCTTTAATAGCAGACTAAAACCTGAGGAGAACTGAGCTTAGACCTCTTTGAAGCAAAAAACCTGCTTCTAAGAAACAAGTGCTCTGTGCACCACTCTAACTGTAGCCAGAATCAATTAAAAGAACAAAAAAGGCCTAGATTTCAGCAAACAGAAAAGACAGCTTCTGTAAAACAGATAGATTCATTTCAAAATTTTTTCGCATAAAATTTGATTTGTGAACGAAATGCTCATGAAATCTCATAGGCTACTTTACAGTAAAGTTAAACATAGGATAGAGTCACAGGATCATAAATCACCCGGTTGGAAAAGACCTACTGGGTCCTGCATTGCATTAAGTTAGCCAAAGTTCACTTAATATGAACAATCTCCTCTATTTCTGGTTTTTATTTCTGTGCTAGTGTCTTTTCAGTTAGGATCTGTGAATAAACAGTTATTTGCTCTTACCAGTGAGATTTCCTTCGTTATAGTTTCTTTCATCTTTCTTCAGATTTTAAAAGAAATACAAGGGCTATGCATTTACCAAGACCCAGAGATGCATCTTGTTATGTGTGGAGTTGTAATTATTTTTGCCTCGTGCATTATTTAATATTTATCTACATCAAATTTCGTCTGCTAGCCACTCCATGTTATAAGACTCTTCTGGTTTTTTCACAGCAGAACCTTGTTGCTCCCATTTTGAGAAAGGCATTTCTCATTAATAAACTTTCTCACTCTACTTCTATTACGGTTTTCCAGATTGACTGTGAATGTGTTCAACAGCACAGCTCGTTCCAGAACTCTACTGGTGACTCTGTCAGTGCTGGAACAAACAGTTTACTCGTATTTCTAGTTTCTGGGGTTCTAACTTTTTTTTTTTTTTTTTTCCCCCCCCTCAGAAAGACCTTTTGTGCCATGGCTACCTAATTTCTGCATGAAGCTGCTGAGAGACAGGCCAAACAGCAAAGCCTCGTAATTTCTTTGTGGACGCTGACTTTCTTTTAATGTGAGTAGGAATGGAAGGGCCTATCCAGGGAGGTGTGGGCAATGGGAAACGCATGGTGCGAGAACAAGCTTGGCACTGTATAAGGCAGCGTTGTGGGTTAAACCTGGCAGTCAGCTCAGCTCCACACATTTGCTTGCTTGCTTCCCTCCAGTGGGACAGGAGAAAGGCTTGGAAGGGTAATAGCAAGAAACCTCGTTGGCTCAGATAAAGACAGTTTGACAACTAAAGCAGAAGCTGCATGTGTAAGCAAAGCAAATTGAGGAATTCGTTCACTGCTTTCTATCTGCAGGCAAGTGGTCAGCCATCTCCAGGAATGCAAGGCTCCATCACAGATAGTACGTACTGGCGTAAACAAACACCGTAAGTATGAATGTCTCCCCTTTCCTCTATGTTCTCTCAACTTATATAGATCAGAACAACATCACATGGTATGGGATATCTTTTTGGTAATTTGAAATCAGCTGTCCCAGATGTGTCCTCTCCCTGTTTAAGAATTTCTGCACATCCAAATCGCGTGTTCCCATAAGTCTTGAGAGTATAGATTTTGCTGAAGAGATTTGTCAGTGCTGGTGTGCAATTAATCCATTCCTGTTTCTAAGGAAATCTGCACCAGGCCGCGTGTTTGTGCTGGTGTAGCTTCTGTCAGATCCTAGAATGGAATGAGGTGGCTCTGGGAGGAAAGGGAAAGAAAGCAAGGGACAGCACCACCCCCAACAGTAGCTACTGGCTACAATGCCTTTGGAAGCATTCGGGTGTACTGAAAAATGTTCCAAAATGGCCCTCAAGACACAATATTGTGCCAGTGATGTTTATGGCTGCAGATGTGAGTCTGCCCCGTGCAGAACGTCACAGCACGTGGCTGTTTGCAGCAGCGGAGCGCGATATATTGCTGCTCGCCCTCAGGCACCCCTTGCTTGACTGGGAGTTGTCAGCCTTTAATTCATTTCTAGTGCTGTGCGTGGCTGTTTCAGTGACAGCAGAGCTTCAGAATCATGTCAGCTAACTCTATGCAGTCCCACCCTCTGGCCACGGACAGGGACACCTTCCACTGGACCAGGCTGCTCAGAGATAGAATCATAGAATCATAGAATAACCAGGTTGGAAAAGACCCACCGGATCATCGAGTACAACCATTCCTATCAAACACTAAACCACGCCCCTCAGCACCTCGTCCAGCCGTGCCTTAAACCCCTCCAGGGAAGGTGAATCAACCACCTCCCTGGGCAGCCTGTTCCAGTGCCCAATGACCCTTTCTGTGAAAAATTTTTTCCTAATGTCCAGCCTATATCTCCCCTGGCGGAGCTTGAGGCCATTCCCTCTCGTCCTGTCCCCTGTCACTTGGGAGAAGAGCCCAGCTCCCTCCTCTCTACAACCTCCTTTCAGGTAGTTATAGAGAGCAATGCAGTCTCCCCTCAGCCTCCTCTTCTCCAGGATAAACACCCCCAGCTCTCTCAGCCGCTCCTCCTAAGACCTGTTTTCCAGCCCCCTCACCAGCTTCGTTGCTTTTCTCTGGTCTCGCTCCAGAGCCTCAACATCTTTCTTGTGGTGAGGGGCCCAGAACTGAACCCAGGATTCAAGGAGCGATCTCACCAGTGCCGAGTCCAGAGGGAGAAGAACCTCCCTGGACCTGCTGGTCACACCGTTTCTGATCCAAGCCAAGATGCCATTGGCCTTCTTGGCCACCTGGGCCACTGCTGGCTCATATTCAGTCGCTGTCAACCAACACCCTCAGGTCCCTCTCCTCCAGGCAGCTTTCCAGCCAGGCTTCTCCCAGTCTGTAGCACTGCTTAGGGTTGTTGTGCCCCAAGTGCAGGACCCAGCACGTGGCCTTGTTAAACCTCATCTGTTGGTCTCAGCCCATGAATCCAGCCTGTTCAGATCCCTTTGCAGAGCCTCCCGACCCTCCAGCAGATCAACACTTCCACCCAGCTTAGTGTCGTCCGCAAACTTGCTCAGGGTGCACTCAATGCCTTCATCCAGGTCATTGATAAAGACATAGAACAGGAGGTGCTCAGGGATCTGGTTTAGGAGTGGAAAAGTATGGGTTGCATTTGATGGTCTCAAAGGTCTTTTCCAGCCAAACAGTTCTATGATATTCTATGAAACTGCCCAAGTTCAAACTTCCTGACCGTGCAGTCGTCATTACCAGGTTTTTTTTGTATTTATCACCCAGGAAGCGAGCACTTTGTGCATCTGATGGTAAATGAAAGCTGGCTTCTTGTTCTCATAAGACTGCTTTTCTGTGCAGGTTTCAAAGATGGAGATGTTTTGCAGCTCACAGGTGCCTCCGAGAGGAGATGTGACCAGGTAGTTTCTCTTATAATCACTGTTCTCGTGTCATTTAGCTCTGTGTGTGTCTCTTATCCAGACCAATTCCATGGGACACTACGGATAGACAGCTCACTCCTCTCTCTTTTTCTCTCCCTCACAATATTGTGCCAGTGAATTTTGTGACTGCAGATGTGTCTGTGCCCCATGCAAAACATCACAGCAGAGCCTCTTAAAAGGATTTTGTCCTATCCTACTGTGTTGGTGGAACCTGAAAAATAAGCTTTGGCTGATCCATAGAGCTGCATTGCTTGTGTTCTCCATCGTTACATCTGGTGTCTGCTTCCTGCTTCACTACACGAGATGCCGCAGTCGGTGGGTTTTGGATACCTGGCCCTTATGTCTTCTGGAGAAGTGCATTTTCCCCTGTTAGATGTTTGTGCCTATTTTTTGCCTCGACTTTGTGTTTAAAGGATTTTTCCTTTTCTTTCCAGAGTCACATGCCTTACTTCCGGAAGAGGATGGTGTGGGAGATCATCCACCAGCAGCTGCTGTGAGAGATGCACGATGAGAGCAGCACTGTGATCACCTCAAGGTGACTGATAAGGCTTTTAGTTATTTTTCGAATACTTTATTTGGATGGGTAGTAGGCACACAAATTTTCCCCTTTAGGCTATGCAGTAGTGGTTAAGGTGGGGTGGTGGTTTCCCGGTTATGGAGGCAGTAACTCTCGTTGCCGTTAGCTAAGGCGCCTGACAACACACAAGCAGAAAGGTGGCTGTGATGGGGAGGAGCCAGCACTGTCAGCCTCCGTCACTGAGACGCAGCACACGTGGCCACGTTACGGACAAAGAGGACTCTCACCCGCGGTGCTGGCGACCCCTGCGTTTGCTGAGCTCATCTGGGCTCCCTGCTTGGCTCCTCGAGGGGACACGGATGAAAAAAAGGCAAGTAATCTTACAACAAAATCTGTTTATTATGATGGGGAACAGAGAATGTCACTGATTATAAATGGAAGCAGGAATGTAAATACTTTTTAGAAAAGCTCTTTTTAAGATACGCAGGAACCACATGCTTTTTCTGTAATTCCTCATAAATATTGGTCAACGTTCAGAAAAAAATTATCATTAAAATAAAGGTTACAAATCATTTGAAAGAGACACATTTCAAAGTTATAAGTGTAACACTCAATCTCCATTCTAATAATAGTTATCATTTAGCATGTGTTTTAACAGGAAATTTCAAAAAGATCAGGAATATTTAATGAATTATTACAATTTACTGAAATTAATATTTCTTAGTTGTACATCTAACTATTTATTTTCTCAGTTAGGCCTTTAGGGAGGGATTGAAATTATTCATGAAGTAAATTTTGTTGCCTGAAAGAATAGCGGTTATATATTCTTTTAAAAAATATATCGCAAAATGCATTTATTGAAGTCGTAGTTTGAAGGATGAAACTTAGTATCGCCATTGCTTTATATTCCCGGTTTTGCTTCTTTAAAAGGTGGACAAACTAAATGGTAGACCTTTTCTTTATGGTATCAATAGTTTCTTATGAATATAGAAATGATGGAGCAGAATTTCTCACCCTTAATTTTTTGTTTGGACCTAGAAATATTGTCATTTGGTGACATTTATGTTCATTTTGGCAGAGAGATATTTAAAGTATGTTATAATTCTTTTCTCCTTCCTCTCCTTTTTGTTCCGAGCGTGGGTGCAAATGTACAGTTTCCCTGTGAAGACAATTACGTGCTGTAAGGTTGTAAAAGCATCACTTGTCAGAGATACGCTGACAAATGTGCTGGCTGCCTGGAGTGACCACAGGCCAATTTGCAGAGGTAGGTGTTATTATCTGAACTTTTTCCTGAAGCTTAAGCGGGTAATTTCTAACTTTTGGGTTGGTCTAGTGGGATTGAAAGGGTCCTGGAGGAGGTTTGAGGGGGTCTTATGGGGATTGGGCGGGTCCAGGTGGGTTTTGGGGGGTGCTGGATGGATTTGGGGGTTTTAGCGGGATTGAGAGCCCTGCTGGGAGTCTCTAGTCCAGCCTCCGGGGTGGCTGTGGCTTTGCAGGGCTGGGAAGACTTCCAAAGGTGGAGATCACAGGAACGTTCCTCCCAGTGCATTTCAGTTTTCCTAAGGCTCAGCCTAAAGCTCCCAAGAGGTTGGTTGTGGCTGTCACTTCTGTCATATCATTGGACACTGCAAAAGGGACCTTATCTCCATCAACTTTCCAGGTCGATGTAAACTCTTACTTGGCTGCTCATGCTGTGGGACCCTAACTCCATCCTGGCAGACCTCCTCCAGGGCCTCTCCAGTTTCTCCACTTCTGAAATGTGAGTCTCATTGGGTCATTCTCCCAGTTAAAAAGAGTGAGGGCAGCAATTGTCTCCTTTGTGCAGCATCAGTTGTTGCTCCCTCTGCTCCTCCCAGGGAGGGGCTGGGGGTGGGCGAGAAGTTGTCAGGGGGAGACAGGCAGGAGCAGGCCCCGGCTGACCAGAGGGAGATCCCATAACATAGATGCCACGCTCAGCGATAAAAACTATGGCAGGAGAGGAAAGGAGTGGAGATTTTTATTGTTCAAGGTGATGGGTGGTGGTAGACCAATGGATTGTCAGTCTGCCTGAGGGAGGTGGCAAGTGAAGGTGTTTGCATTGGTTTTGGGTTTGGATTATGGGTTTTTTTATCTTTTTTTCTTTCACCTATTAAACTATTTTTAGCTCAGCCCTCATGGATCACCAAGGGGCAGCACGCGCAAAACCCTGGCCAGCTGAGGAGCAACCTGAGGAGAGCTCCACCAATCCCATGCCCTTTCACAAGAGATTTTCCAAAGAAATATTGATCTTCTCCTGCAACTTCCTCAGCCTGCTTCGGGGAGACCTTATTTGTGCCTTTAGTACTTGAAGTTGGTCATCAAGAAAATGGGGAGGGAAATTTCCAAGGGCATGGAGTGATAGGATTACATGGGGTGGCTTTCAGGCTTAGGGAAGATTCAGGTTAGACATTAGGAAGAAATTGTTCTCAAAGAAGGTGATGAGGCAGTGGCCCAGGTTGCCCAAGAAAGCTGTGGCTGCCCCCTCCCGGAGGTGTTCAAGGCCAGCTTGGATGGGGCCTTGAGCCCAGTGGGAGGTGTCCCTGCCCACGGCAATGGGGCTGGAGCTGGATGGGCTCTAAGGTCTCTTCCAACCCAAACCATTCTATGATTCTGAAAAAAATTAAATATAAACTTTAAACTCAAACTAAAACTACAACTACCTGAAAGGAAGTTGTGGAGAGGAGGGAGCTGGCCTCTTCTCCCGAGTGACAGGGGACAGGATGAGAGGAAATGGCCTCAAGCTCGGCCTGGGGAGGTTTAGGCTGAACATTAGGAAAAAGATTTTCATGGAAAGGGTCATTGGGCACTGGAACAGGCTGCCCAGGGAGGGGGTTGAGTCACCTTCCCTGGAGGTGTTTAAGGCACGGGTGGACGAGGTGCTGAGGGACATGGTTTAGTGATTGATGGGAATGGTTGGACTCGATGATCCTGTGGGTCTTTTCCAACCTGGTGATTCTATGATTCTGTGGTAGCAGATCTGGGTCATAGGTGATTCAGGTCATAGGTGATTCAGGTCATAAAAAGGCCATAAAATATTTGTGCCGTGGAAGAGTCAAGTCACAGAATTGTGAGTCTATTTGGATTTTAGGAGGGTTTGGCCATAGAAGGATCAGAAATGCATTGTTTCATAGTACGGTTGGTTCATCAAAGAGTCGTAGAACAGTCAGGTCATGGAAGAATCTGATCACAGAGGGTTAATAGAAGAGTCAGGTCATGGATGTAGCATCATAGAACAGTCAGACAACAGTCAGGTCTGCAAAGCCCTGCACTACGGGACCCTCCTGGGCAGCAGAGCTTGTGTCCACATGGCAGCAGCTGCCTGGGGTGCTGGGTTCTCACTGCTCTGCTGCACACGGCCAATACATTTTCCCTGCCCCTCTGCCAGGGCAATGCAATGGAACAGTTCTTCTGTGAGATCCCCCAGATCCTCAAGCTCTCCTGCTCAGATGCTTACCTGAGGGAGTTTGGGCTTATCCTGTTCAGCCTCTTATTAGTATTCAGCTCTTTTGTTTTCGTGGTGGTGTCCTATGTGCAGATCTTCAGGGCCGTGTTGAGGATCCCCTCAGAGCAGGGACGGCACAAAGCCTTTCCCACGTGTCTCCCCGATCTGGTTGTGGTCTCCCTGTCTACAAGTACTGGCATGACTGCCCACCTGAAGCCCCACTCCATCTTCTCTCCATCCCTGGACCTGGTGGTGTCAATTCTGTATGCAGTGCTGCCTCCAGCACTGAGCCCCTTCATCTACAACTTGAGGAACCAGCAGCTCAAGGATGCAAAGTGGAAACTGTTAACTGGATTGTTCTATCGAGCAATAAACTGTCAGGCTTCTGCATAGCAGATCTAATGTAACTCACCCACTCACTTCTATATTGTTTGGTTTTGGTGGTATTTTTTAAATTATAATAATGTTCTCATCCTCTCTGTCATTCACTCTACGCTTGCCTTTTCTGATTGAGTGGCTGTGTAAATGAGAACCTGTGCTCCCTGTGTGTTTGAACAAAATAAAGGGACCTGTATCACCCTTTATTTTCTTGGGAGGGGCCCTTCATCCAAGGCCTTTTTGGAGCCGCAGGGACAGTTTCTGTGGGCATGGGGAGAAGAGTCCCGGCACGGCAGCACTGCCAGGCACCAGCGCTTGATCTCCCAGAGCTGCTCTCTCTCCCCTTCCACAGTCTCCTCCTCCCCCCTTGCCTTGCTGTGAGGCCTGAGTGCTCTGAGCTTGGTCGCAGCCGTGCTGCGTGGCAGTGCTGTGCCCGCAGGCAGGGACAGGCAGTGGGCACTTGTGGGACACAACAGCCTTTCCATAAATCAAGGGGATCTCCTTGGGGCAGCGCCTAAAGGCTTAAGGCTTCTTTCAAGGTTTCCCTCAAGGGCATCTCCAAGAACACGAGCCGCAGATGAAAACAGCAGTGTAAAACTAAACAGTGAGGCAGGGTGGTGGGCTGAGGAAGGCTGCAGTTTCCTTGAACAGACCAGCAGAGCAGGGTCTGGTCTGTGCCCATGTGCACTAGATCACCTGGGAAATCTGCGCCAGGGCAACCATCCTGGAAGTAGCCCCTCAAAAACCACCATTCCCAGCACTGCCCTCTCACCCCAGCTTGGAGAGATTCTTTGTCCCTCCCTGGAAGGACACGGAATGGGGAGGTCAGTGTCTATGTTCTCACTGTACAGATGAGATGGGAGCACGTACATCATGTGCGTGATGTGAGGTGAAGCCAAGCGAACACAAACAGCCCTTCCTTGAGTCTCCACGAAGGCCTGGGGGGCAGAAAGTGTCTCAAGGTCACTTTGAGTTGAGAGCGACATCCTAAGTTCCCGAATGCAGCTCTGGGATGTGATTCCTTCAGCCAAGGTCCCTGTGTCTGTTCCTCTTGCTGTGGGCATCTCAGATGAGTGAAGAGCAGGGCAACACACCTCAGGGCTGAGACGCTTCCCAACCTCTGGAAGTGGCAACAGGAAGTCAGAGAAAGACTATGACCTTTATCTCCCCATGGACAAGGGCCTGACGCTGTCTCTGAATATCCCCGAGTGCATAAGGAGACCACAAGGCCAGCTCAGACGTGGATTCCTAACAGAACCCTGACTATTCTGTGTGTGACCCCAGGAACAAACCCCACTGGCCCAGGGAGATTCATCTCAGCTCCCCTGGACAAGCTCAGTGCAAGTGTTCCTGTCTGCTGCATCGCCCTTAGGTGATGGAAGTGCCAGAACAGAGAGGTTCCGGGGTCCTTGGAAAAGGAACTCATTGAACACACCTTAAAGGACAGGAAGAAAGAGAATTGGGAGAACTGCATGTGGAAACCCCTGGAAGGTGAGGGAGTTGAAATGCACAGTGTGCCAGACAGAGAGCTGGCAAGGCAAGGACAGGGCAAGGGCAAGGCTGCTTCTCCCACAAAACTCACATGTTCTGAAAACTCATATTTTGGCAGCATAGAAGCTCCATGGACATTTTGTTGGAAGTTTGGAATCATTCCAGTTGATGAAAAAGAGTAGTATGAGATATCTCTTTAGGCACTGAGAGCAGTTGTCATGTTTTCAGACCGAGCTCCATGCTCTGACCATCAGCACCCAGTGCAAACCTCTAGAGGCCCCGGTGTGTCTGAGGGGTTTGCCTGGGACTGCAGCTGCCAGAGAAGACTGACAGAGCCGTGTCATTGCCATCATTTCCATCCAGTCCTGAACAGTCATACACTTCACTAGGGGAGTAACAAGAGTGTAGGTAAAGGGGCAGTACAGGGAGAGCTCTTTGAAGAAGCGACAATAGAATTCTCCAATTGATATTGATGCAGGGTGTCTCCTAAGGAGGTGTGGACATAGAGGGAAATGGCCTCGAGGTCAACCACTACATGGACAACCTTGCCCCTCGTCTCCCCAGCCCTGTCACGTGTCTCTGTTGGTCTGGTTGTCTCTGTCAGTGAAAAATACATCTCCATATGACAAACAAAGGGTTTGGATCCTTCCCAGAGCAGGTCTTAGATTTGCAGTCTATTGAGACGTAGACCTTGGATTCCCTCATCTCCTCAGTTACCCAATAAATAAAAAAAATACACAGAGACAAACTCTATTCTTGGACTAGTCTTTACCTTGAAGATAGAATCATAGACAATCTTGAGTGGGAAGGGATCTATAAGGATCATCACGTCCCTTCCTCTAGACTACATAAAACCAAACTTTATCACCAAGAGCATCATCCAGACATTCCTTGAACTCTGACAAGCTTGGCACCACGACCACTTCCCTGGGGAGCCTTTTCCAGTGGCCGAATAGCCAAAGACCCATTTCCTGATGTCCAATGCAAGCTTCCCCTGATGCAGCCTCAGCCCATTTCCATTTCCTATCGCTGGTCACAAGAGAGTAAAGCTCACCCACCGGTTGTGTGGAGTGGCCAGTGCTGGAGAGCTGGCAACGGGAGAGACCAGTGCCCTGGGCACCTTCCCAGTCTGTCCCTGCCACCAAGGGCACCCACAGCCTCCTCTCTCCGGCACCTGCAGGGCTGGGCTCTGCCCTCACACCCTCTGCAGCGTGTCCTCCCCCTGCATGGTCACACAGCTCAGCCAGCACTGGTGTCGTCCTCTCCCGGGCACTTTCCAGCTCAGCCCAGACCCTCCCAGCTCTCCCCACAGCCCTGCTCTCTCTCCAGCCCCGCAGAGCAGCCCCGTCTGGGCTGGCCCCATGGCAGTGCCCAGCGCAGGCTGCAGCAGAGCTCTGGGCTCTCCCCCACAGCCCCAGCCCCTCTGGAGGGCACGGCAGCTGCTGCGGGGCAGAGATGGTCTCAGCCTCCCCCGCAGCCCCAGGGCTGGAGGCTTGACCAGCTTGGCCAGCTCTCCCAGTCTGTATCCTGACTGCATTGATGGAAAACTCCTGGCAAAGACCAGGGAGATGAGCACAAGATGGAATGCACACACTGGTCTCCCTTCAAAGGAAACAAAGGAACAAAATACCAAGGAAACTCAGTTTCATCTCCTGGTTCGCATCAGGTTCCCAGGGCAGCTTGAAGCCTCCTTGTTTCTCCAGCCAGTACAAACCCTCAGTGGACACATCCCTCTTAAGTCAGGCATGTTCACAGCACCATTTTCCCAGGAAAGCAAGAAAACTCCCTTTCAAAACGCGAGAAGAGAACTTTGCATGCTCTCACTCCACATGTTCAGGGCTCCTTACACCCCAGAGGGTCCGTTCTGGGGACTGGCTGCTTCAAGGTTCCACCAGGAGAGAGACCAGGACAATTCCCAAGGGTCTGAGCCCCCGTGCTCTGCAGGGTGAGACCTGACCGCGATGCTGGTCCCTGCCTCCTCCGCCTCCTGACTGGAGAGGTTACGCTGCTAACCCAAAAAAGCAGTGGAACTCCAGGTTGGAATAAAGGGCCATGTTGAAACACCACAGAGCAAACAGGCAGGCGGCTAAATTAGAATGGAACTTGAGCGTCCAGGCCAGGATGGCTCCCTGCACAGCCTGGAGTCAGTGATACAGCACTGGGAAACAAATCTGATCGGGGGGAAGGAGCACAGGGCAAGGCTGGCACACTTAAACCTAAACACACCAGCTGGGCTCGGAACATCCCCGATGCAGAAAATAACCAGGAGCACAGGCTCCACCTCCTAGGAGAAGCAAGAGCAGGGGCTAACAGAGCCCTCAAGAACTGGAGACCCAGCCGTGGAGATAAAACTCCGAGCAGTGACTGTGCAGAAGCAGGCATGGACAGACCTGACCTCCCCCGGCCGTGGGGCAGAGTTTCCTCTCCAGCAGAACCGGCACCGGGCACTGTGACGGCTGAACCGCAGCTGCTTTGTTTCTCACACACAGAGTGAGGCGCAGGCAGCTCCCAGCGGAGAGACCCCCTGCCTCCTCCAGATCCTCCTGGAGAGTGAGTGCAGAGAGTGCTTGGCCCGGACAGCAGAGAGGTCTCCTCGGACACAGGCAGCATCGCAGAGAGGGACATCACAGAGGCCACGGCCAGAACCATTGTAGGGGTTGGAAGGGACCTCGAACATCCATCTAGTCCAACACCTCTGCCACGGGCAACAACACCCTGAGAGGTGCTGAAGGAGGATTTGGACCATTGAAATTGTGGATAATTCTAAAAACGAGTCTTTGTTCCCTTAAAGAGGCTTTGGAAGATAAAAATGAGCTTTGGGAACCTACAAATAAGGGTTTCGCCTGTAAAACTCTGCTGTTGGAAATTCAAAATCAGATTTTGGTCCTTAAAAATGAGGCTTTAAAAAGGAGTGATTAGACACAAAAAATGAGAGTTTAGAACCTCAAAATGTAACTGTGGGTCCTCAAAAGTCTATGGGTCCTGAAAAACAGGTTGGAACCCTAGAACTAAGGATTTCAAAGCATGAGACTTCGGGCGCTGAAGGGATGGATGCACTGCTGGAAATTTGTCTTTTAACCCTGCAAGGGAGGATAACCTCTTGGTTCTTCTGTGGCCCCAAGAAATGAAACTCTCGTCCTCAATGCAGGTCTTTGAGCGCCGCAATGGAAGCTTGAGCTGTAGAATTGGGGATTGGATCCTTTACGTGAGAGCCCGGAGCTTCAAAAGGAGGCTTTGGGTCCTACAAATGGTGTTTTGAAACTGAAACTCAGGCTTTGAGCCCTGACATCAGGTTTTGTGCCTTTACATGATGATGTGGTAGTGAACAGGAAGGCTTTGCACCCTAAAAATGGGACTTGAGAGGCTCAAAATGAGGATTTGAGCCCTCACAACTGTAGACTTGATTCTAAAATGAGACTTTGTTCCCTGAAAAGGAGGCTTTGGGAGCTAAAGATTACCTTTTGAATCCTTTTAGAGGCTTTTGTCTCAAAAAATGAGGCTGTGAGCAGAAAAAATCAGATGTTGTTCCTTAAAATGTGTCATTGAAGCTCAAGAAAGGGGGCTTGGATCTCACAAAGGAGGGTCTGTACCCTCAAACGAGGCTTTTGGCCCAAAAAACGGAGGTGTCCCCCAGCCCCCTGCGATATTGCCAGGCAACGGCTCGGCCCCAGGCCGGGACTCGGGGGGAGCTGCGGGTGCTGAGGGCTGGGGGGCAGGAAGGGGCAGAGCCAGGGGCTGGGACGGGGGTTCTGCACTAAAAAGGGGGTTCTGGCCCCAAAATGGGGCTGGGGGCACTGGTAGGAGGTGCTGAGGCCGCACGGGGCTCTGGCCCCTCAGTCACACCAGCACAGAACCATTAAGGCTGAAAAGCCTCTGGGCTCCCCCAGCCCAGCCCTGTGCACGGAACGTCCCGAGGCGTCAAATCTGCTTAACTTGAACCCCCAGGGGTGGAGAATCCCCCGCTGCCCTGGAGCCTCGGCCAGGGCTGCACCGCGCTCACACAAAGGCATTTTCCCTCCTATCCAACCAAGAAGGATCCTGCTCCTCCGGACAAGAAGGTGGATGTTCTCAGGTGCCACAGGATCTGTGGCCAACCGATAGCTGCGTTCAAGGAGCTGGTGAAATGCCAATATCCTTTCTTCTAACTGTGGCCTCAGTGCCTTGCTGATGTCTGGACTCTCTCTGTGGATGTTGACATGGACTGAGCAGCCTGGTCTGACCTCAGAGCTGGCCCTGCTTGGAGCTGGCACTGGACTAGAGATCACCTGAGCTCTCTTAATGCCCAGGTTTTCCTATGAGCATAAGATGTAGAGACCCACTTAGCAGGTTGCCCCAAGCCTCCCCAGCAGGACAAAGTGTGCCCTGACAGCCCTCGCTGTGGCCCTAACTCCATCCTGGCAGACCTCCTCCAGGGCCTCTCCAGTTTCTCCACTTTCCTTCTGAAATGTCAGACTCACTGGGTCCTGTGGCATCGTCCTGGTGCCAGAAGCGTGAGGGCAGCGATTGTCTCCTTTGCCCAGCGTCAGGAGTTGCTCCCTCTGCTCCTCCCAGGGAGGGGCTGGGGGTGGGCGAGAAGCTGTCAGGGGGAGACAGGCAGGAGAGCTGACCCCGGCTGAGCAGAGGGAGATCCCATAACGTAGGTGCCACGCTCAGCGATAGAACCTGTGGCAGAAGAAGTGGAGATTTTTATCCTTCAAGGTGACAGGTGGTGGTAGACTGGCAGGGTGTCAGTCTGCCTGAGGGAGGAGGCCATTGATGGCATTTGCGTTGGTTTGGACTTTGGATTATGTTGGGGTTTAATTTTTTTCCTCCACCTATTCAACTATATTTTGCTCAGCCACAAGTCAAATAACACTTCCCTGGCGCAGCATGGGTAGAGACCTGGCCAGCTGAGGGCTGCCCTGAGGAGATGGACCTGAGCACCGGGATGCTGGCTTGTCCTCACTCACAAGAGACCTCCACCAATCGCATGCCCATGCAAAAGAGATTTTCCAAAGAACTATTGATCTTCTCCTGTAACTTCCTCAGCCTGGAGAAGAGAAGGCTTCGGGGAGACCTTGTAACAGCCATCCCGTACATGAAGTGAGTAACCAAGAAGGCTGCAGAGGGACTTTTTACAAGGGCATGGAGGGACAGGATGAAGGGGGCAAAGATTTAAACTGTAAGGGGGAAGATTTAGATTAGACATTAGGAAGAAATTGTTCACAAAGAAGTTGGTAAGACTGTGGCCCAGGTTGCGCAGTGAAGCTGTGGCTGCCCCCTCCCTGGAGGTGTTCAAGGCCGGCTTGGATGGCGCCTTGAGCAGCCTTGTCCAGTGGGAGGTGTCCCTGCCCACGGCAAGGGGGCTGGAGCTGCATGGGCTTTAAGGTCCCTTCCAACCCAAACCATTCTATGATTCTGAAAAGTATTGAAATATAAACTTTAAACTAAACCATATTTTTCTTAGGTGCATTTCAAAATCTTCCTCTTTAACCACACTGGGAAATGACTCCAAGGAGCTGTGTGAGCCTTGAAGACCTTAAGAAAACAACAGGAAGGGAAAGAGCTCATTAAGTCTTTCTGTAGTTTAATGAGACCCAGGCTGGATTTGCTGATGAGTCCTTGAACAACCACTGCTGAGAGGAGACTGAGAAAACATCTCAAGAAGTCAAGAGCAAAGCTCTAAATGCCTTGGAAGTCTTAACTGGTCTCAGTGGGGATTGTTAGTGACAAAGCCTCCCCAGGGACTCGTTAGAGCCGAGAATTAGAGGCCATGACTGCAGGAATGCAAAGGTGCTGTGCAGGCAGCTGTGATGCTGAGAAAAGCCGGGGTTTGACTGAGGAAGGAGAAAGGCCAAGCCCTGACCCCCAGGCCCTGGGCAGGCAGATCTGGCTTTGGCTACAAGGGCACTTGTGCCATGGACATTTTGACATTGCTGAATCAGAATCACAGCAGTCATCCCATGTAATTAAAAATACAGGCCTGTAGGGTTATGGGAGATGCCAAGGCTCTCACTCAGCTTCCTGCAGTTGTAGAAGAACTGGGTCCTAGATGGGCAGGGTCATCAAAGGGTTGAGTCATAGAAGAGAAACAGAAATCTTGGGTATGAGAAGGGGAAGCTGAGAGAAGAGTTGAGTCATAGAGGAGTAACTAAGGCATGCAGTCATAGAAGGGTTATAGAAGTTTTGGATCACAGAATTTTCATAGCAGAACTGGAGCATAGATGACTGAGTTCATAAAAGGGTCATAGAATATTCAGGCCATAGAAGAGGTGAGTCATAGAAGTGTGGGTTTTGGGGGGGTTTAGAAGGGTTTATTCATAGAAGGGTCACAAAATGGTGGGTTCAGAGAAGGGTTGGGTCATAGAAGAGTCATAGAACAGTCAGATAATGGAAGAACCTGGTCACAGAAGGTTCATGGAAGAGTCAGATCATGGAAAGTCACATCACAGAAAAGTCAGACACCAGTCAGGTCATGGTATGAAGTGTTGTGTCATAGAAGGCTTGAGTCATGGAAGGGCCTGGTCCTGTAAGAGATGGGTCACGGAACAGTTGAGTTATAGATGTATTAGGTCATAGAGGAATAACAGAAGATTTCAGTCATAGAAGGTTCATAAATGGGTCGGGTGATGGAAGTCTCAGATCAAAGGTAATAGCAGTATTGAGGAATAGAAGCCTGAGAGTTTATTTGGATAATAGAAGGGTTTGGTCATTGAAGGAACATTAAAGAGTCAGGCCATAGGAGGGTCAGGTCATAAAATGGTTGGGTCATAGATTATTCAATTCAGAGAGGAGTCAGGTCATAGAAGAATCATAGAAGAATTGGGTCATAGATGGCTTGATTTGTAGAAGGCTCAGACTCTAGATGAGTTGGATTATAAAGAAGTCACAGAAGAATGGGGTGGTAGAAGAGTTGGTTCATAGAAGAGATCACAGAATCGCAGAATCACAGAATCACAGAACAACCAGGTTGGAAGAGACCCACCGGATCATCGATTACAACCATTCCTATCCAACACTAAACCATGCCCCTTAGTACCTCGTCCACCCGTGCCTTAAACACCTCCAGGGAAGGTGAATCAACCCCCTCCCTGGGTAGCCTGTTCCAGTGCCCAATGACCCTTTCTGTGAAGAATTTTTTCCTAATGTCCAGCCTAAACCTCCCCTGGTGGAGCTTGAGGCCATTCCCTCTTGTCCTGTCCCCCATCACTTGGGAGAAGAGCCCAGCTCCCTCCTCTCTACAACCTCCTTTCAGGTAGTTGCAGAGAGCAATGAGGTCTCCCCTCAGCCTCCTCTTCTCCAGGCTAAACACCCCCAGCTCTCTCAGCCGCTCCTCGGAATCCTTGTTCTCCAGCCCCCTCACCAGCTTTGTTGCTTTTCTCTGGTCTCGCTCCAGAGCCTCAACATCCTTTTTGTGGTGAGGGGCCCAGAATTGAACCCAGGATTCGAGGAGCGGTCTCACCAGTGCCTGAGGGAGAGTCCAGAGGGAGAAGAACCTCTCTGGACCTGCTGGCCACACCGTTTCTGATCCAAGCCAAGATGCCATTGGCCTTCTTGGCCACCTGGGCCACTGCTGGCTCATATTCAGTCGGCTGTCAACCAACACCCTCAGGTCCCTCTCCTCCAGGCAGCTTTCTAGACAGACTTCTCCTAGTCTGGAGCTACTCAGGGTTGTTGTGCCCCAAGTGCAGGACCCAGCACGTGGCCTTGTTAAACCTCATCCATTGGTCTCAGCCCATGGATCCAGCCTGTCCAGATCCCTTTGCAGAGCCTCCCAACCCTCCAGCAGATCCACGCTTCCACCCAGCTTAGTGTCGTCCGCAAACTTGCTAAGGGTGCACTCGATTCCTCCATCCAGGTCATTGATAAAGACATTGAACAGGGCTGGACCCAGCACTGAGCCCTGGGGGACACCACATGGAAATGGCCTCCAGCTGGATTTCACACCATTTCCCACCACTCTCTGGGCCCTCCATCCAACCCGTTTTCCACCCAGGAGAGTGTGCGCCTATCCAGGCCAGAGGTGACAGTTTCCCAAGCAGAATGCTGTGAGAAACCGTGACAAAGGCTTTACTGAAGTCCAGGAAGATCCATCCACAGCCTTTCCCTCATCCAGCAGCCGAGTCACTTTGTCACAGAAGGTAATCAGGTTAGTTTGGCAAGACCTGCCCTTCATGAACCCGTGTGGACTGGGCCTGATCACCCGGTTCTCTTGCATGTGCTTCATGATAGCACTCAAGATCACCTGCTCCATGACTTTCCTTGGCACTGAGGTCGGACTGACAGGCCTGGAGTTCCCTGGATCCTCCCTGCGACCCTTCTTGTAGACGGGCACAACATCAGCCTCCAGTCCAGTGGAACTTCCCCAGTCTTCCAGGACTGCTGGAAGATGATGGAAAGGGGTCTGGCCGGCACATCCGCCAGCTCCTTCAATACCCTTGGATGAATCCCATCCGGCCCCATAGACTTGTGGGTGTCTAGTCGGGCTAGCAAGGCTCTGACCACCTCCTCTTGGATCATGGCAGCCTCATTTTGCTCCTCTAGCTCCTGGGTTTGTACACAGATGGAATGACTTTCTTTACAATTAAAGACTGAGGCAAAGAAGGCATTAAGTACCTCAGCCTTTTCCTCATCCCCTGTCACTGTTGTTCCTTCTGCGTCCAATAGGGACTGTATGGTCTCCCTAGTCCTCCTTCTATTATTTATATATTTATAGAAGGATTTTTTGTTATCTTTCACAGACTTTGCCAATCTTATTTCTAGTTGAGCCTTAGCCCTTCTGATTTTTTCTCTACACAATCTCACTTCCCTCCTGTAGTCCACCCAAGAGGCCTGTCCCCTCTTGCAGAGCCCATAAATGTTTCTCTTCTTCATGGGTCATGAGATGGGTCATAGAAGTCTCATAGAAGAGTAGTGTTGTACAAGAGGTGTGTCATTGAAGTGTCGGGTCATAGAAGCACTAGGCCATAGGTTGGTGATAGAACTGTTGGATCATTGAAGTCATAAAAACACAGGTGGTGGCTCATTTAAGCGTCTGGTCATACAGGAGTCAGGTCATAGAGGGTCAGTTAATAGTAGGTTTGGTTCATAAAACAGTTGGGTCATCAAAGGGTCGGGTTGGGTCATAGAAGAAGTTGGGTCACAGAAGCATCAGGCATAGATGATTTGTATCACAGAAGAATCATAGAAGACTTGGGTCATAGAAAGTAAAATCACAGAAGAGTCAGAGGATAGTCAAGTCATAGGACATAGAAGGCTCATGTCACAGAAGTGTCTGATCATACAAGAGCAGGTCAAAGAAGAGTCAGGTTATAGATGAGTTGTATCGTGGAGGAGTAATAGTATAGTTCAGTCATAAAAGGCTCATAGAAGTGTCGGGTCAGAGAAGCCTCAGGCAATAAAAGATTTGGGTGGTAAGAAGGGTCATAAAAGATTTGGGTCATGGAATAGCTGAGTCATCGAAGCATGAGAGTTTAGTCAGGAAAAGGAAGGAACAGGTCATGGAAAGGCCTTAGAAGAGTCACGTCATAGAAGTGTTGGGTCATAGAAGAGTAGGGTCAACAATTATTCAGATCATAGAGGAGTTAGGTCATAGAAGGATGGTGAGACACAATATGCCCAGGGGAAATCCCGTCCACTTCTCTTTCAGATACCCAGAAATGCAATCCAAGGAGACAACGTCTGGGCAAAGCCTTTAGATCCCCTGCCCATCCACTGGCCATTTCTAAAAAGGGCATGTCATGTGGGGGTGATGGCAGTGATCAAGGAGTTCCACTCATCTCCATGACCTTCTGAAAATGATGGAGAGTGGCCTCATGTGACATCGTCCTCCTCACTCAGCTCCCTGGGATGCTGCTCCTCCTGTCCCACAGACTGGGAAGGATTGTGTTTGCTCAAGTGATCCCTGACTTGATCCCCAGTCACCACTGGTTGATCTCCTCCAGAGTCCTGCCTCGAGTCACAGGGGCCTGGGAGATCTTGATGGGCAAGACAGAGGCAAAGAGAACAGAGAATCTCAGATCTGTCCATACCTGCTCTTCCTAAATTCAGCACTGCCCACACAGTGCCCTTTACTGTTCCTTAAAAAGCAAACACTCATCATGGGGCACTTGAATGGCCTTTCAAGTCGAGGTGGAGTTTTGGTGAGGACTGTTGCTCAGCTTGGAGGATGCTGTTCTTGAAGCCCGTCTTTCCTGAGCTCTGTGACCTTATCACAGCTCTGCCTCCCACAGAGGAGGCTCCAGCTTCTGCTGCCTGTGCCCCTGGCTGAGGGCATTGCTGCCCACTGGGGCTGAAGCCCTGCAGCTGCGGCACCAGGCAAGCTCATCCCTGCCATGAGGAAACCTGGGAACAAGCTTCCAGCAATCCGTGTGTGCAAAGGCTTTTCTTAGAGCAGAGACACAGCCAGGAGAGAAGGAAGCTGAGTGTGTTTCCAGCCCTGAGTCTAAAGACCCAGGATGAAATGTCTGAATTCACTCAGTGGAACAGATCCCCCCAGCTTGGAGAAATGAGATCATTCCCTGTTACCCTCCTGCTGTCCTGTCTAATGATGGGACAAAAATATTGATTTTCATGCCCAGTTATTTTTCTAACAGGAGCAGTGACACTGCATGAAAGAAGTTTCTCTTCCCAGCTGAGGGAGGGAACATCAGGGATGGCTTCAGCCTGTTTCTCAGCAGTTTCTCCTGGAGCCCCAGGGACACCTCGAGGGAGCCCAGAGGGGGCAGACAAAGCGCTGCCTTGGGCTGCTCCTCTGCTGCTGAGCTGGGCTGGGCTCCTGGGACAGTGTGAGCTGATAACGAGAGGGCAGTTCTGGAAAGAGCCAGGGCTGGCCAGGAGCAGCCCCTCTGCAAAGCTCAGCAGGGCTGAGGGCACTGCCTGCAGGGAGCAGAGCTGAAGATTCACTCGGGGAGAAATCATCACAGTCACAAATACAGTAAGTCTCTGGGTGCAGGGCAGTGCACTTCTGGGAAGATCTCCTAAAGCTGCCATGTGCCACAGCTTTCGGAATCTATGAGGAGGACTTTCAGAGTTTGTCTAGTGCAGAGGAGAGGGACACCGCTCCAGAGCCAGGGTTCTCCTCTGCACCCCCAAAGGACTGGGTGTGAGGGCTGCGAGTGCAGCCAGGGGTGCCCTGGGCTCTCCTTCAGCTCCCTGCCAGGAAGCTCCCTGCGCTCCTGTCGGGGAAGGAGCGACCCCCGGCAGGGCAGGGCAGGGTCCTCCTGCTGTCCAGAGGGGGCTGTGTGTGTCAGGGCTGCTCACAGCTCCAGGTCACCCCCACAGCACTTGTAGAAGGTCTTTTTGGAGAATGACATCGGGGCAGCATCTACCTGTAAGGGATGGAGTCTGTGCTTTCAGGTTTCCACTCCTGGTGTTGGGGGGGCAGTGGGGATGGGAATTTATTTCTTTTTCTTGAAAGGCACCAGTACTCCAGTTCCCGTTAGGATTTCTGTGAGCTGCTCCTCAGCCCCTGCACTCCCAGAGATGTCCCTGGGCAGGGCCCCACTGCCAGGAAGGGTCTGCAGGGCAGGGCAGAGCACACGGTGTGCTCTGTGAGCACAGACACAAGGAGATCCAGGGACAGAGAAACAGCTCCCAGCAGGGACAAGCTCCAGGCAGCAGAGACATGGGCAGGGATGGAGAAGGATCTGCTCCCATTGACACCATGGGATGCAGGATTCGGGCATCTCCCTGCCACCCCCTGCAGTGCAGACATCTATGATGGAGCGAACCCACTCTCTTGTCTCCCACCTCCTCTCTTCAGACCATAGGTGGTCAGTCACCTTCTCAGCATCCTCACCCTTTCAAAGGAGACATTACCAGCCCCCTGATTGTTTCTCTGCTCTTTCAATCTGCAGCAACTCTGTGCATGTCTCCCTCTTCCCTCTCCTTCCTTGGCTCCCCAGGTTCTTACCACTGGACCATCTGGGATGGGGTTTGGGTTAAGCTGCAGTTCAGAGACCAGTCCTGTGGTTCCTGCCATGCAGGTGTAGCTGTAGGAGTAAGAGTCTAATCCCTCTCCCAACTGACAAGTTCAGGCAATGCAAATGAGCAGATTCTCTTTTCAGGACACCCCACATTTGTGACATGTGATTCTTTGCTTGCAGTGTCCTGCTGTGCTTCAGGCTGCCCTCCAGAAGGCACATTTCTCCCGTGGTATCTTTGTGTCATCTGGCAGTGCCATGGATACCTCACACAAAGGCCATGGAAGTGCTGCTCATCGTCTGTGTGGGGGAAGCATCAGTGAGCCCTCTGTGTCCCTGACTGCGAGAGGAGAGCTGAAATCCCCACTCCAGTAGGATAAGGTGAGGGTATTAGGAGATCTGCACAGGGAAACTGGATTGCTCAGCTTCCAGCAGTGCCAGTTTTTTGGGGAGGGAACACCCAAGTGCAAAAGTTCTCCATCACAGGGCAGCTGAGACCAGGGCTGATGGACAGACCGGCTGTGCTCACTCTGCATGAAGGGGCAGCCCGTTTGCCTGTCAGGATCCACAAGATATCACTTGGAGTGAAGCAGAGAAGCCTGGAGTTTCTTCATCCTGAGCTGTGTTGGGGCAGTGAGAACAGAAGACAAAACAAAATCCCCTCACCTCTGCTCTGCAGTTGGGTGAATGGCGAGGGACAGTGCTGGAAATCTCTTTGATATCAGGAGTGGATTCATCCTGAGATCACCCTTTGTTCTGTTCCCCTGTTGCTGTAGGGCAGGACCGACTCCTGTAGAGCCCACATCACAGCCTCCTGCTCCCTGTGGCAACCTCAGAGAGGAGCAATCAGAGGTTGTGAAAGGGACCTGCCAAATATACTCCTTCCTGAAAGGGTCAGTTTGGGGGTAGTTCTATGAAGAAGAGCATTGATTTTGGTCAGAGAAATGTCCCCTAAATTGTCTTTCTCTTTTCCCTCTTGGACACTGCCCCATACCCAGAGGCAGCACATGTCCAACAGCAGCTCCATCACCCAGTTCCTCCTCCTGGCATTCGCAGACACACGGGAGCTGCAGCTCTTGCACTTCTGGCTCTTCCTGGGCATCTACCTGGCTGCCCTCCTGGGCAACGGCCTCATCATCATCACCATCGCCTGTGACCAGCACCTCCACACCCCCATGTACTTCTTCCTCCTCAACCTCGCCCTCCTCGACCTGGGCTCCATCTCCATCATTGTCCCCAAATCCATGGCCAATTCCCTCTGGAACATCAGGCCCATCTCCTATACAGGGTGTGTCTCGCAACTCTTTCTGTTTGTCTTTTTCATTACAACAGAATTTTGTATTCTCACCATCATGTCCTACGACCGCTACGTTGCCATCTGCAACCCCCTGCACTACGGGACCCTCCTGGGCAGCAGAGCTTGTGTCCACATGGCAGCAGCTGCCTGGGGTGCTGGGTTTCTCTACGCTCTGCTGCACACAGCCAGTACATTTTCCCTGCCCCTCTGCCAGGACAATGCTGTGGACCAGTTCTTCTGTGAGATCCCCCAGATCCTCAAGCTCTCCTGTTCACACTCCTACCACAGTGAAGTTGGGCTTATTGTAGTAAGTGTCTTAGTAGCATGTGGCTGTTTTGTTTTCGTGGTGGTGTCCTATGTGCAGATCTTCAGGGCCGTGTTGAGGATCCCCTCAGAGCAGGGACGGCACAAAGCCTTTTCCACATGCCTCCCTCACCTGGCTGTGATCTCCCTCTTTATCAGCACTGCAGGATTTGCCTACTTGAAACCTCCCTCCATCTCCTCTCCACCCCTGGACCTGGTGGTGTCAGTTCTGTATTCAGTGGTGCCTCCAGCACTGAACCCCCTCATCTACAGCTTCAGGAATCAGCAGCTCAAGGATGCAGGGTGGAAACTGATAACTGGATGGTTTTCTGAAGCAATGAACTGCTCATCACCTACTGCATAAGAGTTTATCATGAAAATCATGGCAGGCTCAGACTGGCTTCTCTATTTGTTGTTGGTGTTCCTGGTTTTTCAATAGCAATAATCTTGTAATCCTGTTTTAAATTCACTGCCACCTTCTCTTTTCTTACTGATTGGCTGTGTAAATGAGTAGCTGTGCTCTCTGTGTGCTTAAATAAAATAAAGGGATATTCAGCACCTTCTGTTTCCTGATATCTTTTGTCCAAGGCCTTTTTGGAGCTGCAGAGACAGTTCCTGCAGACATAGGTGGAGGGGAAAGGAGTCCCAGCACAGCAGCACTGCCAGGCACCAGCACTTGATCTCCCAGAGCTGTTCTCATTCCCCTTCCACACACCCATTGCCCTGCTGTAAAGCCTGAGTGCTCTGAGCTTGGTCACATTGCCTATAGTTTGCATCATGTCATCATTGCTGAAGGTTTGCATCATATTTGGGTGTTTAAAAACATGATTATTGCACTAATTTAAACTAACGGATGTGATCTACATGGACTTCTGTAAAGCCTTTTACGCAGTCCCTCACAACATCCTTCTCTCTTAATTGGAGAGATCTGGATTTGATGGGTGGATGGTTGGTGGATAAGACTTTGGCTGGATGGTCGTATTTAGAGAGTAGCGATAAACGGCTCAATGTCCAGATAGAGATCTGTGATAAATGGTGTCCCTCGGGGGTCCATACTGGGACCAGTGCTGTTCAATATCTTCATCAGTGATATAGAGAGCGAGATTGAGTGCACCCTCAGCACGTTTACTGATGACACCAAGCTGAGTGATGCAGTTGCCACATTGGAAGGACAGGATGTCATCCAGAGGGACCTGGAGAAGCTGGAGAAGTGGGGCCGTGAGAACGTCATGAGGTTCAACAGGGCCAAGGGCAAGGTCCTACAGCTGGGTTGGGGCAATCTGCAGTTTCACTGTGCTTGAGATTGAGATGTGATTGAGAGCAGCCCTGCAGAGAAGGACTTGGGGGTGCTGGTCGATGAGAAGCTCGACATGAAGCAGTGTGCCCAAGCGGCCAAGAAGGCCAGTGGCATCCTGGCTTGGATCAGAAATGGTGTGACAAGCAGGTCCAGGGAGGTTATTCTCCCTCTGGACTCGGCACTGGGGAGACCGCTCCTCGAATCCGGGGGTCAGTTCTGGCCCCTCACCACAAGAAGGATGTTGAGGCTCTGGAGTGAGTCCAGAGAAGAGCAACAAAGCTGGTGAAGGGGCTGGAGAACAAGAGGAGCATCTGAGAGAGCTGGGGGTGTTTAGCCTGGAGAAGAGGAGGCTGAGGGGAGACCTCATTGCTCTCTACAACTACCTGAAAGGAGGTTGTGGAGAGGAGGGAGCTGGGCTCTTCTCGCAGGTCATGTGGGACAGGACAAGAGGGAATGGCCTCAAGCTCCACCAGGGGAGGTTTAGGCTGAACATTAGAAAAAAAATTTTCACAGAAAGAGTCACTGGGCACTGGCAGAGGCTGCCCAGGGAGGGGGTTGAGTCACCTTCCCTGGAGGTGTTTAAGGCACGGGTGGACGAGGCGCTAAGGGGCATGGTTTAATGATTGATAGGAATGGTTGGACTCGATGATCCAGTGGGTCTCTTCCAACCTGGTGATTCTATGCTTCTATGCTTCTATGAGCCGGCAATATGTGCTTATAGCCCAGAGGACCAACTGTGTCCTTGGCTGCATCAAAAGAAGTGTGGCCAGCAGGTCGAGGGAGGTGATTCTTCCCCTCTATACCTCTTTTGTGAAACCTCATCTGGAGTACTGTGTCCACGTCTGGAATCCTCAACAAAAGAAGGATGTGGAACTGTTGGATCGGGTCCAGAGGAGGCTACAAGGATGATCAGAGGGCTGGAGCACCTCCCATACGAAGACAGTATGAGAGTATGGGTTGTCCAGCCTGGAGAAGAGAAGGCTCTGAGGAGACCTTATAGTGACCTTCCAGTACCTGAAGTGGTTACAAGAAATCTGGGGAGGGACCCTTTACAAAGACTTGTAGTGATAGGATGAGGGGCAATGGGTATAAACTGGAGAGGGGCAGATTTAGGCTAGACATAAGGAGGAGTTTCTTCGCCATGAGGGTGGTGAGGCACTGGAACAGGTTACCCAGGGAAGTTGTAGCTGCCCCATCTCTGGAGGTGTTCAAGGCTACGTTGGATGGGGCCTTGGGCACCCTGATGTAGTGGGACAAGTCCCTGCCCATGGCAGGGGGGCGTGGAACTAGTTGAGCTGCAAGGTCCCTTCCAACCCAAACTATTCTATGAGTCTATGATTCTATAAATCTCTGCCTCCCAGGCCAGAGGAGATATGGACAGGGATGCTGAGCAGCTGGTGTCAGGAGCAGCTGATGCCCTGGTGTTACTGTGCTGCTTTGCAGGACACGTTTATCTGAACCAGGGTGAGAACCAGACAGTGGTTCCCCCCAAAACAGCCCTGCTGAAGGTGCTGCAGCGGGCACCTGCCTGTCGGGATGGCAACCCAAGGAGCACCCTTCTCCACTGTAGGTTCCTGAGAAAGAAGTGGATCACAGAATGTCGTGGAAACAGGCTGAATTCCATACGTGCCCATAGGTGAAGGCCACCTGAAGCTCTGCCCTGGGAAGCTCTTTGCCAGCCCCTCCCACCCTGCTCTGCTTCCAGTACTGGCTGCAGAGCTGGTTGGGGCTGAGCTTAGAGCTGGTGTGAGCTCCAGGGAGTGTTTTCTCCTGACAGCACCATGCCTGGTTTATTTTGGATCAGCACGGTCCACGCACTCAGTAACTGTCCAGACTTTGTTCCTGAGTGGAAGGGAGAGATGAGGGCCATGGAGCAATCCTGCATCTGAACTGCATCCACCTCCATTCCAATGGGAAAAAAATAGATTGGAATGTTTCCCAGGAGCTGATCTCTCCTGTTTCTTTACAGATGTGGCTGGAGGTGACGGATCTCGGGCTTCCTGTCTGAGTCCCAGCGCTGATGCGCAGGGAGATCACATGGGCACATGACGGCTTTTGAATTCCTTTGGGAGCTGCCAGCTCAAAGCCCTCACAGGAGCGAGGCCTCTTTCGTGGGTGTGAGAATACCGACCATCATCGCATGTGCCAACCCATTCCATGATCCTCTCTTGTCCTGCTGTTCAGTTCTGACAGGGTGATCACCATGTGAGATGGGATCTTCTCATGGAGGCTTGGGTGCAGATGTGGCTCCTGCTCCCGCTTCTTGGCTGGATCCTGTGCTGGAGCCCTATTGTCCTCCATGGTGTTTGAGGGCTCTGGGTGGTACCTCAGAGCCAGGGCCAGATGGAAGCCAGACACCCAGCTTGAGGTGGGACAGCCGGCTTGAAGGCAGCAACCATGAACTGTGTGGATTCAGACTCAAGTAGTTACTCTCTCTTTCTAGATGTATTTTAGATAATTCGGTTGTGCTTTTCCTCTGGCTTTGAGGGTCTGTGGCCTCTTCGAGGCCACTAGAAAGTGCCCAGGACATGGTGACCAGAGCATGGGGTTCAGTCTACTGCATCCTTCCCATGGGATGAGGTGGCAGGATGGGATGTGCTGTTTCCCAGCTGAATTGGCTGCAGCATCTCCCTGTCCCCTCTAAAGCTTGTGGTTTTCCAAAAATGCGCTGAATGTTGCAAGAAGATCCCATGCGATCTCCTGGTCTCTCAGCAGCCTGGGTTTTGATCTTCATGGGAACACAGGGTAGTGTCAAGCTCTTAGATTTTCATCCAGGAAAGACACATCATCCCATCATAGGTGGGATCTCTTCTTAGGGAGAGCATTTCACATAACACACAATTACATTTCTACAGCATGTATTGGGTGTAAAGGAGAAGATTTTATTGTGGTGAAGCATACTTAACCATAAGCACACACTTTTTGCACCTATCTCTTTCCTCTCAGGAATAAAAACTTCTTTAAGTGCCTCTTTAAAGCAGAGATGATCCCTAGATGGAAGCCATTCTGTGACACAATGGAATCTAGAAAATAGAGCAATAAAGTTGAATTTTTAAAACAAGGGAAACTAGATTGCACTTTTACAGAGGAAAAGATTTCATTTACATCTATTCAGCTGTTCAATCTTGAGCACATCTTGCTTTCTTCTTCAGAGAAGCATGCTCCACTTCAACATCTCACTACAATGTATTATCAAATTACCTATCTTTTTCAGTTCAACTGTTTTTCAATTGAAAGTGATTATCTACATTTCCCTTCATTTCGATTCTTCTTTTTCCTGGATGCCTCATTATTCCCCTAATTTGCATATTAAACCAGTCTTCCTTTTAAACTGGGAATTATCTCTGCTTCCCGGAGAGGACAGAATACTGAGCCTGTAATGGACTTCTTATGAACTATACAGGATAAGACCATACCATACAGAACAGGTCTTAAAATATTAATATGCCTATATAGATTACTTCAGGTCAAAAGTAATAAAGGTATTTTAAGTATTAACCACCGAGATGAAACTGAAAACAGCCAATCTGACAGCACAAGCAGGCTCAGATGATGCTGATCACAGTGAAGTATCTTCTGGAAATTAGGGGGGTGAGCAGGCTATTAACCTGCTCATACCTGCCTGGTTTTTCCACTAGGCTACTCTGCTGTCCTGTCCAGCAATGAGCGGAACAAAGCAAAAGCCATAAAGCCAGCCTCAGAGCAGCATTTTCATGCACACCTTTAAGTGTTATAACCTAGAAGTTGGCCCTTCCAGTCTAAGTTGACCTCCCCAGCCTAAAAACAGAATTGGTAGAAATGAAGCATGTACTGCCAGAATTGTTTACCATACACAAGAAGGTACCTGGACTCCTTGTTTCCTCATTGGGCTTGTAAATACTCTGGGTGCCTAACCTTACATCTTCAGGCATACTCAAAGCCAGGAAGATCTAACCAGCCTGTGTGGAAGGCTGAGGCAAGGCAGAGGGAGTCCAGTATCTGCCCTTTGGATGCACAGCGTGTATTTAAAGGACTGAGTCTGTCTGATTCAGCAAGGCTGCAGAAGCCAGACTGGAAGCAGGGCACAGATGATGGACTGCCATTTCCTAAGGGATGGGGAGCTGAGCAGGATGCATTTCAGCTCTGTCCTGGGCCCATGGGCAGGAGCTTTGAGCCTCATGAGGGCTATTAAGGATCTGACCCCCACTTCAGGAGCCATGCCTTCCTTCCCACCTGCATCACACTTCCCTCTCTTCACAGCAGCAGCTGTGAACAAACATGCACCCAGCACAGCCTCCTTCAAGAGACGCCTGCACCCATGGAGCCTCCCCAGCCAGCACTCTGCAGCCATCACCCTGTGCCTGGCTGGGGCAGCCCAGGATGGCGCCGTGGTCAGGCACAAAAACATACAGGCATGTCCCGAAGGGTTACAGAGATTACCTCTGTATAAACGACAAAACACACACACAAGCCAACCTAGAACAAACTAGAGCTGCAGATGTATTTTTTTGGCTTGCCTACCCTACTAGGCTAGACTTGAGTTTATTCTTGAAGATGACCTAATGATCCAGTGGAAGGTGTCCCTGCCCATGGCGGGGGCCTTGGAACTGGATGATCTTTAAGGTCCCTTCCAACTCAAACTATTCCATGATTTCATAAAAAAAATGGACTGTGTATCATAACTGTTTGGAACACAAGTATTAACTTTCTTAAACAGAGAGAGAAAAAAACTTGAAGAAATACTCAGGCATCATCTACCGACTTTCAAACTAGCTACAGTTATAAACTATTCTGGTATAGTTTAATTTAGACCGATTCCTAATTCAGCTTATCAAGAGAGTAAGCTAAATACATTAGCAAGCATATACTAAAATAGATCGTTCTGCCTTTGCAATCAAAGTTACAAATGACAAAAAGAATTTGCTTTGTGAAAGAAGAACAAAGCAGCAAAACACTTCTGGAATTTTTCCAAACTAAGAAGTTCACTTTACTGTCAAATGCATCAAATTCATGAGTTTGAAACCAAGAGCAGAATATTTGAACAGCTTCCTATTTACCTAATATAGGCAAATCCACACATTGCAGCATAAACCCTGCACCTCTCTTATGGCATTTTGTCTCACTCTCACTCCTTTCTATTTATTATGACCTAGTTCACTTATTTAGGAGGCAGTTCACATGTCTTCCTTTTATTTTTTTTGCTATGATCCTCTTTATAGGTTCACTTAGAGACAGTCTATTGTCTAACAATAACTCCTCTCAATATCCCAAAAACCCATGCTCTCCACTGCAAAATATTGTTTACAAAATATTTTTGGCACTCAGAAAGAATTAGAGGGTGTCATTTAAATTTTATTACAGGGAAGCCAGAAGCAGCATTAAAATTTTTAGGTCTAGAAGGGACATCCAACTGCCATCTCAAATTCTAGACATATGCTGCTGGGACATCTAGTTTTGTAAGTGTGTCTTTTGGCAAGGAGAAAATCCTTGGAGTAGACATCAAAAACTTGTTTTCACATCTGGCATTTCCAAGTGGAGAGTCACATTTCTGCTCCTCTCACTTTCTTGCTTATCTTTACCCAATTCCTGTGAGAAACGCTGAAACACCTTTGCCTCCTGACCGCACAAGAGAACACAGGAAAAAAAGCTTTATGTACACAAAGATGGGTCGATCAGAAACTACATCCAAGTATTGAACCATCTAGGAAGATTTTAATATGAAGTACACACCAGCTGGAACTTAGATTTGCCTCCATGCCTTGGAGGGAAGCATCTAGTAAATGCTTAACATCAGCCTCATCTCAGAACAGCTGCATTTCAGCATCTGTGTTACATGCACAGACTTCAAAGCAGCACATTCCATCACGCACACCACTGCACAGTCATCTAGCAAAACATTCTAATTTTAGCACATGGTCTGACATTTTCAATAGTACCAAGCAGAGGCATCTACCCAAGCAATCAGCAGGTACTGGCATCCTCAGGACCTCCCAGCTCAAGTGCAAGGTTTCAGCTGCTGCATTTTCCTTGCGTGTCAGGATTGGGGGACCAGGAGCTACAGCTGAGGATCCAGGTCATGGACCAGCTCTTTGGTGCTACTGTTTAAGTCACTTCTGAATTTCCTCCCTTTGCAAAGTATTCTTCACCCCAATTCAGTTAGCATCCCTCGTGTACAAACGATTATCCGCTTTCCATTTTACTGCTACTTTTACTTACAATGGGATCGGCCTTTACTCTCACCTTTTTCTACTCTCAACTTTTTTTACCCTCAACACAGAAAGGTGTTTTTCTGCAACAAGAATAAAAGCAAATATTAACAATTATATTTTTCTTCAGTAGCTTGAACTTGCTTCTTCCTGGATGTTTAACTTCTCACTTGCATTAAAAACTCCAGTTATTTTCCTCCAAACCAATATTAAAATGTCTGTAGCACTTTTCTCAAGCATGGCAAGAATGAAGTATGCATTTTCCTTATTTCTGTGAAGCTCCTGCAATAGTCACTATTCCAGGTATTCCCTGTAACATAAAAAAGCTAACTCTAAATGTAGAGTTTGCAGCATTTAACACTTTTACTTATCCCACACCTCAGTCCGCTGTGTTTTTCTCAAATCCTTGGGTCATAACCTCATGTGATTACATAAACTCAAGCTGAATTTCTTTTGCCCTTTTTTTCAAATCTATTTAGAGTTTTGTGATTGCTGAAAAAAATGTCAAAACTCGATTCAGATGTTCCCAAACAACCATTTATATGCATACAGCCTTTCATATCACCTGTTAAATCACCTGAAAACTGAGCACATTTGATAACTGGGGAACCTCAAAAGGAAGAATAACACAGGTCTGACCAGCTTCAAGTCAGTCCTTAAGCAGAGTAACCAGCCCCAACGTTTGATATCCTCTAGCCAAGGAGTGCAGATACACACATGATGACTCCGTGTTTGAGAGGAACTGACAGCTAAGCACCTTGTAAACACTGAACTTCAATGTTTTGGTTTTGCATGCTGAAAACTGGATGTTCTCCAATCACACATGCAGCAGATTAGAAGCTGTTATACAGCTACACACATGCGACTCGGATACTTTTCTTCGCACAGCAATGTGAAAGTTAAAGTGTTTCACCTTCCCCTCCCTCGCCCTCAGGTTTATCGTCTCCTCAGGGCAAAGGAAAACGCATTTTCTCTTTCTTTCAGGAATAATACTAAGATAAAAGAAAACCAAACAGATACAAGGAAGAAAAATGAGTATTCAAATTCTATAATTTGAATTATAATTCAAATATTTATATTTTGAATTGGACTACTATGTACCACAACTCCATTTTACAATGTGTAATTTTATAGAGTTTTTCCTGAGCAAAACCTTTTTTTTTCCTGTGGTTGCTCTCAGATTCATTGCAGCTAATTTTGTTACACATTCTGGTGATTAAAGTTGGAGTCACAAGGTCCTTCTTCAATTTAATTAATGCCCAGTTGACTCAGGGTTTTGTTCAGCACCAGTAATACCAGGTTTTCCAGGAGTTTAATGGTCAAATACAGTTTCCAGAGTAGTCCAGGGACTGCCTATCAAGAACACTCCGTGAGGTGAACTCCTCCTGGTCCTCAATTAAGTCTAATAGCAATTATAAAGCCATAAAAGTAGAATGTCCATTTTTTTTTTCTTTTTACCCAGTATTAATAATATTTCAGAGACCGGAAAAATGAGGGGAGTGTAAAAAAAAGCAAAACCCTTGCTTGGATTTCTTGTATCACCTGTTTGGGGATGCAGGTCCCTCAGCCTGTATTTCTTAAAAGTTAGCTATAGCTTAAAGAAAAAAATACAGTTGTCCTAAATAGAATTTTGAAGGAAGAGAAAGAAGGTTGAATGTCTTAACAGCCACTTAGCTTAGGTTTATGTCTCAGCACAGCAAGTGCCTCAAAAAGGTCATACAGGGAGAGAAATAAAACAGCATGACCAAATGTGCTATTTTGTTGCTTGAATAATGGTGGGGTGTCTCATTAATAAAAGAGACTATGTAATTAAGAAGAAGGCTACCAATATTGCTTCTAGGTTAAGTGAGATTGCCACAAAGCATTCTGAAATAGATTGTAAAGCTTTTACTAGGGTGAAGGCAGCTCATATCTCTGCTGAAATGTGAATCTGCATAAAGAAGAGGAAATTGAAGATATCCATTGGCTACGCACTCAGGAAAAAACAAAACCTAACCGAAAAAAATCAGTCCTTTTAAGTCATTTTTTAACCAAGTGCTACATCCACTTGAGCTTATTTTGAAACCTCACGTAAAGCTATTGTGTGGAAAGCATTGATTTTTGTAGCAAGCATAGGGACAACATGAAAACACAATACAAAACATTTGATAAGCTGACCATCCTGACAGGATGGCAGTGCTTCCATCTCCACAACTACAAAAAAAATCTTCCAGAAGCACAGATCATCTTGACACTCTCATGCTAAAGCCAATGCATTTTCTACAATGCACAAAAATAAGCAGGATCTTAAACTGTGTTGCGTGATCAGTGGCATAGTGAGTGATCTGCATCTGCAGATATGAAGGACATGACTGCCTCTTGAAGCCTGTTGCCCCACAGAGCAGAGGCATTGAATCCCATGTCATTTTGAGACTAGGTCTCAAAATTCCAGGTCTACTAGCCTGCTCCATTTGCCGGATCAAAATTGAAATGTGTCCAGAAACAATTGTCTACAGTTTAATTCAGATACAATCACCACGTAAAAGAAAATTCAACCACATAGAGTGAAACAAATACATATATACGTATACACACATACAACAATATTTTAAAAGAACTAAGAGGAGCAGAATTAAACTTAGAGCTATGACACAAGGATTAAAGTCCAATCTAGAGCGGCTACAGGGCTTGTTGCAGTAGTGTTCCTTATGAAACACTAGTCTGAGTACAAACACATGGATATTACTGGCCTTGACTATTATCTTTAGTAGCACATTTCAGTAACGGTTTTTTGCAGTGTCCAGAAAATATGGTCAACCTATGTATAATCAAGAGTTAAGTGACAGCCTTCAACACTGTTACACGCTAAATTATTGTCAAGTTTAGCAGCACAGAAGGATGCTACATCGAGTCTCAATCTTTTGATGATATTTGATTGTCTTTTATTGATTATTTTCTTGGTACTAAAATAATTGTAAGGAGAAATAAGAGATATTGATGGAGAAATTAAGCCCTTGAATTGCATACCTTTTCCACCTTTACTATTTTCTCTCTCTCATTTCCCCCCCTTTTTGAAATAGAAGGAAAAGGACTCCTGTTATACTGAATCAGAATGAACCTGGCATTGAAAATCCCCATGTAGCTCATTAGGTCCTGGTACTACAAAACTTTTTTAATCAACTCACTGTAATCATATGTGTCTTCAGTCAACATCCCTGCAATGTTAGGGAAATGCAAACCACAAAGTTTCCTATAGCCATGCATATTTACTATTGACAAAGTTGTCAATAGATACACTGTTTTCAACATTTGGATCTCTGAATCAACCGGCAAAAAGATTTGCTGGAATATGCTAGACAAGAACTGCATAAATTAGATAAGGAGCAGCATTTGTTCCTCTCCTCTCCAGCAAATTATTCTGCATTGAAGTAAAAACTATTTAGTGATGGACTGAAGGACTTGTGAAAAGCTACAGACTTAAACAGGGGGACTTAATTGTGTTTGTCAGGCACCTGATTTGAGATTTTCTTTTCATATTTCTTAGAAATAGAAATTACTAGAAAAACATCTTGCTGCTGCAGCTTTCTTGCCTTGGCAATTATTTGGGATATCACAACTAGCATTATTAGTACAGGAATTGAAAAATATGCATGGAAAAGTCAAAAACAATGTAAGCACAAAGGAACAAAACTATTCCATAAATATTCCAAATATTTCAGTCAAGGAGCTCTAAAAAAAAAAAATAAAAAGAAACCCTACTGCAGCATGCCTTCACCCTTGATGTTATAGAAAACTTATCTTAAATTTGGTTAATTTCATAAGTTACAATACAAGTTAAAAAGATCTTAAATATCAAGTAAAAATGAGACTTGGAGGAGAAAAAGCCCATGTTCTTACTGTGTTTAAATTTCTTACAGCTCATCATATCTTCAGTCATTACGTTTGTAACATTAGGTTGATAAAAAAATAGGAAAAGTCTTAGGCATTTCCTATTGAAAAAAAGAAAAAGAAAAAAACAGATAATGCTTTGATTTAGGTTCTTATCATCTGATAGCCTTAACTTCATTGCTATTTAAGAAGATGCAGGAAATGATTTATTGTTGACTGTCATTTCTGGAGGTGAATAATCTTCTTCCTCAGTATTAAAGTGCCTTTCTGGCAAATCAATCCACCATAGATCATGTCATAAGACTGTCTTCTGATGTTAATAAAGCATTTGGTAATAAGAAGCTTTATGAATGGTACTTAGAGACACAGAAATACCATAATATCCCATTTTAAAAGAGGCAATCTTGCCCGTGACACTGGTTTTTAATAAGTTTCTTAATTCAAAATATACTCTGCTTAAGAGAGCAACAGGTTGTGAAAATGATTTTTCCAGTCAAGAGATCAATTTAGGATGACAACAGTCAGCTGAAGGTGCAGACTATATGACTAATGGACATAATGTAAATTAATTAAGGTATTTCACCTTGAAAAATAGCATTCTGATATATCCTAATGTTCCTGTATAATAAAAAGACTGCCTTTTAGATTAAAAGGAAAAATAGAGAGGAGTTAACGTGGAATAGCATATATAGTTAATCCTATTTTTCAATAAAAATCATTCTTCAAACGTAACAGTTTCTATTCAAAGGAGTTGCACTCACATTCTTAATATAGTAGGGGGAAAACTACAAAACAGCTGAAAATGTGAACGGAAAGTCTTATGTTATTGAAGTGTTATTGATGTATTTTAATCGTTATTGTTGTCGTTTCAGTATTTTTTATCAAAATTACGATCAAAACCAACTAAAACTGAACCTACAAATTCAAAATGCTGGCCCAGGTCCAACATGCATTAAAAAGGTAAATAATATTGATAAATATAAAAATTTACTATGTTATTCTTCTAAATATCTTTGACAGATTTATAGGCAATCTAACTCATAAATGGAATCAGTTTCTAAACAAAGTCAGGGACATTACTTCACTCTGGTAAAGTTTTAACTTAGCATTCTTTTTCCAATACAGACTTTTTCTAAAAGGCCAAAGAAGCACAAGCACTTAAAAGAGAGGTATTATCTTCCCTACATTTATCTTAAAATATCAGTTATTTTATATTGTATTTTATTTATTGTTAAAAAGCCATTAGAAAAAGCAAATTAATCTTTTCTTACAAATGTCTTTGTAAAACTAATTTCTAAGATCAAGTGAAGAACTCTGCATTCGCTATGTAATGAGTATTTATTTGCACCATTATGAAAATATTCTATATTCCTAAAGGTGCACTTCGACTTCAAACAGAACTCCCTCCTCCAGACCTGTGCAGCGCATTATGAAATGATCCAGCAGAGGGACCCTTTCAGTTAAAAATTAAAAATCACCCATTAATCAACCTTTGAATAAAATGCCACAAGGCTATATTTAAGCACATAGCATCAGATAGTGCCTAAATTATTAAGATTACAGCAAGTGTAGCAATATTTCTGATACAACACAGAGGTTTAAGACAGACTAATAAATTTTCACTTTGTGTTCATAGATTTCCAGTAAACAATGTATAAGGTTAGTTTGCTATGTGATATTTCAAGAATACCATTCGACTACCAATTACTTGGCCTGGCTGGTACCACTGTCCACAGGTTGCTAAATCGCACTGTGACAGTACTAGAGGTAGAAGAATTAATAAGACAATCAATACGTTATTACCTGTCAGTAAAATCATACAATCGTAGAATAACCAGGTTGGAAAAGACCCACCGGATCATTGAGTCCAACCATTCCTATCAACCATTAAACCATGCCCCTCAGCACCTCGTCCACCCATGCCTTAAACACCTCCAGGGAAGGTGAATCAACCCTCTCCCTGGGCAGCCTCTGCCAGTGCCCAATGACCCTTTCTGTGGAAATTTTTTCCTAATGTCCAGCCTAAATCTCCCCTGGTGGAGCTTGAGGCCATTTTCCCTTGTCCTGTCCCCTGTCAGTTGAGAGAAGAGCCCAGCTCCCTCCTCTCCACAACCTCCTTTCAGGTAGTTGTAGAGAGCAATGAGGTCTGCCCTCAGCCTCCTCTTCTCCAGGCTAAACACCCCCAGCTCTCTCAGCCAGGTCGAGTCATTTTGTCATAGAAGGCGATCAGGTTAGTTTGGCAAGACCTGCCTTTTGTGAACCCGTGTTGACTGGGCCTGATCCCCCGGTTCTCTTGCATGTGCTTCGTGATAGCACTCAAGATCACCTGCTCCATGACTTTCCCTGGCACTGAGGTCAGACTGACAGGCCTGTAGTTCCCTGGATCCTCCCTGCGACCCTTCTTGTAGACGGGCACAACATCAGCCTCCAGTCCAGTGGAACTTCCCCAGTCTTCCAGGACTGCTGGAAGATGATGGAAAGGGGTCTGGCCGGCACATCGGCCAGCTCCTTCAATACCCTTGGATGAATCCCATCCGGCCCCATAGACTTGTGGGTGTCTAGTCGGGCTAGCAAGGCTCTGACCACCTCCTCTTGGATCATGGCAGCCTCATTTTGCTCCTCTAGCTCCTGGGTTTGTACACAGATGGAATGACTTTCTTTACAATTAAAGACTGAGGCAAAGAAGGCATTAAGTACCTCAGCCTTTTCCTCGTCCCCTCTCACTGTTGTTCCTTCTGCGTCCAATAGGGACTGTATGGTCTCCCTAGTCCTCCTTCTATTATTTATATATTTATAGAAAGATTTTTAGTTATATTTCACAGACTGCCAATCTTATTTCTAGTTGAGCCTTAGCCCTTCAGATTTTTTCTCTACACAATCTCACTTCCCTCCTGTAGTCCACCCAAGAGGCCTGTCCCCTCTTCCAGAGCCCATACATGTTTCTCTTCTTCTTGATAGCACTCAAGATCTCTCTGTTCAACCAATCTGGTTTTCTCCCCTGCCGGCTTTTTTTCCGGAACACGGGGATGGCTTTCTCCTGAGCTGCTAGGATTTCCTTTTTGAAGAGCTCCCAGCCCTCATGGGCTCCCTTGCCCTTGAGTACTGTCTCCCATGAGACTTTGCCAACCAGCCTTCTGAAGGGTTCAAAGTCTGCCCTCTGGAAATTTAATGCTACTGTCCTGCTAACCACCCTCTTCACTTCACCTAGAACAGAAAACCCCATCATCTCATGATCACTTAGTCCTAGGCATCCTCCTACTGCCACATCCCCTGCAAAGCCTTCTCTGTTCGCAAACAGCAGGTCCAGGAGGGCACCCTCCCTTGTTGGTTCATTCACCAACTGTGCAAGGAAGTTGTCTTCCACGTGCACCAGGAACCTCCTAGACTGCTTCCTTTCTGCTCTATTGTACTCCCAGCAGATATCAGGCAGATTGAAGTCTCCCACCAGAATGAGAGGCATTGATCTAGAGATAAACCCCAGCTGTTTATAGAAGAGCTCATCAGCTGCTTCTCCTTGGCTGGGTGGTCTGTAACAGACTCCCATCACAAAATCTACTTTCTGGTGGGCTCCTCTGATTTTAACCCACAGGCACTCAATCTCCTCATCACCACAATCCATCTCAACAGTGTCCAAGTCCTCCCTTACAAAGAGGGCTACCCCACCTCCTCTCCTACCCTTCCTATCCCGCCTGAAGAGTTTGTACCCCACCATAGCTGCACTCCAGTTATATGAGTCGTCCCATGTTTCCGTGATGGCAGCGACATCATAGGCTCCTTGCCCTATGACAGCTTCCAGCTCTTCCTTCTTGTTCCCCATGCTGCGTGCATTGGTGTAAATGCACTTCAGCTGCGCTGCCGAGCCTTCAGCCCTCTTAGAGGGAACAGAGTTCGTTCCCAACTGCCTGGTAACTGGAGTAGCTAACACCAGAGTGCCCGTATCTCCCTTAGCACCCCCAGGTGTGTTCTCCCCCACTTTCTGTGTGGTGAGGTACTGGTGGTCCTCACCAGCACACCCTCTCCCAATGACCATTGCCCCACGTCCAGGCTCACTCCTGTCTAGCCTGGTCTCAACCCCATCCCCCTTCACATCTAGTTTAAAGCTCGATTTATGAGCTTAGCTAGGTTTTTAGCAAGGGCCTTAGCCCCCCTAGGAGACACACGTGCCCATCCTTAGCAACAAAGTCTGGGGGTGCGTGAGCCACCCCATGATCAAAGAAACCAAAGCCCCTCTCCTCGCACCAGGCTCGGAGCCAGGCATTAATCAAATTCTTCTTCCTGACTTCCCGCTCCTCTCTATTTAGCCTTGGGATGGAGCAGAATACTATTTGTGCCCCAGAGCCCTCCATCATTTTCCCAATGGCCCTGAAGTCTTTCTTGATGGCTTTGGTCTTTCTGTTTACTAGATCATCATTACCAGTTTGGACTACTATCAGACTACTATCAGTAGTCTGTCTCGTGGACCAGGGAAGGAAGTTTTCTAGCTACCTCCTTCCCTGATGCCCCCGGTAAGCAGCAGACCTCTCTGTGGAGCGGGTCCGATCTGCTAATGGGTCCCTCCATTCCTTTTAGGAGGTAGTCCCCTACAACAATCACTCTCCTCTTCTTCTTGATGGAGGATGTTTTTATCTTTTTCTGAGGATGGTGCAGCCTAGGGAAGGATTCTAGGCTGTGGGAGCCATCATACCCATCCTCAGGGCTGGATTCCACCTGCAGCACCTGGTACTTGTTCGCCAGGGGGATCTGGGGTTTTGGTGTCTGGGTGAGGGGAGCAGGTTTCCTTCGTCTGGCAGGAACTTGCTGCCATTCCCCATCTCTTGTTCCCCCAACCTTGCAGTTTGCAGGTGGACGGTGTTTGGACACACCAGCTCCAGCAGCCGCTGAGTTAGTGAGAGGGCCCTGCTCCACTGGTCTATCTCCCTCTCACACTCCCTGATGGTCCTCAGCCTCTTCACCTCCTCCCTTAACTCCTCCACCATGTGAAGGAGTTCCCCGACTCGGGCGCAGCTTTCACTGTTGGAGCCAGTACCAGAGGCACGAGCCGGTGTGGGAGGGGGCCCTGCCTGCAGCCTGGGGAGCTGCTGCACCCGCTGTGGCTCCGTCTGGGTGGCAGCATCCACCCTGCCTCCTGCAGCACACGGAGCAGCTTTAACCTTCTGCTGGGTGGCCACCATGGTCTTCAGGGTCTTCTGTCTAGTCTCTAGGTCCTCTCTGCGCCCTGCCTTCTCGCCCTGCCCACTCGAACTGCCACGCTCCTCTCAGGGGGACCCTTTAAATCTCCCGCGGTGGCCGCCGGGGCCGCCCCCTCCCGTCAGGCCCCGCGGGACCAGCGTGTGGGGGCTGGCAGGACCCCCGCCAGGGTTTTTCTGGAATTTTCTTGGTTCAGGGAAGCTCCAACTGCCTCAAAATGTCCACCCCACCCCAGAACTCACCGTCCTGCTGCCGGGTGCTGCCAAAGAAGCCGAAATAGGAAGAAGCCAAAATAGGAAACATTGCTGTGACAAGAGCAGAAATTAACATAAAAAAAGCCTCTTCCTTATTCAAAACATTGCCTTCCTTAGAACTAAGCAAGATGCCCTTTGGAATTTGACCCTGTGAAAGCAACCTCAAACTGAATAGCACAGAGAAAATGTCTGAATTCAGAAAGCATCCTATAGTGCTGGAATTGAAGCATGTTGATGGCTGAAGTGCATATATTTAGAAAGTACAGTTCTGAACCTAACTCTTCCTAAATGTATCTTTAATTTGAGGGGAAATTTTATCAGGGAGTTTATCTTTTGCAGTAGTGGCCATGGCAGCTGACCCAGTCGTGCTGTTGTAGAAATGACGAATTTTTCACATTACAGGAACTCGATGTTTTATAACTTTCTGCATTTTCTCCTTAGATTCTGTGAACTCCCAGACTATTATTTCTATCTATTCATAAGAGGTAAAACCTTTGTAACCGATGCTTAGTCACGCAACGATATGACAAACCCCTGCGCTTCTGGAACATCTATTCTAAAAACAACTTGCAAGCTATCAAATCCTGCTAACGTAAATTCAGAAAAGATAGCTTTTTGTGCTGTCTCTTTCACAGTGCTTTGCAAAGTTCTAAGATATTTATTACATGCAAAATGCTACTTTATAACATGAGCCATAAGGTAGCTATGATATTACATCAAGACTGAAAAGTATATCAGGTTCTACCCACTACGTGGCTAACAAGGCCGTGTTTCTTTGGTACGTACTAATAAATTCCGATACGGTTATGAGGCACAAAATAGCTGTGGGGAGAAGTATCCACACTATGGCAGCTTGCTGTGATTAGACAAGAAACTGGCATCAGACTTTTTTTTGAACCTACTTGTTAAAGACGATATAAAGACTCATTTTTCTGAATGTAACATAATAATAGCAAGACACAAAAAAGCCATTTCCCTGGACAAAATAAAATACTTTCAGTGTGCCCGTTGTCTAAAAATTCATCTCCTTCCTCATCAGGCTGTCTTGGAGCTTCCTTTCTTTCACTACAGTTCTCACCCATTCCCTTATGCCATCTTAATGACTCAAGTCCTCTCACCAGACATTCTTACACGTTCATGGCCTTGCAAGATGAAGTGATTGCCAAGATGTCAGCATAAAGTGATTTATTTTTTTCAATTTTTCATCATTTTGGATGGACATGTGAAAATTTACCTAGAGGCAAAAAATCATTTGCGGAAATATTTTTTAATTAAATTTGCTTAGATGATGGAGAATTTTATGAATGTACCAGAATAGCAACTGAGGTAACAACAGAAAAGTTTCCAGAGAATTATTTTATGACGGTATTGATAATTTTTAAAGACAAAAATTTTCATTCAGTTTTTCAACAAAATAGACAACTTAAACATTAAAGATAAATTCACAGGTTATCTTGATCTCTAATTTTCACATTCCTAACACTTTTTGGATCCTTGTTTTCCCAAGTACTGCTGGAAAGGAATGAAATCTGATTGTACTTACTGACACATACAGGATTTTTTTCTTCTCACATAAGTAATGTGATGGTCACTACCACACCAAAGACAGATGGCAGATGCTAATTTCTACCCAGCTGACACACGGTGAGTTTTCCATCACCATCTACAGGGAGAACAAGAACTTGTAAGTTAGTTTGAAAGCCTCGTTAGATGACTTGAATTTGCTGAGCAGAAAGCATATGGTCAGCAAAACTAGAAAGAAATGAAAAGGTGTGCGATTACTTTTCCTGTCTTCTCAAACCTGCCTCTTTGAATATTTCTACAGAGGTTTCTCACCTCATCTATATATATATATATGAGTAAGTAACTGGAGCTGAGGAACTCAGGACAGTGTGTTGTATATATATCGTTGTCTATATAGCTAATTGTATCAGAATTGCCAACAACATCTCTAATTCTGAAGTTTTATCGCACTTACATAGTAATATTGGCTAAGTTCTTAGCATCTTGAGATTACAGAAACTCCCCTCTAGTCATTTAAAATGCTGTATTTCTGGAGCACACAGTTAAAGAGATAAAGAGGAAAACGAATTCAGAATGATATGTCTAAAAATACTTCTCATTTTTTAAAGGTTTTAAAGGTTATGGTCTGACTGCAGTCCATTGCTGAACACTTCAGGTTTGCAGTAGTGCTCAGCTCTGCTGTGTAGTATGCTACATCTCATCACTAGAAACTGAACTCACAGTACATCAATCTTCTAGAAGATCATATCTAGAACTGTGGTTCCTGTAGCATGGGTATAACAAATTTACTCCCAACTGCACTTAAATATGGAATTTCTTCTTGTACATTATCTCTACCATAAAGCTGTCCCTACTACAAAGCATTTATACCAGTACACTACTTCCTATCACTCATCAGCAGGTGGCCTCCTTTCTCCTGTGTTAAAAGTTCAAGATCTTTGTCCTACAGTAAATATCCTACAGTACTATTCAAACACATCAAGTATTTGAATAACTGGCCTTTAAGAACAAGTCAAGTTTGCTTTAACTAGCAAATTTTAAAAAGTGAGCATAAATAGTTAATACTGGGAAAAAGATTGGAGTAGAGGAAATATGAAATTAGAGTTCGTTTCTTTGAGAAGTCAGTTTTAATTTATTGTTTTCTCACAAACTGAGAATCTAAAATACAGTTCCAATTCCTTTTGGGTAGGTTTTCTAAAACACACTTAGCATATTGTTGTAAGATGGATAAACAGTCTATTCAGCTAGAAAGGCATCAGTGTAGAATCAAGACACAAATTCCTACAAGCTATTCAGTAAAGTTTTTGCAGGGGTGATTTTGGATATTGTATTTCAGGAGAAACATGGACAGTATCTAGAGGACAGCAGGGAGACTGATTCAGGTCTAAGTATGTCATAAGTGAAGAAAACACATGCAAAAAAAAGAAGACTGCAGGAAACTGAATTACTCTTGGCTTAAAAAGAGAAGACATATTTAGGTCTCAAACACTCCCATGAAGAAAAAGGGAATAATCTACAAATGCATAAAGGATGACTGACAAATAATGGGCTTCAATCATAGAATCATAGAACCACCAGGTTGGAAGAGACCCACCGGATCATTGAGTCCAACCATTCCCATCAATCACTAAACCATGCCCCTTAGCACCTCATCCACCCGTGCCTTAAACCCCTCCAGGGAAGGGGACTCAACCCCCTCCCTGGGCAGCCTCTGCCAGTGCCCAATGACCCTTTCCATGAAAATTTTTTACCTAATGTCCAGCCTGACCCTCCCCTGGCGGAGCTTGAGACCATTCCCTCTCATCCTGTCCCCTGTCCCTTGGGAGAAGAGGCCAGCTCCCTCCTCTCCACAACTTCCTTTCAGGGAGTTGTAGAGAGCAATGAGGTCTCCCCTCAGCCTCCTCTTCTCCAGGCTAAAAACCCCCAGCTCTCTCAGCCGTTCCTCATAAGGCCTGTTCTCCAGCCCCTTCACCAGCTTCAAACCTCTACAGTGCTCTTTTTTGTAGCCTCAATCTATACTAATGTTAAAGATTTGCAGTATCTGTTCTCTACACTACACTACTTGGAATTCAATGGCAAAAAATGGAGAGAGATAAACTTGCTATAAATTTACAATGCCTGTGCCTGTTCTGACATCATCGTCATTTACAATGCCTGTGTCGCCTGTGCCTATTGTGACATCATAGTCATTTACAATGCCTGTGGCTATTGTGACATCATCGGCATTTACACTGCCTGTTCCTATAGTGACATCATCATCATGTACAATGCCTGTGCCTGTTGTGAAATCACCGTCATTTACAATGCCTGTGACTATTGTGACATCATCGTCAATTACAATGCATGTACCTTTTGTGACATCGTCATTTACAATGCCTGTTCTTATTGTGAAGTCATCGTCATTTACAGTGCCCGTGCCTATTGAGACATCGTCATTTACAATGCCTGTGCCTATTGTGACGTCATTGTCATTTACAATTCCTGTGCTTATTGTGACATCATCATCATTTACAATGCCTGTGTCACCTGTGCCTATTGTGGCATCATAGTCATTTGCAATGCTTGTTCCTATTGTGACGTCATCATCACTTACAATGCTTATTTCGTCTTTCCCTATTGTGACATCATCGCAATTAAGAATATCTGTGTCACCTGTGCCTATTGTGACATCATCGTCAATTACAATGCCTGGACCTATTGTGACATCGTTGTCATTTACAATCCCTGTGCCTATTGTGACATCATGGTCATTTACAGTTCCTGTGCCTACTATGACATCATTGTCATTTACAATGCCTGCGCCTCTTGTGACATCATCGTTATTTACAGTGCCTGTACCTATTGAGACATCATCTTCATTTACAACGCCTGTGCCTATTGTGATGTAATCATCATTTACAATGCCTGTGCCTATTGTGACATCATCATCATTTACAATGCCTGTGTCGTCTCTGCATATTGTCACATCATCGTCATTTACAATGCCTGTGCCTATTGTGACATCATAGTCATTTACAATGCCTGTTTCGCCTGTGCCAATTATGACGTCATCATCATTTACAATGATTGTGTCTTCTGTGCCTATTGTGACTTCATCATCTTTTACAATGCCTGTATCGTCTCTGCGTATTGTGACATCATCGTCACTTACAATGCCTGTGCTTATTGTGACGTCATTGTCATTTACAATGCCTTTGTTCGTTTGTGCCTATTGTGACATCATCGTCTTTCACAATGCCTGTGCCTCTTGTGACATCATCATCATTTAAAATGCCTGTGTCGCCTGTGCCTATTGTGACATCATCGTCATTTACAATGCCTGTATCACATATGCCTATTGTGACATCATCGTCATTTACAATGTCTTTGTCTCCCGTGCCTCTTGTGACATCAACATCATTTACAATGCCTGTGCCTATTTTATCATCATCATCATTTACAATTCCTGTGCCTATCGTGACATAATCATCATTTCCAATGCCTATGCTTCATCTGACATCATCGTCATGTACATTGCCTGTGCCCATTGTGACATCATCGTAATGTACAATGCCTGTTCCTTTTTTTACATCATCGTCATTTACAATGCCTGTGCCTATTGTGACATCAACGTCATTTACAAAACCTATGTTAATTTTGCGATAATCTTCTATTATAATGCCTGTGCCTGTTATTACGTCATCGTCATTTACAATGCCTGTGTCACATGTGCCTATTGTGAATCATCGTCATTTAAAATGACTGCGCCTTTTGTGACATCATCGTCATATACAATGCCCGTGCCTATTGTGACATCATCGTCAATTACAATGCCTGTTCCCATTGTGAAATCATCGTCATTTACAATGCCTGTGCCTATTTTGACATCATTGTCATTTACAATGCCTGTGTCGTCTGTGCCTATTGTGACATCATCGTCACTTACAATTCCTGTGTAGTCTGTTCCTATTGTGACATCATAGTCATTTACAATGCCTTTGACTATTGTGACGTCATCGTCATTTACAATTCTTTTTTCATCTCTGCCTATTGTGACATCATCGTCATTTACTATGCCCGTGCCTATTGTGACATCATCGTCATTTACAATGCCTGTGCTTCTTGTGACACCATCGTCATTTACATTGCCAGTGTCGTCTGTGCCTATTGTGAAATCATCGTCATTTACAATACCTGTACCCTCTGTGCCTATAGTGACATCATCATCATTTACATTGCCTGTGCCTATTGTGACATCATCGTCAATTACAATGCCTGTATCACATATGCCTATAGTGACATCATCGTCATTTACAATGCCCGTGCCTATTGTGACATTGTCGCCATTTACAACGCCTGTGTCGCCTATTCCTTTTGTGGCATCATTGTCATTTACAATGCCTTTATCTCCTGTGCCTCTTGTGACATCAACGTCATTTGCAATGCCTGTGCCTAATGTGACATCATCGTGATATACAATGCCTGTGTCGCCTGTGCCTATTGTTGCAACATCGTCATTTACAATGCTTCTGCCTATTGTGACGTCATCGTCATTTACAATGCCTGTGCCTATTGTGAAATCATCATCATTGACTATGCCTGTGCCTATTATGACGTCATCGACATTTAAAATGCCTGTGTCTTCTGTGCCTATTGTGATGTCATCATCTTTTACAATGCCTGTGTTCGTTTGTGCCTATTTTGACATCATCGTCATTTACAATTCCTGTGTCATCTGTTCCTATTTTGACATCAACGTCAATTACAATGCCTGTGCCTGTTGTGACATCATCGTCATTTATGTCGTCTGTGCCTTTTGTGACATCATCGTCATTTACAATGGCTGTTCTTACTGTGAAGTCATCGTTGTTTACAATGCCTGTGCCTATTCTTACATTGTCGCCATTTTCAATGCCTGTTCCTATTGTGACAACAAAATCATTTACAATTCCTGTACCTATTGTGACATCATCGTCATTTACAATACTTTTTCCTATTGTGACATCAGCGTCTTTTACAATGCCTGTGTCGTCTGTGCCTATTGTGACATCTTCGTCATTTAAAATGCCTGTGCCTATTGTGACATCATTGTCATTTACAATTCCTCTGTCATCTGTTCCTGTTTTGACATCATCGTCATTTACAATGCCTGTGCCTATAGTGACATCATCGTCATTTAAAATGCCTCTGCCTATTGTGACATCATTTACAATGCCTAAGCCTATTGTGATGTCATCGTCATTTACAATGCCTGTGCCTATCGTGATATCATCATCATTTACAATGCCTGTGACGTCTGTGCCTATAGTGACATCATCGTCTTTTACAATGCCTGTTCCTATTGTGACATCAATGTCATTTACAATACCTCTCGTCTCTGCCTATTGTGACATCATCATCATTTATAATGGCTGTGCCTATACTGATATCCTCGTCATTTACAATGCCTGGGCCTGTTGTGACATCATTGTCATTTACCATGCCTTTGACTATTGTGACGTCATCGTCAGTTACAATGTCTGTGCCTATTGTGACATCATCGTCTATTACAATGCCTGTGCCTGTTATTACGTCATCGTCATTTACAATGCCTGTACCTATTGTGACATCATTGTCATTTACAATGCCTGTCATCTATGCCTATTGTTACATCATCATCCTTTACATTGCCTGTGCCTATTGTGACATCATCATCATTTACAATACCAGTGTCGTCTGTGATTATTGTGACATCGTCATTTAAAATACCTTTGTCGTCTCTGCCTATTGTGACATCATCGTCATTTACAATGCCCGTGCCTATTGTGACATTGTCGTCATTTACAATGCCTGTGTCGCCTATTCCTTTTGTGGCATCATTGCCATTTACAATGCCTTTATCTCCTGTGCCTCTTGTGACATCATCGTCATTTACAATGCCTGTGCCTAATGTGACATCATCGTGATATACAATGCCTGTGTCGCCGGTGCCTATTGTTGCATCATCGTAATTTACAATGCCTGTGCCTGTTATGACATCATTGTCATTTACAATGCCTGTATCACATATGCCTATTGTTACATCATCGTCATTTACAATGCTTCTGCCTATTGTGACATCATCGTCATTTACAATGCCTGTGTCACATGTGCCTATTGTGACATCATCATCTTTTACAGTGCCTGTGCCTATTGTGACATCATCGTCATTTACAATGCCTGTGTCATCTGTGCCTATTACAACTTCATCGTCATTTACAATGACTGTGCCCTCCTTGCCTATAGTCACATCATCGTCTTTTACAATGCCTGTGCCTATTGTGACGTCATCATAATTTACAATTCCTGTGCCTATCGTGACATCATCGTCATTTCCAATGAAATGTCAGTGCTTCGACTGACATCCTCGTCATGTACATTGCCTGTGCCTATTGTGACATCATCATAATGTACAATGCCAGTTCCTCTTGTTACATCATCGTCATTTACAATGCCTGTGCCTATTGTGACATCATCATCATTCACAATGCCTGTGCCTATTCTGACATCAACGTCATTTACAAAACCTGTGCCTGTTTTGTGATCATCGTCTATTACAATGTCTGTGCCTATTATTATGTCATCGTCATTTTCAATGCCTGTGTCGCCTGTTAGTGTTGTGACATCATCGTCATTTACAATGCTTTTTTCGTCTGTGCCTATTGTGACATCATCATCATTTAAAGTGCCTGTGCCTATTGTGACATCATCATCATTTACAATGCCTGTGCCTATTCTGACATCATCGACATTTAGAATGCCTGTGGCTATTTTGACATCATCGTCAATTACAATGCCTGTGCCTATTATGACGTCATCGACATTTAAAATGCCTGTGCCTTCTGTTCCTATTGTGACATCATCGTCATTTACAATGCCTGTGTTCGTTTGTGCCTATTTTGACATCATCGTCATTTACAATTCCTGTGTCATCTGTTCCTATTTTGACATCATCGTCAATTACAACGCCTGTGCCTATTGTGACATCATCGTTATTTTCAATGCCTCTGCCTATTGTGTCATCATCGTCATTTACGACGTCTATGCCTTTTGTGACATCATCGTCATTTACAATGCCTGTGCCTATTGTGACATCGTCATGTATAATGCCTATGCCTATTGTGACATCATCGTCATTTACAACGCCTGTGCCTGTTGTGACATCATCGTCATTTACAATGCCTGTGTCGTCTGTGCTTATTGTGACATCATCGTCATTTACAATGGCTGTTCTTACTGTGAAGTCATCGTTGTTTACAATACCTGTGCTTATTCTTACATTGTCGCCATTTTCAATGCCTGTTCCTACTGTGACATCATCATCATTTACAATTCCTGTACCTATCGTGACATCATTGTCATTTACAATCCTGTGCCTATTGTGACATCATCGTCATTTGCAAAACTTTTTCCTATTGTGACATCAGCGTCTTTTACAATGCCTGTGTCGTCTGTGCCTATTGTGACATCTTCGTCATTTAAAATGCCTGTGCCTATTGTGACATCATCGTCATTTACAATTCCTCTGTCATCTGTTCCTGTTTTGACATCATCGTCATTTACAATGCCTGTGCCTATAGTGACATCATCGTCATTTAAAATGCCTCTGCCTATTGTGACATCATCATTTACAATGCCTAAGCCTATTGTGATGTCATTGTCATTTACAATGCCTGTGCCTATTGTGACATCATCGTCATTTACAATGCCCATGCCTATTGTTACATCATTGTCCTTTACAATACATGTGCTTATTCTGACGTCATCGTCTTTTACAAGGCTTTTTTCGTCTATGCCTATTTTGACATCATCGTCCGTTACAATGCTTGTACCTTTGTAATTTACAATACCTGTGCCTATATTGACATCATCGTCATTTACAATGCCTGTGCCTATTGTGACATCATCGTTATTTACAATGCATGTGCCTATTGTGACATCATCGTCAATTACAATGCCTGTTCCTTTTGTGAAATCATCGTCATTTACAAAGCCAGTTTCGTCTCTGCCTATTGTCACATCCTCGTCATTTACAATGCCTGTGCCTATTGTGACATCATCGTCAATTACAATGCCTGTTCCCATTGTGACATCGTTGTCATTTACAATTCCTGGGCCTATTTTGACATCATCGTCATTTACAATGCCTGTGTCGTCTGTGCCTATTGTGACATCATCATCCTTTACATTGCCTTTGCCTATTGTGACATCATCGTCTTTTACAATGCCTGTGCCTTTTGTGACATCATCGTTATTTACAATGCCTGTTCCTATTGTGGCATCATCGTCATTTGCAATGCCTTTGCCTATTGTGACATCATCATCATTAAAAATGCATGTAACTATTGTAACATCATCATCATTTACAACGCCTTTGTTTTCTGTGCCTATTTTGACATCATCCTCTTTTACAATGCCTGTGCCTTTTGTGACATCATCGTCATTTACAATACCTGTGCCTATTGTGACATCATCGTCATTTACAATGCCTGTGTCGTCTGTGGCTGTTGTGACATCATCTTAATATTCTGAACTGCAATGTAATGTGACAGAAAGCTTCATTTTCTACCAAGATTTTAACATTTCTTCAAGGATTTCTCTCAACAGTGAATGTGGGTTCGATCCAGACAAGTCAAAACCCTAAGGCTTACTCAATTTTTTCCTAACAAACATAAAGAATATACTAAAAAATATCCCAAGAGTATGGTCCTCAGAAGGTGAGAATTTAATAACAGCCTATTCTGCTTTAAGACTTAAATATATGTCAATGTTTATATCAAACGGACGAAAGCAGAATTTTCAGATTTCTGAAAAATAAAAATTTGAATAAAATCTAAGAGAATAGAGACACCTATATCCCAGTTTCAAAATGCAATAATTTACAGAATTTGACAGAAACACTAAGAGCATTATGTTTCTCATTTTTGATGCCCAAGCAACAGGAGGTAAGGAATCTACGTGTCTGGAGCGAGTCCAGAGAAGAGCAACGAAGCTGGTGAGGGGGCTGGAGAACAAGAGGAGCGGCTGAGAGAGCTGGGGGTGTTTAGCCTGGAGAAGAGGAGGCTGAGGGGAGAGGAGGTTGTGGAGAGGAGGGAGCTGGGCTCTTCTGCCAAGGGACAGGGGACAGGACGAGAGGGAATGGCCTCAAGCTCCGCCAGGGGAGGTTCAGGCTGGACATTAGGAAAAAACTTTTCAGGGAAAGGGTCATTGGGCACTGGCAGAGGCTGCCCAGGGAGGGGGTTGAGTCACCTTCCCTGAAGGGGTTTAAGGGACGGGTGGACGAGGTGCTGAGGGACATGGTTTAGTGATTGATAGGAATGGTTGGACTGGATGATCCGGTGGGTCTTTTCCAAGCTGGTTATTCTATGATTCTATGATTCTTCATTCTTTTCCAGTGTAATGTGATTATTGTCCCCTGACTTAGAAAACAAAGAGTTGAATAATCTCCACATTTAAGGTAATGAAAAATGAAGGAGGAAGTTTACTAGGTCAGACCACACAGCCAGTGATGCTGATTTCCAGCAATTTGCTGTTGCAAAATTCAGTTCACACGTGAAGCTTTAGAACAAAAGGGGAAAAGAAGGATTCCTCATCTGCCTAGGATTTTGGACGCAATTTTAGGATAAAAAAAATCAATGATATTTTTCAGTAAGATTTTATAGATCATTTCTGTGTCTAATAATCTGAACTTATATCTGGCAGCTTGAGCTTGACCAAGAGCGAGCTGCTTTTCTTTTTTGATATATGCCTCAAAGAAAACAGGAATGAAATTCAAGGCTGTGTTTGGCTTTCTCACCTGGCTGTGATAATCCTGAAGACATTCAAGTAAACAGATTAAAAAAGAATACTGTGCGTACCTCTGACTATCACGTTCCTATAAAAATCACTTCAGCTTCTGAAAAACGCCCACACTGCACTTTTCACACTTCCCACAATTACAGCCCTTTAATGGGAAGCAAGCAAAAAGAACTGTTATATTCTCATTGAGAAATTTCATCATGGGTGCTTAAGCTAAAATCTCAGCCCATATAGTTAGTAATTAAAGGATCAAAACTAGTTGGATAAATATGACGTAACTGTAACCTGTTGGAACAGGCTTCTGACCAAACTTGAAATGTGCAATGAAAGTTAAGTGGAATTTTCTTTTCTGAGACAATCCCATTCCAGCTTTTTACAGTTTAAGTATCTCCCTTGTTAGTTACAACATTGCCACTAATTTTTCATTCAGTGTTACAGAATTAGCTAAAAGACTACATTAAAATTGTATTACAATTAAAAGTAAATTAAATTAAAGTTAAAATTATTTTGCCTCCACAGACCAGCCAGGTAACAATTGCTAGAGTGATTTCTGAAATAATTGAATTTGGAGACTGGCAGTTTCCTGCAATCCTAAGTAATTACACACAGAGGTAGTAGCCAGGCACAACACAAACTTGAAGCTACGTGTTGTTCAGAAAGCAGAAATTATCCTTGGCAAAGGTGTTGTTTAATGTAGATGCTGAAGGAAGTTCAATGGAAAACATTTATCAGAAATTTCCGTCCAGAGAGGAGATACGCTCTTTTAGGGAAAAAATGCAAATATTACTCAGGAGACCAAGGGCAAAGCAGATAAGAAATGGGCTAGAGAGTTCTCTGAAATATTCTGTCACTGAAATGTGAGAAAACATTCTTGCGCAATGGCAATTATTTTATTTTAAAGCCATCCACATCTCAAGATCCTTTTGCAGCATTGTGCCATTATCTGCGAATTGGCTACTTCCAGTTCAAACATCTTAAAGGTAGGATTAAAAGATTATTTCAGTTCCTATCTTGGCATATCATTTGCATGTTTATTATTTGAGCCTTTGGAGTAACTCATAGGAAAACTGTGAGCTTATCACGGAAAAAATACATCTTAGAAACATTGCAACAGTTGACTTTGAGGCTTTTTACAGCCTGCAGAGAGACATCAGTGAGTGAGGCAAAATCACTTAGGAGTCTCAAAAGGGCAGAGGACACCTCTGCAAAGGGTGTCACCTCCCCGCCTGCCCTGTTCAGACAAGGGGTGGAAAGGTCCTTTTTGTAGCCGATCCAGAGGGGAGGAAATGTACTCCTCCTTTGCAACACTAAACTTGTATGTGAGTAGAGAACAAGATTGTGCTTTGGCTTCTGCATTTTTAACCTCAAAATACTTGACTATACAGTCACCAAATATCAAGAATGCCTGAATTAGAGGTCATAAAGCTGCTAGTGTGAGCAAAGACAAAACATATTCGTATTGACACTGAACTATCAAGTTTTTCATCATAATATTATCAGTCAAATGAACAGAACAGTCAGTCCTTGTACAGGACAACATACAAACAACCCTTCCTTCAGCCGTATCTTTTATTCTCTACTTTGATTAAAAGAAAAAAAATCAAATTCTTTCTCAAAGGTAGAAATTAGTATCAGAAATCATAGCCATTGCAATTAGAGTTGTGTTATCATTTTGTCTGAGTTATCTTTGAGTTTTTATTCAACAAAATATTACTGGAATTGTATAAATGCTCTCAGTTTGACAGATGTTTTCCAAGTTTACCTGAAAACACAGCGGGAAAGAAAGGGAAGTTCATTGTATGGAATATTCACACTGTTTAATTCCAGATGTCAATAATATGAAACAAAAGTCTCTACATGCCTCAGTGGAAAAGAGAGGCTCCTCGAGAGGGTGACTTAGGGCAACTAAATTAGGCACGTTGTTCTGAGTTGCACTCAAAAGGCTCGTAAAGCTGGGCAAATGAATATGTCCTAAGATGTCTGGTATCAAGAATATGTAAAAAAAACCTGCAAGGCAGGAAGAAGCAATACATTAGGAAAATAATCAGTGTGATTGCAATCTTGCTCTCAACTGGGTGCTTGTCTTTGTATACCTGCTCTACGGTCTCCATTGTTCAATGTTCGTGTCTTTTCACTCACACTACTTTCTGGTTTAACCTACTGTACCATGTGTTCCTTACCATTTCCTTAATTTATAACACAGATAAATAAATGAATTCATCAAGAAGGATTCAACTAGGTAGCATACTCACATGCCTAAATGCTTACAACATTTCTGACGTAGGCTTTAATTTATTGTGCATGAACACAAGAAGTGGATCTCTATAAAGTGTCTCCTTAGCAAGGAAAAACCAGTTTAAAAGTATCTCATTCACAAAGTGTGATAGCATCAAGAATGCTAGTGACCACAACTGATGCAGAGAAATGTGACAGTAAAATACCGAGAACACAATAGAATTGAAGATTGGGGCACAAATATTGAAGCAAATTCAGTTTAGTTTTGTTGAAAGAGAAAAGGACAAAGAAATTACACAAATTAGTTGGGAGATATGATCACATCATAAAGCATTAAAGATGCTCTCAGTAGCTTTGTTTTTATTTCTGTAACTCCTTATACTTTACTTTGCAATATTGGCAGGGCTGTGATGAATTCCCTGAGCTGTATTGGCCACTCAGCGCTCCAAGACGCACAAAAGCAGATTTGAGAGCCCTGAAGCCATGAACCTGCCCATTGTGCACACTGTGGGACTGACTGGAATGTTACAGCACTGGCTTATTTTCCAAGTATTCCTCTGAAAGGAAACATGAGCACACATTAGAGCAGGGCACTGCAGGGTTTCCTCCCGTGCAGAAGCAGGATGCAGCAAAGCACACCTGGAGAACAGTATGGGGAATGCCTCAACAACTGCAGTAAAGCATTGATTCAGCCTGTAGAGCCAACATGTATCATAGCTCTGCCAAATCAAGGGATGAAAAGGATGCTTTAGTAATCTTTATACTGCATTTTTAGTTTTTATTAACGTGGAGGAAGGGGCTATATACATGAAGAAAACTTGGTTACTTCCAAATTTCACAATATTTATACATGATTAGACAGTTCTATCTTTTTTTAAACACTGGGTATCTTAAATCTATGTCAGTAGTGATGACAGCTAACTATTCGTATGCCTGTGTAAAGTGAGAGACCAAGTTCAGATAAATTTCTCTAGGTGAGTTGATTTGAAATGAGAAATCATTACCTTGCAGGTAGTGTCAATAAATGCAACACATATCTTGCCTAATTCTCTTCTGCAGTAAAGCTGGCCTGCATTGGATTAGGTTTGGAGAGTGACTTTTGGAATATCAAGGGGAGGATGAAGCTTGTAATTCGCCTACTCTCACTATAAATACTGCATTAATGAATGTAAAGTTTAGGTTCAACTGTAAGAACCACCAGACTGGATGTTTATTTTCAAACAGTTCATTATTTCTACTATCAATTATTGGCATATATATTGCACCGCTTACTGAAAACCAGCCATTACATTTTTTGCTTTTTAGTCCTACAGTTAGGAAAGAGATTTAGCTATTTCCTTCAGACTGCAACAAGAGCATTTTGCCTTTACTCACACTTTTGCTTTACTGGAAAAAAAATAACAAAAAATACCCCTCAGAAAACACTCTGAGAAAGACAATGCATCATTTTAAGAAGTAATTTCTACAAATACCATATCTAATAAGTCTTCTGTGTTCATATGAGCATACTCATATGAGGCAGGAAAACCAAGATCTGAGTAACTACATGTCTAACTCTGGGGAAATCAATCATTTTCCATTTGGAAACCACCTGTTAGCACAATTACAGCCATTCAAAGCAAGGTTCCTTAACACACTGTCTGTTATGATGAGGCATAATTGATTTAAACCTGTATGGGGTCAAACATACTCTTTCTAAATAGGGAAGGTCAAAATAGGCAGTGATGACAGGTTGTGTGAAGCAACAGAGTGCACAGAGGTCCCTTATAGAGAACAAGAAACAGGTTACTCTTGGGGCACAAACCCCATGAGTAATCTCTGTATAAATACACGTGATATATTATAGCTATTATAAAATTCTCAGTTTAATTTTTTTTACAATATGGTGCTATCCTACTGGTACTAAATAAGCAACCTTAGAAGACATTATGCTTTATTTGTCCTATAATGATATATTTAAAATACTCTTATATTCCAAGGAATAATAATATCCAGTAACACCATCCCTTAGAGGAGTTTTGATTTCTTCCTCTCTCCCCCTCTCTCCATCACATATTCAGGGTAGAGAATTTTTAGACAGAATCCCCCCTATATTTAGCCCACAGAAGGGCAATCAGCTCCATCAAAGTCTGTATGTCATATTACATTTACAACTAGATCCAAGCGTATGATGATTGGTATAACACAATCTAGATCAGGCTCACTGAACAAGGTCAATGGAATGGAAGAACTGGCATCCCTCTCACTTTATCTTAGCAAAGAATACATATGTTCATCTGTTATAGCAGCAGATAGAATCACAGAATCACAGAATCATAGAATAACCTGGTTGGAAGAGACCCACCGGATCATCGAGTCCAACCATTCCTATCAAACACTAACCCATGTCCCTCAGCACCTCGTCCACCCGTCCCTTAAACCCCTCCAGGGAAGGTGACTCAACCCCCTCCCTGGGCAGCCTCTGACACTGCCCAATGACCCTTTCTGACACTGTCATTTTCCCTGTATGCAAATTCAACGTAGCACCTTCTCTCAAACACTCTGGAGGGCATAGTACAAATAGCTCTGTTCTATAAATAACCTGTAAAAATATGCACCAAAAAAATTCATTATCTGAAGGCAGCAGTCTGCTCCATCTTGATGAAACTCTAGGAACTCTTAAATATACAACTGACTCTCTGAACTGAGCAGTGGGCAAAGTTTACTCTGTAACTCAATTTAAAGACAGCCAGTGCTGATTGATACGAATAAAATAAGCAGACAAAGCATGATTAAAGATCACCGATTTTAAGGGTATTTGTAAACTTTACTGTTAAACAATAACAGCAATAGACATAACATAAGTGGCATTAAAAGTCACTGAGAAAGGGACAAACCCAATTAATGAAGCACTTCTGCAGGTCCTCTTTACAAAGGCAACCCTGGACTGTCTCAGTGTATTTCATAGATTACATGTGTAACAATGTAGAGTCACAGAATAATTCAGGTTAGAAGGGTCCTCTGGAGGTTTTAGTCCACCTAGCTCAACTTCCCTGTCAGAGCAGGGTCAGCTATGAAATAATTTTATTCAATTTTCATTCTAGCTATAAGATAGAGAAAAATGTATGAATCATAGAATCATAGAATCATAGAATAACCAGGTTGGAAGAGACCCACCAGATCATCGAGTCCAACCATTCCCATCAAACACTAAACCATGTCCCTCAGCACCTCATCCACCCGTCCCTTAAACACCTCTAGGGAAGGTGACTCAACCACCTCCCTGGGCAGCCTGTTCCAGTGCCCAATGACCCTTTCTGTGAAGAATTTTTTCCTAATGTCCAGCCTAAATCTCCCCTGGTGGAACTTGAGGCCATTCCCTCTTGTCCTGTCCCCTGTCCCTTGGGAGAAGAGCCCAGCTCCCTCCTCTCCACAACCTCCTTTCAGGGAGTTGCAGAGAGCAATGAGGTCTCCCCTCAGCCTCCTCTTCTCCAGGCTAAACACCCCCAGCTCTCTCAGCCGCTCCTCGGAATCCTTGTTCTCCAGCCCCTTCACCAGCTTCGTTGCTCTTCTCTGGACTCGCTCCAGAGCCTCAACATCCTTCTTGTGGTGAGAGGCCAGAACTGAACACAGTTTTAACTTTGACAGGCATAACAATTGTAAAAGAGAACCAATAATCCACGTGATCTGCAATCTTGCAGAGGAGAGAAATGTGAGAGCCCACAGTTCAGACTGAGGCATGGAGACATACAGACCTTTGTGACTCACCTCATACACACGCCATAGAGTCTGATTAATCAACATTGTAGTAAATAGCCAGACAAGATCATGTTTTAGCTGTGGGCTGAAAAGATTGATCAAAGGTTCTACTACAGTGAAGTGTTCTCCCTGTTCTTTGAACTAGCTCAGGTCATATGTTTGATAGTGCAAAAAGGCTCATGATTCCCACAGGCAACCAGTGAGAGAACAACAGGATTTGGTGTGGCTATACTGTCCGCTATGGTTAGATACAAAGGAATGTCAACCCCTCCCACCCCCAGAAAAATCCAAAGAGAAAAGCAAACTGCAATGCAAAATAATATTATAGCTTTTAGTTAAAGATATTAATGTATCTTAAGTTTTTTTTAAAAAATTCTATTAAAAAATCAGATAGTAAAATAAAATATTATAATCCAATACTCTCTTTCAATTCCAAATTTGCCTTTTTTCCCCCTTTGCCTGCTGGCCATGCTGTCAACATTTCTCTGGTTCATTCTGATGTATCAGTATCCTCAGAATTACAAAATAAATGTACTGTATCAAAAAGCCTGAAACATGGAAAACTGCGTAGCAGCTTGTATTCCACTATGTGAAAAGGGAAAAGAACATGTGACACCCCTATCAGCTTGTGAGAGCTGATGAAACACACATTAAGTCTCTAGAGATACCAGAGGCATATTGAAGATACTCATGTAATACAGCAGGCAGATCGTATGGTATCATTCATAGAACAGGAAGCTGGTGATAGTCAACGTTAATGATTAAAGCATGTAAGATAACTCGAAGTAGATATCTAATCTACGATGGGTAAAGAAATTTTGAACTTGTGAGGCTCTCATTGAAGCAATTTGAAATATGATTAGATCCTGGTTTAATTTCTGTTCTTGGAAGGCATAATGAAAAAGTATCTTTGAAAAGAATGAGAAATTTGTTCATGTGCAGCTTTTGGATGTTGTCTTAATCCTCATCTGTAAGTCACCTAAACACTTTTTCATTTTAGGTACATAAATACTCAGTGGCATTTCAGGTTAAACAAATTCATAGAATCATAGAATCACCAGGTTGGAAAAGACATTCAAATGTTTTGTGAGGTAAAAATCCTGATGATGCATCTGTTTCTTTTCCCTTAACCATTTAGGTAAACTAGGTCCTTTTCCTCAGCATTCCACTGTTTTTCATTCAGACTTTACAAAACTCCTTTCAACCTCAGGGGCTCAAAACCTTGTCATTCCAGACCACTCAGGACATCGCTTCCCTCAACATGCTTGGCTGCAACATCTTCCAATTCATTGTCTTTCTCCGCTTACCTGGCATATTCTCTGTATCAGTTTAGCAAAATCTCTCCTTTCTAGTCGCTCTTCAGCAGGAACAAGCAGCTTGCAGACAGTAGAGGAAGAGTAGAGAGCTGGGACAGAAAGCTAACATTTTTTTGCACTCTTCATAGTTGTACAAATTTATGATGACAGTAAACCGTTTGGCGTGATTGAAGCAAATGGAGGTGGTGTGAGTGATGGACAATGAGCATCTAAGAGACAATGTTAGGCAGAAGAAGTACTGTAAAGTTAAGCAAAGGTAGAAAATGTGTAAAAGGTAATTCTACATAAGCCTAGAAAATGTCCAGAGGTTTTTTTTTTAAATATGGTTTTCAGTATTTTCCCAGAAATTCTGTTTTTACTTAGTCATTCTGAGTTATTATTATGAGTTATTCTAAATTTTTCATGTATGGTTGGATATTAATCTTGTATGGAGTACAGTCTTTCACTAAATGTTAAGTAATAATTTGAATAGATCACTTTTTTCCTAAGTACAGATCCATAGCAAAACCTCGGTTAAAGAAAGAAAAATCTGCATGGTTTTAGAGCAACTCCGTGGCAGAGTCTGTGAGAATATGAGGATGGTCATCAGGGGAGAGACCAAAGGTTTCATTTCACAATGACAAAAAAGCAGATATCAGGAAAGTATGCAACAGCAGAGAAAGCACACAGCTGAATGTCCCCAGAGCTAGATATGGGTTTGTTTGTTTGTTTGTTTGTTTTGTATATAGTAATTCTGCTAGTTTCCTCTCTGCAAACCTATCCAATCCTTCTTTAAGCCTGTGTTAACTTATAGCATCCCTAGCACCCTCTGGTGGGAGTGCTACTAATTCCTTCTCAAACATAAAACCTGCTCACCTTAGTTCTGAATCAGAGCAGGACATAATATTAAAGAAGAAACTGAATCATGAATTCACTCATTAGCATAATGTTTACTTCTCCATTTCTTTTCATGTAATTCCTAATTACATAGAAATTTATATAATTATTAATACGTTATAGATTTTATCTTTGGGGGACTGAGGGGGGCAATTGTTACATTTTCATGTGATTTTAATCATAATCTAGGATCTTGCTTCTGGGTAGTAACACGCCACTCAGAGCCCATCATTTCACCAGTGCATAATTGGACATTTCTCTGTACTGAATCGCATTTTACTGCCCAGTGACTAAGCATTGCTGATTTTTGTTCAACTCTACAATGTTTCACCATCACTGGTAATCCTGCTACTCACCGTCATCAGGAAATGTTAACAACTTATAATTCAAATCCTTTTCCCTAGTGTTATAAGTATGCTGGGCAGCAAAGGTCCAAGCACAATGCCTTGTGTAACGTTACTGATAACTCCCCCTGAGTTAAAAATGACCTTTTACTCCTACCTCTTGTTTCCCACGTTAGCCAGTTATTTATCCAATTTATGTAACTTCCTTCTTATCCCATTGCTATACCATTTCCTTACAACATTTAATGACAACCTCTGTCAAAAGCTTTTTAGCAATCTATGTAAATTACATAAATAAGATTATGCTTTCTGAACCTATTAAAAAACTCATATGTATTCTGGCTCATAATTTCTCTTCTTCCCAAACACATCAAGCATATTCAATTTTTAGAAGTAATACATGTGACAAAACCATGAAATACTTAGGCCTGTATTTCCCTGAATCTAAAAGGTCTCATTAAGGCATGAAAAAATAAAGAAGTCTAACAGTGCAATGCAGAGCACAAAGTATGACAGATGACCAGCAAAGTTAATACTGGCTAATGAGCAGGATGCTCGTAGTCTTGTTACGGACTGACATAGTTCTCAATAAGATCTTTTTACATACAAGAGGATATGCAGACCAGGAAGCATCCAGATGTGACACTTGGAAACAGACAGCAGGAGCTATGAACACACGGATTCAATAATTACTTGGTGCTTGTGAGCATGATTAATGGAAGGATAAAATGAGTACTTGATCAGAAATTGAGATGCACAATAGATTCGAGCAAATAAGAAAGCACGGGGAAAGAAGAATTGCAGCTTGGCTTCTCTGTCTTATAGATGAAAGGTAAGACTTTAAATACTGTTCATCAGCCACACTATAATTCTTGTTACCTCAGATGCAACATCAGATAAATATATTTCCATGGCAAACCCAACCTTGAATCAAGTCCTGCTGTTTTTTCCTGGCCTACTTAGGCTTTTCCTTGACAAATATTCTGGAAAAAAAAATGCTATATATGAGTACATGTTTCAGTGACATTTAATGCTGGCATGCAGATACTTCTCAGAACTACAGAAAGAGGGAGTTGTTTTCAGGGCTATGATGTCACATATGGGAAGAAAGGCTGTGTTAATTCACTACCACGTGATTTGGGAGCATCTTAGAATAGCCAGACAAATCCACCCAGAACTGTTTTTGTTTGGGGCTATTTTAGAAAGCTATACTGCCCTCCACTCCTTGACTACAGGGTTAACATTCATTATTTCTTTTCCAGCTTTGTCCCTTACTCTCTATAAGCGGTTTACAGAAAGAGGTTTTTCCTTTATTAGGCATCTTTCCTAAGTATCCACTAGTGTCATTTTCTATTTACACATTTCTTTTGAAGAAATCAACACAATTTACATTTTTATGTGGATGACCTTGTGAGCACTTGGTTACAAGAAAAAGGTCATGAGGCCCCTCGAAGCTGGGCTACCTAAGCTTAGTTATTATGTTACAATAGTTATGGCCGAAACGCAAGGCTTAGCAAGTTCAAAGCCGCTTAGATCATAGTACAGAACGTAGTGAGACTGAGATAATCATGTTTGTAGTTGTTTCTTTTTAAGAACTTGATGTTTAGATAATTATAATAGCCATGGTAACAGAATAATGCAGTATTGTGTTATATTTAGACTTTTTGTAATAAATGACTAAAATAATGTAACCAATGATGAGCCTTTATTTTGCAATATGTATGAGCTAATTAACTAGTGTATATATGTCAGCGCTTTATCCTTAATAAATTGAGACTTGTTGATCATCATCTGATGTGCATGTCTCCCGTCGTTTCCGACATTTTTACTTCAAATAATATTGTTGTATTTTAAAATGGCAAAACTTCTGCAAGGAAAAAAAATTTAAAAAATAATGAGAGTCAGGGCTGCTAGCTTTATTATGATGAAACTATTCCTAGTGAAATTATTCTGGTTAAAACCAGTATGTAATTTTTGTACTTTTTAGTCAGTTCTCACTTTGGATGCAAATGAGCTGTTTTTTACCTTGCAGAGTTGTTTTATAATGAGAACATTGATTTATTTGCTTTTCCTACATGACTGGTATGTTGATTTATAAAGTCATTTGAGGGAAGAATTTTTTTCTAGGGATGTCTGAAGCAGAAGGTTGTGCTATAAACAATTTATTGGTTTTATCTTTAAAAATTGCATGTACATTTAACAGCTTAAAGCAGGTAGCCATCTTATAATACAGTTTTAGCTGTCCTTGATGGCTACTTATCTTATGATGCAGTCTGAATATTGGAGATGAATGGTGCAGGACTCTTACCTCGATTGTTGGTAAATAGTGCAGAACACCACCATGGCTCATTTTCCATTTGATCCTTGTGTTCTTTCTGCCCCACTTAGATGTCATGAAGACATCTCCTTTTGCCTCTTCCTTCTGTTTAACACTGTAAAGACTGTAACTTGTGATGTACATGTAAGACCATGATGTTGATGAAGACACCTAAACTGTCTTGTAGCACAAAGGTTTACTGTGTTCTCTATTGAAGTCCAGCGGCAGTTCCAGCTTTTAACAGGCATGAAAATAAATTTAAAAATAGAATGCTCAGAATCATAGCATGGTGTTGTAGTAACAGTTTTCCTATTAACAGGTTACTAAAAGTAATTTCACTTAGTAAATATGGCAAAGATTTCACGACAGTTTGATTTTAGTCCATTATATCATCTTTATACAATTACTGGGAGTTAATCCAAATGAATAAATATGCAGTAGTAAGAACTACTTTTTCTTAAAATTGTTATGCATTTCTGTATCCTAATTAACATACCAAGTTTTAGTATGAGTTATCTTTCCAAGCAAATCCCTTTCCTCGTTAGCATTTTGAGTAAATGGTCACCATTTCCCTTCCCCAAAGACACAGAAGTCCACTGTAAAATTACCATACACAGACAGTTCTTCTCTTTCCTAAAAGCTCTATGCATCTTTTTTTTTCCATTAATTTAATCTACTGCTGTTTAATCTGTTACTATGGAGATGCGTAACAAGCTTTTAAAAACATAAAAACAATGGATATGCAGTCAGGGATATAGTGTATCTTTTTTTCCTTCATTTTAAATGCTGCTTCAGACCCATTTCAAATTTTCTATATAATCCAAACCTCAATTTCTCTTGTGTTCAAATGCAGTTTTTTCTTCTCTCTTCCTTTATGCTATCCATATGGTTGGTCTAGATGATCCAGCGGGTCTCTTCCAACCTGGTTATTCTATGATTCTATGATCCACCAAGTAGTCTGCTGCTTGTGGCATTTTTGTCACGTTGAAATTATATTACTGATATTGTAATTCAATACTATATTTAAAAAATTATTTACTCTGCAAAAATAGCTTGGAGTGGCATTACAGATATACTGGCTAGACTGTGTGACTTTCTGAGATATCACCCACGAGAGACTAAAAATAAAATGTATCTATACTGAATTACAAGACTATTGTACATGCCAGTAGGCAGAGATGAAATGCCAGGACTTTCAAGTTGTAGAGAATTTTAAAGATATAATGCTTAATGTGATACAAACTTTTCCTAAGACTGAAATGTAAGCAAGTCCTAAGGTCATAGGTCATTCATTCGGAAGGGTTACGGTATATGTTGAGTGTTGCCTTTCTTTTATTGGATGGTTTCAATCACAGAGTTCATTATCTTGGCTTGAATGATTAAGTATTCCAGTATTGGTTAATAAGAGACTAGAAGTCAGAAGGCATATCATATTTTTATGTTTGTTGGTCCTTCTCAAATAATTTGTTTGCTTGTTTGTTCTTCTTTGATCCTTAGCAGTCTTCACATTGAGAGACTGAATTTTACTTCTCTGTTCCTTTGGCAGTCACATCTTAATCTAGGAGTTCACACAGTTTTTGTGTTATTTTTAAACAGGTTTTATTCTCCCCGATGGTTTTTGTCTCTTGGTGCTGATGAAATAGTTGATGATTGATTTTGATCATTAATGTACTTATAACCTCTAGTAATAACCACTCACTTCTAATGAAAATGGCAGAAAGGGAGAAATTCCTGAATCAAAGAAAATATCTTAATCATAACTCAAAGAAACCAACTTTTAAAAACATGAGGGGATTGAATTATCAATCACCTAATTATCAGTTTTTCAGGATTCAAAAATATATTCAGATTTCTCTTCCATATCCATATGTAAATTATAACACTATATGTTTAGCTCAAAAAGTGTTTAAAACTCAATAAAGAAGGAGGAAATTATAATAGAGAAATGTCAAGGGTATAAAATGCTGGAGTAGTAAATAGGACAAAAGAAATATGTTCATGGTAGAGTATAAAAAGTGCCATGTAGTCAATGACATTATACCGTAACAGATACCTGTATCTATATCTACATTATCTAAGTAATTTATCACCTGCCGTGCATTTGTTTCAGTTCATTAATTTTGCTTTATTGGTTCCTCCCTTTTTCTTTCATTTAGCCTCCTCTCACATATACACCGTTATTTTCAATAATATCATTACTGGCATGGGCTCTGATAAAAATAGCAGGTCTTCAAGCACTGCTATTGGAAAAGTGGTTTTGTTGACTTAGTCATTCATGTTTTGAAGAACGACTGGCTAGGGGCAGAAAAGCTCTTTGTCGCAACATGCACTCAATTTCCATGAGGTAAACTCTAGGAAATGCCACCAAATACATGCAGTTTGGGTATGGGCTTGGCACATAAGCATTTTAAAGAAAGGTGTTTTTCTTTAGTTTTCAGGCTCTGGCTTCACTTCAGTTAGAAAGTTTCATGGTGGTTGAGCTTTGCCTGTTTCAATTTGATGCAAAAGCTCTGTGATTTTTCAGTAAGATACAAAATTTTCATGTTTTCATTGTGTAGTAACAGAAATTAGACTAAATAATTAGTTTGCACCCCACAAAAGGGCAGCACAAATGTCCACAGTCATGATCTGGGTTCACAACCACAGAAACCAAACAACCTTCTCCCATTACAAGCTAATCTGTACAGAAATAGCTAAATAAATTTTTTACAAAAGTAAAGATGACACATTTTACCATTGGCTATAATTAACACCTATAATCTACCCATATCTCAAACCTGTAAATTAAAGGCACATATCTACTTAGATATTGGAGCGGAGTTTTTGTTTGTAATCAATTCCAGTCATGCTAATAAGAAGTTTATCTTCTTTAGTGGATTAGGTTGTGGGGAAAAAAATGAGAGATCAAATAAATATATAAACAAATTCCTTATTTTGCCAACACAGCCAAGTTCACTCTCCTGTGCCTCAAGGACAACACATACAAGCCAGCTCTTGTCCAGAAGTGTGATCCCCTTACAGGCAGTAAGATGTTACGGTACTTTAGCTAGGAAGGACAGCCAGCTACCCACACACTCAGGCTTCATGCTGGAGGAACTACAGAGATTCACATGGCTCAGAATAAGGCATTATTGATTGGTTTGGGCATATTTTTCATTGCCTGGCTCCATCTTTGCCTTTCTTTAAAAGAATAGAATTGTTTCTCATTTAGGGGCTCAAATTTGATTCAGAAGAAGGTCAACAGAAGTGGAAGAGATAAAAGTCTACGAAAAGACCATCAGAACTAAAGCAGCTTTCCTCTAATCTTTTGGCGAAAGATAATGCATATTCAGAAAACACTGTATGTGAAGTACTTTGTTTATATTTGTTTATTCTACCAAACGACAAGGCAGCTTTTAGGTAGTTTAATACCAGCTGAAATTCCTTATCTGCATACATGGGATTGAAGCATGAATTTAATACACCATTGGTCACCGAAATTTGTACTTAATTCTTTTTTTAAGGAGTAGAAATGCTTGAAGGTCCAGTGTATGCTGTGGAGTTACCTTAATACTATAGAAAGATGGGACCCACACGTACAGCAATGGAATTATATTGCTAGCATCTCAACTCCTAGAAGCACTGTAGGAGTTGCAGCATTAAATAGCAAGTATGTCAACAGGAAAAACTCTCCTTGGTTTTTCATTTGCTTCCTTCCTGGGAAATACAGTTGCTTAAATTTTCTTTTCCATTTTATAGTAATTAATCACCTCAGGAAAACAAAGACAAAATGTAATGGACAAAAATATGAAAGAAAACCTTTTCCTCCATTGTGTGGTAAATTGTTTTCAAATTTGCAGTCATGTTTTAAACATGTTTCATCCATTCAAGTTATAGCAATTTGGAAATGGTATTGCATGCTTATCAGAACTACCTAGGATATAACTTACAGAGATATAAGATCAGATACTTTAAAAAAAATTCCAAGTTTATGTTTACATAAAACCAATGTATCTAAGGAAGAACCATTTAGAAAGACTTAAATAGAAACAAAGTCATTCCTCTCATTTCATATCTCCTGCATGCATCTACAACTTTAACATACAAGTTCACAGTCAAGAATAATTTTTAGAAGGTGAAAGTATATAATGTGTGCAATGAAAGGAAGAGAAGTGTAATAATTAGGTATGGAATAAATAACCTTCCATAAGTTTTCTCCTACCCAGATTAATTATGCCTTTCATCTACTGCTTAAATACACTGAGCTCTTGTGTTCACTGTGCATTGATTTTCCTTCCAAGAATTTCAAAACTTATTCAAACATGCTCCTAAGACAGTAAAGTCATTCATGCATTTTTATTTGGGAACTCATACACACATGTGTGAATCCAGTGTGTAGCCTGTATTGGACAGTGTGTTACAGCTTGCTACATGTTCCTATTGGAAAGCAATTGTATTTCAGAATGAGGAAGAACATAAATTAATGACATAATTCTTTTTTTCCTTATTCAGCAACTTCATCTGATGCTGGATATAAAAAAACCTTGTAAAAAGCTCCATCTTTTGTTGTAGAGCCTGGCTTGAGCCAACCTTCCTAATACAGTTAAATAGTTACTAACTGCAATCTTTCACCTTGCATAAATTCTCATTTGGATTGTAACACTTAATCAAGCTGTCAGAATTGAAAAAGAAATACTTAGGGGACTGCTCATTTCCGTAAGTCTGGTAAATAATTAGAAGATCGGAAGTTAAGTTTATCTTAGTAAACTTAGAATTCTAAATGTAAGAAATGTATTGTCATTTAGAAAATGTAGCAGCTTCAATCTGAAAGACTAGTCAGTGTATACCTTTATTTCCACTAAGAGCTGTACAGTTCTGAATGTAACATGAGGTTTAATTTCACAAACTTTATGATTTTCAGTCAATATTTGATCTGTTTCCTAGAGAAGATTTCTTCAGTTGGCATGCATGCTCAGACTATTTCAGTATGGTTGATATAGGTTCTGAATCATTCTCTTGGAGTCCCTTGGATAATGCCCATTTAGAAAGACAAAGAAATAACACTCAAAAAGTATGCTTTGATTGTTTACTTACGGTAAATTCAGCCTGATCAACTGAAAACTGTGAGTGCTCTGTTGCATAAAGACTGAAATTAGACTTCCCTGTTTTTTTTAGTGAGGGATCGTTTTTCCAGGGTCAGAAGCATCTTGCAGTGCCATGGAAATTTGGGTTTGTTTGAAAATTTCCCATAGATGTCAAATTTCTTCTAGGT